>NC_085909.1:0-600000 GCF_035658355.1 Kwoniella shivajii
TAACCCCTAACCCCTAACCCCCTAACCCCTAACCCCTAACCCCTAACCCCCTAACCCCTAACCCCTAACCCCTAACCCCCTAACCCCTAACCCCTAACCCCTAACCCCTAACCCCTAACCCCTAACCCCTAACCCCTAACCCCTAACCCCTAACCCCTAACCCCCTAACCCCTAACCCCTAAGGGGTATTTGGCGAGCGGTATACTTGGGCTAAGCAAAAGGCGGATGGTGATCTGGATGATGCCTCTGTCTTCAAGGCTATTCCCAGTGTGAATGGACATCTTGAAGCTGTAGAAGACAAGGTGTGATGGGATATGGCAACGTCAGAATCTATATAGAGCCAGACGGGTTATACATGATCGTAGCAATGGACAATGAAATGTGGCTGATTGACTATTCTATGCGCACTGTTACGTCGTGCTGCGAATCAAGTCAAAAGGGGACAGTCTCCGAGATGGCTCTTACTTTCAATTTACGGGTAGTTGACTAGCGTCCGCCATTGTCGCCACAACGCCTGATTTGGCCCAGAAGAGAAACCGAACGTAAATAGCACCAACCGAAACAAATCCTAAGGTGTTGGGGTTTACTGAAGTTTCATCGCTCATCCCACGCCCCACAACATGCCCGCACAAACGCCCTGATATATCGTGCAAGTCAGATGAGATCGTTGCCCTCGTACCTGCCGGTATCAGTTAGCCTTCACGACTATCTGGCTCTTTCGCTGGAGCATGTTGATCCACTTAACATGTTGATAGCTGCTGGCAAAGGGGCAAATAGACCATTCCGGGAGGGCATGGATTGGCGAGTGTGTGATTTGGTCAACGATTATGGCTTAGCACTTGGTTGTTCGCGAAACCGTTGCAGTACAACGGAATATCATGGCATGGATTAAGGTCAAGCAGATAAGGCAATCAACAGTGAACGCAATAACATAAACAGAAAGCTACATCGTGGGAAATCTAACTCAGAATTAATCGTGGGTTCTCCGGAACACGTATCACTGTACCTGCCCAGCAGAAGATCAAACGCGTTACGGTATTTTCAACGCGCATCATCATTCTCTATAGAAACATCTTCTGGCTATTTCTGTGCTGTCTGCATATATCGTAATATTCCCCTGCGCTTCGATCCCGCGACTTAGTAATGGGTAATATCCTTTAAAGGTAACAATAGCGATGACAAATTAGCCTGCATAGACCCAGTGGGGAATACATGGGTCCTCAATAGCAAAAACCAGAGTCGAGATCGTAATAGAAAAAGTCGGCAGTACGAGTAGAGCAGATATCAAAAGTTCCGGTTGTAATTCGCGTGGGACTTTCACTCTGTCGATATCTGAAATCGATTTTAGCATTCAGTCATCATCTCGGCAATGAAATTCTATACCTTATGCAATGATGATTCATATATGACGCAGTTGACAAAGGTGCTGTACGGCATGATAAAGCACCGTTAGTCACATGATATTCAGAATGTCAGAACACCCAACGAGGGGTCCATATCACCGCCCAGAGTCATCCCCATTTCAACGACTTAAATTCTCAACTCAATCTTTGATTAGATGCATCCAATATAAACTTATAACAACATGTCAAACGTTACTAGAGGAAACGGCGTGACTTGTGAGCTGTACCTGCCACTATCCGACGTTGATCGATTGCTCACTGAGCATTTCGTGTGCTGGTAGCATCCGAGAGTTCCACGGGTCTAGATATTATACAGCTCTCTGACTTCTACCAGAAAGCCAGCATTCTGCAGTGAGCTCATTTTCGTCTGGCTTTCGCCCCCACATCAACTCCAAGCGGTCTGCTCCTCCGCTGAATATCGTCTAGTCCCATCGCCATTGGTACCATTGCCATCTCCCTACTCTTTTTCTACCTTCGCGTCTCGTCGAACCGCTGCGTCGCGCCAGTAACTTTATTTGACTGGATTCTTAACGTCGCTATGGGGAGCACCCTCGCGGGAATCGTCAATGGTACTAGCCTCGTGCGCGGTCTGCTTGCGATTGTCACGCTACTCCTTTTCCAGCTCATTAGGTGAGCGATCACTAATTCTTTTTTGAATGCCGCGCTCCATTGACCAGTGCATATAATCTTCAGTTCTCAGTTATCTTCTTACGGCACAATGATGGAGCATGCGATAAACGCCCCAGGTCTTGTCATTGCCTTCCGAGGTCACGCCTTAGATAAGGTCATGCGACACCACCGGGTCTCGCGCTCCGACCTGAACAGTTCCCTCCGCAAGGCTGGTGTGTGGAATATCTCTCAGGTCGAAGCAGTCATAATCGAGCCCACCGGTGATTTCTGTATCTACAAGCGCTCGGACAAGCCAGAGGGAATTGTAGCAGAGGTCTTGCTTGACATTCCCGGGTACAAGAAGTTGGTGGAACACTTTGATGGCGAAGAGAATGGCAGAAAAGTAAAGGAAGGCGTGTCGACAGGAAACGGTACATCAGTACAAGACCAGGCGAACGACATTGCCGGGAGTGCCGCATGAGAACACGGTAGACTGGTTGGTACGAGGAGACCAGATCAACTGACTCAGCCGAGTCCACCCTTATTCTTCGAAGAATGTACCTTTTTGCATAGTGTGTCTTGCCCGCCTACATATCAACCGACAGTGAGATCAGACGTAGTTGAACAGTGGCTTATCGCCGTCCTCACTAGGAAGGGTGACCATCATTGGCGATATATGAATGAGATGTGATCTTGGGTGAAAAAATCGTGCTACAGATCAGATTTTGTCTCTTCAACATGCACGAAAATTAGAATCTTAGAAGACTCACCGTTGTTTTCTATTACGTAGTCCTGAATGACTTGTAGACCAATACTCGTCCACATGACACCGATGGCCCCATTCACTGCCATTGCTACGCTCAGCAAGACGGAAGGGCGCATTATTAGTGTTGCGACGTGCCTTTCGAGCCTTGGTATGGAGTTGAAATCCCAGCTGAAGGCATTGAATCTCGGATTGATGTGCACGCGGACTCTCGTGATAAATTCTGATTACAATCGGAACGGCCCTGGCAGTGCTGGGGTGAGTTGACTAGGCTCCGTTCAATTGCGAATGCCTTCCTTGGCTCAGGGTCATTAGGAAAAGGAAAATATGAAAAAAATACATGTCTCGCTCTTTAAAGGATGTCGCTGCAATAGGGACTATAATCTCGCTCGCCTGAACAACAGTCCTAAATGCGTGTGCTGATCATTGTAACGTAAAAGAAAGTTAAGCGAACCAGGGTGGGACAACCATTATTGTCATTCAGCCCTTTATTGACGGCATCAGTTCAAATGATCATCAGATCGGTTCGCCGGATGACGATTCCGGCTAGAAGGTATCGCCTGCGCAAGGGCGATTCCAGAAGAGGACGCCGAACCAGGTGCCAAGGCAGATCTGTAACAGGTGGCTTGATTTTCAGATTCCGATTGATGTGCATCACGTAATTTCGGAACCATGGTTTTGCTTCATCCGGCGGTGCTTTTTCCCAACTTCTTTGCATTTTCTCAAATCCTTCCCCTCCTTCATGTTCAACCTTATAGATGTAGACTTCATATTTTCAGAGACAACAGCCAATATATCGACCGTAAAAGTCCTTACAAGACAGAGGGGCTGAACAGCAGCTATGCGTACCGATCTATCTTACGAGAACTATTTCGTGAACCATACTCTATCTTCACTGAACACCTCCCTTCATTCGTCTTTTTCACCATAAACGACTGAAACCGTGATCTACATCCTGCTCTGACGTACCTCACGACGCCATTAGAGACACCCGCGGCATCCGGAGAGTAACTTGTCTCAAAAGCCTAAACATCATTCGCAATCCGGAGACGGAAACAGCCTATTCGCGCTCGACTGGTTGTGCTCAGCCAAAAGATATATATACGATGTCATCAAAAATGTCAAGATGGCTTCTCCAATCGCTAGACACAAATTTTGTAACAGACCCTGTCTGCAAGTCGTAACTTGACCTCGACCATTGAAGATCATCGATCTCTTTTGCTCTACACTTCTACCAGTTGTCTGTCATCTTCGTAACAGCCATTCAACGGTGAGGTCTTTTTTATGTAGCTCACTATTTGTCTTGCTGACTTCACACTCGCTGTACCTAGCCATGGTTGGCGTCACTACCATTTCGACTCTCGTTCCTTTACTACTCGCCTTGTCCACCTCAATCGACGCTCGGAGCGTACATCCTCGACACTCCGATTCTACGGTTGACTTCAAGGAAGACTCGACGGGAAGAAAGACACAACATATGGCAAGGGCCACTAGTGATTTCGACGCGAGCTCTTACACCACTTATCTCGGATGCTTTGTTGATAGCTACAACCCGCACTACCTCAATAACTATTACACAAGGTTGGATAACAACACTCTCACGAACTGTGTCGTCCAATGCGCTCAAAACAGCTTTATGTACGCTGGTGTTGAGTACGGAACCGACTGCTATTGCACCAACACATTGACTCCCTCGAGGAATAATGGTGCAGGGACTACTGCTTCTGCGAAGGACTGCAATATGCCATGCGCCGGCGATTCATCCACTACCTGTGGAGCAACTTGGCGAATCCAGGTCTACAAGTATAATCCAACAACAGTCAACAATGCCGGCGCTTCCTACACTTCTTCCGTCTCGGCTGCGTCGTCCAGCTCATCCGCCTCGGCTTCTAAAGCTTCGGCTTCATCTGCGTCGGTCGCTTCAGCCTCGTCAGTGTCGGCTTCCTTGTCCTCCGCATCAGCCGCTTCTTCTGCATCAGTGGCTTCCGCATCCTCAGCCTCAGCCGCGTCCAGTGTGAGCGCTGCCTCAGCTTCAGCCGCGGCTTCGGCTTCTATCGCCAGTGCAAGCTCTGCATCAGTAGCTTCCGCATCCTCAGCTTCAGCCGCGTCCAGTGTGAGCGCTGCCTCAGCTTCAGCCGCGGCTTCGGCTTCCATCGCCAGTGCAAGCTCTGCTAGCATCAGTTCGGCAAGTGCCGCAAGTGCCGCAAGCTCGGCTAGTGTGGCCAGTGTGGTCAGTGCTTCTAGTGCATCTGCAGCATCGGCTTCCAGTGCCAGTGTCGCCAGCGCCTCTTCAGCGTCAGCTGCTAGTGTGAGCGCCAGTTCTGCCTCAGCTGCCGCAGCCGCTTCTTCGGCGTCTGCCTTCGCTGCCCAAGCCACAGCCATCACCAGCGGTTGGCAATCTGCTGTGTGTATCGCTGAAGGTAAAGGTGGCAGAGCGCTCGTAGATAACTCTATATTTGGGGGTATGACTTGGAAGACGTGTACCGACTTCTGTGACCGTAAAGGATTCACTATTGCTGGTGAGTGCAGTAACATTACGACTGTAATTATCGCTGACTTCCCATCTGCAGGTGTCGAGTACGGCCGGGAATGCTATTGCGGCAATGTTCTGTCCAACGGTGCTTCTCTTAACATTGCGTCTTCATCTTGTTCCATGCCTTGCGATGGCAACAATAATGCCAACTGTGGTGGCTACAACGCTCTGAAACTCTTCGTCTCCTCGAGTGCTGTTTCTCTCCTCTCTGCCGATCTTACCTCCCAATCTATCGCTATCCCTAACGGATGGGCTGTCGCCAGCAACGATTGTATCCAAGAAGGTTCTTCTGGTAGGGCTCTAGTCGGCGCTTCTTATAGCGTGGACGGTATGACGGTCCCATCCTGTATCAACTATTGTGATAACCTCAACTATCCTTATGCGGGTGTCGAATACGGTCGGGAGTGCTATTGCGGTAACACCCTTGCCAATGGTGCTAGTTTGTCAATCTCCGCCACCAACCAGTGCAGCGTCAAATGCACCGGCAACACGGCGATTACTTGTGGAGGTTCGAACGCCTTGCAGCTCTACGTCAACCCTCTTAATTTCGTCAACACCACCGTCGTGAACGGGTACACCTACCAAGGCTGCATCAGTGAGGTGAAAGGCCGCGCTCTCACTGGTGCCTCGACGCAATCCGCCTCCATGAGCATCGAAACTTGTACAGCTTACTGCTCCAAACTTGGCTTCACTTATACCGGTGTTGAATACGGCAAAGAGTGCTACTGTGGCAACAGTCTGGTCAATGGTGCTGGCGCCTCTTCTTCCGCTTGTGGTTATTCTTGCACTGGCAACAGTCAAGAGACCTGTGGCGGTTACAACGCTATCTCGCTGTACAAGACCAGCTAGGTGGACGTCAGGTTCACATGAAAGATGATTTCAGTGGTGTTCAACGAATTCTGGTCACGGCCCATGCATCATTTCGTATAATGTTTCATCTCGTATAATCTCGTATCTCGCGACGCGTGGCAAGCCAGAATCTCTATCTTGCAGACTATATATCCTGTCGTGATAGTACAACTAATTCATTCGTGCGCTCATTGCCATTGTGATTGACAAGACCTCTGGTGGTAGACCGTTCCCTTTAACGGACTGTCACGAGCACTAATGATCTCCTGTTGTTCGTTCTGACTATGATTGCCGATCTCGAAGCAGCGGAGACGTGTCAGAGCATGCTTTAATCATCATTTAAACGGGACTTACATTCACGGTTGTGATGTCCGCTTTTTTGCCCGAAGGGATCGACCGTGTCGCCTCAAGAAAGGTAGTGAATACCATGTACATAGTCAAGCCGCCAAGATATCTGGGATCAGACTCTGTCGCCCGCTCAGAATGAATGGCGTCGAATCTCAATGGCGCTCATCGTTTACTTTATGGTCAGCCCGTCGGTCTTATAACGTAAAGAAGCCACGTGGAATGAGAAGAACACGGGCATCGCGGGCGCCGAAATAACAAAAACATCGAACCATGCATTCAAAAACAAACTTGGCACCAGTATATATATTCAACCCAAAAGAGCAACCGTCATCGTCTACATTGTACATGTCCATCGCACTTGTCTCTTCTTAAATTCTTAGGCCAACCATCGATCATGTCAGTCGGTATAGGGGATTACAACTTTGTGGATCGGGCGAAGGAGATGCCTGAACTGGCTCGTGCTTTATCCACAGGGATGATGCCAGATGAACAACACAGCAGTCCAGCTGGAGATGACACGATATCGCCGACAGACAGACAGAGAGAGGATCAAGTTACCAGCCTTGCACGTCAGATGTCTCGTGCGTCCATCCATGGTGATCAACCTCTCGACTTATTCAATTACAACGCGGATAGCGACCTCGACCCTTTCTCCGACAACTTCAACGCAAGGAAGTGGGTAAAAGAGATGAGCAGGATCAGTCAGGAGTCTTCACCAAGGAGGACCGCAGGTATATCCTACTCAGGCATGAGTGTTCATGGGTTCGGATCCGATGCTGGTCAGTTGTAGCCTATTTTTTATCAGTATGACCTTGACCTGATATAATTGGGTGCAGATTATCAGAAGACAGTCAGCAATATCGGATTATCTCTGCTGAGTTCCGCTCGGGATCAGTTTAGCAATCGAAAACGGAAAGTTCATATCCTCAATGACCTGGATGGAGTACTCGATGCGGGGGAAATGCTGGTTGTTTTAGGTCCCCCTGGAAGGTGAGTTCTATCGCATCGCATCGTAGTCTATCGCTGACAGCGGTCTTAGTGGGTGCACCACGCTGTTGAAAACAATTGCTGGAGAGACGAATGGTATATTCTTGAATGACGAGGCTGAGATCAACTATCGAGGTGAGTGCCATAGAGGTTTATGGAGGAATATGGCTGTAGTGACACCACACTTTAGGTATCACCCCCAAGCAGATGCATGGTAGATTTCGTGGGGAGGCAATATACACTGCGGAAGTGGACGTCCACTTTCCTGGTATGACCGTTGGTGAAACGCTTCAGTGAGTCCCGACAACCCTACGATGGCTCTGCTCCCGCTGATACCGAATCTCTGTCCAGGTTTGCTGCCGAAGCTCGTGCGCCTCGTTCCCCTCCAGGTGGTCTAAGTAGAATCCAATGGGCGACACATTACAGAGACGTCATCATGTCGGTTTTTGGTATCACACACACAATCAATACAAAAGTAGGGAATGACTTTATCAGAGGAGTGTCTGGTGGAGAGTGAGTGTTTCAATTTGGCCGATTGCCTTGTCCTGCTGATTTCGTCAACCCCTCCACTCTGTCTTCTCTTCCGTCAATATCACACAATCTCCACAAATCATTTCACTTCCCAATATGACATTACTTTCCGACGACCAATACACATACTTCAGACGAAAGCGTGTCACTATCTCAGAGGCCGCTCTGGCTGGTGCTCCTCTTCAATGTTGGGACAACTCCACCCGTGGTCTTGATTCTGCCAATGCCATCGAATTCTGTAAGACTTTGAGAATGCAGGCCGAATATCTGGGTACGACCGCTGTGGTTGCAATCTACCAGTCTCCACAATCTGCATACGATCTGTTCGACAAGGTCTCTGTGCTGTATGAAGGCGAGCAAATCTATTTTGGAAAGATCCACGAAGCCAAACCATTTTTCGAAGACATGGGCTTTGAATGTCCTGCACAACAGACTACACCGGATTTTCTCACTAGTTTAACCAGTCCATCGGAGCGTAAAGCGAGGCCAGGATTCGAAAATCGAGTTCCAAATACACCCAAGGAATTTGTTCACAGATGGAAGCAGAGCGCGGCGTATGACAAGCTAAGAGAGGATATTGCGTTATTCAATCAGCAGCACCCTGTGGGGGGGCAGAATTACGAAGATTTCGTGATCTCCAGACGAGCTCAGCAATCCAAACGGACGTGAGTGAATGGTCAGCAATTGAGATATGATCCTCGCTAATCATAGTTCTCATATCACCCAAAGCCGTGCTTCTTCGCCCTATACATTATCATACGGTCAACAAGTCAAACTTTGTGTTGCACGGGGCTTCTGGCGTTTACGTGCGGATCCCAGTCTGACCTACACGCAGCTTTTCGGTAATTTCGTAATGGGTTTGATAATCAGTTCGGTTTTCTACAATCTCCGTGAGTCTTTCGTTACTTTCTATATCTACTTTTATGCTGATTGAATGAATAGAGGATACAACGGATAGCTTCTACCAACGAGGGTCTTTGCTGTTCTTTGCTGTACTGCTCAACGCTTTTGGCGCTGCCCTGGAAGTGAGTGCTCAACATATTATCAAGATGATCCATCAGCTGACCGGCGCTGTGCTAGATTCTCACACTCTACGCTCAGCGTCCAATTGTTGAGAAGCATGCTCGTTACGCCTTGTAAGTATAGTGGGATTAGTTTATTCGGCAATGATTGAGCTGACAACTCAAAGCTATCATCCCTCCGCCGAAGCCTTTGCATCCATGCTTGTCGACATGCCTTACAAAGTCCTAAACGCCATCTTCTTCAATCTGGTCCTATACTTTATGACTAATCTCCGACGTGCACCTGGTATGTTCACCAAGCGTTTTCTATATCAGCTTCCAGACTGACATGTCGTTCAGGCCCCTTCTTCTTCTACCTGATGATCAACTTCTTTGCCACCCTCACCATGTCAATGATCTTCAGAACGATCGGCTCTGTGTCTCGTCAATTCGTCGCTGCTATGACACCGGCGTCCATCATCATGATCGGTCTTGTTGTCTATACTGGATTTGCCATTCCGGTTACATACATGAGAGGATGGTCTCGGTGGATCAACTACATCGACCCTATCGCATATGCTTTTGAATCTCTGATGATCAACGAATTTCATGGTCGAGATTTCTCGTGCTCCTCCTTTGTTCCCTCTCCACTTATTCCCGGCTATGCCGACGTAGGTGCTACCAATCGAGTTTGCAGTACTGTCGGCTCAGTAGCTGGTGCGAGCTCCGTCAACGGGGATACGTATCTCGCTGTTTCATATGCCTACTACCACTCACATAAGTGGCGAAATTTCGGCATCCTGCTTCTCTTCATGTTCTTCTTCTTCGCAACATATATTGGTGCCACTGGTGAGGACTTGTCATCAAATGCTATCACTGCATGTCACTGACTATGAATTGCGCAGAATACATCACTGAGAAACAATCGAAAGGCGAGATTTTGGTGTACCCTAAAGGTCAGATACCCGAGGCTCTCCGATCATCCAAAAGCAGTGATGCAGAATCAGAAGGGTCCGATTCTAATAATAGAGTCAAGTCTTCCTCTGATGGGGTCAACACCGCTATCATTCAACGGCAGACAAGTATATTCTCCTGGCGTGATGTCGTGTATGACATTAAAATCAAGAAAGAGACCAGACGTATTCTGAACCACGTCGACGGGTGGGTGAAACCTGGAACTCTTACTGCTCTGATGGTCAGTATATTTGTTGGCAGCGCGCCAAATTAAAGCTGATCAGTCTGTCTAGGGAGTTTCCGGTGCAGGTAAAACAACTCTCCTCGATGTTTTGGCTACCCGTGTGACTATGGGAGTAGTTACGGGTGAAATGCTAGTGGATGGTCACCAGCGGGATGTTTCGTTCCAGCGAAAAACCGGTTACGTGCAGCAACAAGATATCCACCTTCAGACCAGTACCGTTCGAGAAGCGCTTAGATTCAGTGCCCTTCTCCGACAGCCTAAGCATGTCAGTAAGCAGGAGAAATTGCAATATGTCGAAGAAGTCCTCAAGCTACTCGAGATGGACGGTTATGCGGATGCGGTCGTTGGTGTACCCGGTGAAGGTGAGTCTGCGGATGGAGTCTTCCATTTGTGTGAGTACGACTAATCATAATTTAGGCTTGAATGTTGAGCAACGTAAACGCTTGACCATTGGAGTGGAACTTGTCGCAAAACCAGAGTTACTGTTGTTCCTCGATGAACCGACCTCTGGATTGGATTCACAGACGTCTTGGAACATCCTCCAACTGCTCCGAAAACTTACCGAAAACGGGCAAGCCATTCTTTGTACCATCCATCAGCCTTCAGCCATCTTGTTCGAGAACTTTGATCGACTTTTATTCCTAGCCAAAGGTGGTAAGACTGTCTACTTTGGCGAAGTCGGAAAAGGATCGCACATCTTGATCGACTACTTCACAAGGAATGGTGCGCCTGAATGTCCACCTGGTGAAAATCCTGCTGAGTGGATGCTTGCTGCAATTGGGGCTGCTCCTGGAACTCACACCGACGTTGACTGGCATCAGCAGTGGGTCAACAGTCCTGAGAGAGTCAGAGTCCATGAAGAATTGGATCGAATGAAACAAGAGCGGCCTGCGGCGAAGGAACACTCCGGAGACTCAAAGGCTGACAAAGCTAGCTACTCGGAATTCGCTGCGCCTTTTGGAACACAATTCGTCGTCGTACTAAAGCGTGTGTTTGAACAATATTGGCGGACTCCTTCCTACATTTACTCAAAGCTCTTCCTCGCGACTGCTTCTGTAGGTACTATGATCACTTCATTCATATCATAGTATCCACCTGATAACGTCCCAATAGGCTCTCTTCATAGGATTCTCTTTCTTCAAGGCGGATACCTCTCAGCAAGGTCTTCAAAGTCAGCTCTTCTCGGCTTTCATGGTATGTGCGATATACCCATAGACAAAAGATAGCTGTGCTGACGACATGTAAACAGTCCTTCCTTATCTTCGGCCAGCTTGTGCAACAAATCATGCCCAATTTCGTCGTGCAGCGGAGCTTATATGAGTCTCGAGAGCGCCCATCCAAGACCTACGACTGGAAAGTATTCATTTTGAGCAACATAGTCGTAGAAATTCCCTGGTCCAGTGAGTCAGGATGCTGTTCATCAGGAATGCAGCTCACTCTGCGACTATTAGTGCTTGTGGGAACCCTGTTCTTTTTCTGCTGGTACTACCCTATCGGTTATTACCGCAACGCAGTACCCACCAATACTGTTCACGTTCGCGGTGCTCTAATGTGGCTATACATGCAGGTGTTCTTCCTCTTCACCTCGACCTTCGCCACCGCGATAGTCGCCGGTATGGACCTGGCTGAAACGGCGGGTAACATTGCTCAATTGATGTTTTCCTTGTGTCTCATCTTCAATGGGTAAGCCAGTCGCTTTTCACCAATTCTGCCACTGACAATACATCATAGGGTCCTCGTCGTATACAACTCGCTCCCTGGCTTCTGGAAATTCATGTACCGAGTCTCGCCTTTCACATACCTGGTTGAGGGCCTCTTGAGTGTCGCCGTCGCCAACACCGCAGTCGTCTGCTCGTCCGCCGAATACTTACGATTTGAGCCTCCCAATGGAGAAACGTGCGGCACTTACATGTCCAGCTATAGATCAATAGCTGGAGGGTATCTCCTGGATGAGAACGCGCAGAGCAATTGTCAATACTGTGCGATCGACAGCACTAACACGTTCTTATCGAATTTCAACATCCAGTATGCGCATCGGTATGTCTTAAACACACTCTTCTACAACACATGCGACGCTGACCCCCCTGCGCAGATGGAGGAACTTCGGTCTCATGTGGGTCTACATCATTGTCAATGTCATTGCTGCTATTGGGTTTTACTGGCTGATTCGCGTGGTGAGCATCAGCCTACCGATTATTGAGTGGATCCATGCTGATCTACCTGTATTGTAGCCCAAGAAGGCGGGCAAGGAGAAACCTACAACCGAGAGGGAAAATCTGAAAGCCATATCCCGAGAAAAGTCGCGGGAGACTGGAAGAGTATCAACGTGAAAAGACTGCTTATATTCCAGTCTTCGTAATAGACCATTATCATGCATGTCTTTGTTGTGGTGAGACATTGACTGCTTGATGCATGTCACGTCAAGACAAGTCGAATCGCAATGTCACCCAATTAATAACCGGTATAGAGCACGATCCTGAATTGGCATACCAATTCATTTCAGAGAATAACGAATTTGCTGCCTGCCCCGCTACGTTATCTATTGATCCATCAGACATTGAGTAATCGTGGTCGCCCTTTACAAAGCCTACAGGCCTGATCAATACGCTTCACTGGGTACTAACCACATCTCCCACTTGAGAGCTGTACTGAAACAGGGGTCATCAATATGCGTATACTTCCGGTACATGCCGAATACATTCAGGCTAGGGATGCTCTTCATTTCGTCCAGAAAATACAAATAATACAAATCCTTGGAGGCACGCTTGCCCGTATATCAACCAGCTTCACACTATATCTAACAGAAGGCAGTCGCAGCTTGCCTCAAGAGGCGTCCAACTGTGACACCTGCGACACATCAAGACACGATAGTCAATCTGCCAATGTAGTATCACAAGATCTTATCCAGAATCTTGCCCCAACGAGTGGTGGGCGCAGGCTCAAGCTCCGGTACGAAGTCTTCCTCGGCGAGTCGGCCACTGATCAAATCGGCCTCAGAAGGTTTGACGAACTGGCGGGAATATCTCTAATCAATATCGTACCAGCCCGATGACCGAGATTAATCTCACCTTGGTCTTCTTGTACAATTTCCATCCCATGATTGGGACGACAAAAATGGGGATACCTGGTTAACGTTAGCGTGGACCTCAATCGAATATGGGCTGGCTACTGACTAATATAGCTCGCAAAGAACGTAGAAGTGTCCCAGTGGCCCTTGATGAAGACCGAGAAACCGCTAAAGAGGACGATGGTGAAACAGAAAGCAGCTCCAAAATAAGCAGCGTATGGTTGCAGAGGCCCATGCCACGCCAATGAATTTCGATCAATGCCTTGTGCTTTCATTGCTTGGTGGTAACGAATGAAAGCAACGCATAATGTCCCTGCGATGGCGTTTTTTAGTATAATAAATGAGCATGATAAGGTGTCACGTTGCTTACCCCAGGAGATAAGACCAGCAAGTGCACACAAACTTAAAAGCCAAGTGAATGCTTGTATCGAGCCTCCCTTTCCGGCACCTGATAAGGTAAATCAGCGAGTATTCAGCGTAGTTGGATACGTGATAGCGAGCACATCAACCCACTTAAATAAGAGAGTAGGCCAAAAGAGGAAGTTATAGCAACACAATAGTATGGCACGCCCGCCTTTGTGACTTTCGATAAGAAACGAGGTGCCTGTCCAGATAATGATAGTCCCAACAGGGTTCGGGAGGACATATAAATATAAGTATTTCCGGCTGACCAGGCACTGGTCAGGATACAAGCATTAAATATCGATGGCAAAACCTTGATTCCTGCCTTCTCGATAGCGATGACGAACGGCGACGATGCTGCATTGCCGGTTCCTGCAAGCAATCTGGGATTGTTATAAGGTACCCTAATTGCCAGCTTTAGCCGACAAAGCCCGATGTCAACCTACTACCGACTTACGTCATACCAATGATGAGCGATCCGCAGATATCTATGCATCTGAGTTAGCAGTCTCCGTCAATTGCATAGCCTCTAAGCACCTACAGAAAAACAGGATACGATAAAGTACCCTTCTGGCAGCGCGTGGAATTTGTACCGTGGGATTTCGACACTCGGCAGCAGTCAGAATCACAGCTTCCGTGCCGCCGTAAGAGAATGCGGCATTGATGAAAGCTCTGTACGCCCTATCAGTGTCTTGTATAGCGATGAGCTTCACTCACGAGAAGAATGCCAGAAAACGGCCTAGACTTCCATCGATACCAGGAAATGTATTCATGGGTCCGGGGTCCTTCCAGTATCGGAAGCCTATTCTATCGTGATCGGGTCCACCGCCAAGATCAATGATCAGACCTACAAGCAGAAGTCTGCGATACAATGTTATTAGAGTAAGCTATACAGATAAGGAGTTGGAATTACCCAATGAATGTGAGAATCTTGATGCTGGCGGTAATGACTTCAGCCTCGCCATACCACTTGACGGGGAGGAAATTCAAGGCAATCATGGGAACAAAGCCAACGGTGATCCAGATAGCAGGGTTCAGCGAAGACCAATACGAGATTATCAAAGCCACCGCTGTCAGTTCCGATGCCACAGACAGAGCAAACCTAGATATGTATCGTCAGATGTCGTTCTCAGGGTTCATTCCATAGTTACCCACGTGTAAAAGTCTGAGCAGATACCACAGTGTCAGCAACGAGAATTGTGTAGGTCCGTCCTACTATACTCACAGTTCCATCCCAGTGCGAATCCCACAGCAGGGTCAATGAATCGCCCAGCGTAATGAGGGAAAGAACCAGCCACAGGGAACTGGATGATTATTAGCTGGGTAGTCAAGGCGTGTGAAAGTGGAACGCACAAGAGTGGCGATCTCGCCCAAAGATTGAACCTGAATCAGGACCGTCAGTGGGTACTGATATAAGGCTACAGTATCCATCTCTTACCGTGCTCCAGAGGATGGCTCCTGTGAAAAAGAATGCCAAAAGAATACCCAGCGGTCCTGCCTTGGCCAATGCAGCTCCGGATCCGACGAATAGACCTGTCTTGTAAGCTAAACACAATCCGACAGTAACCTACCTACACCAATTCCTCCGCCAAAGCCTACAAAGGTAACATGTCTGCTCTTCAGCTGCCGTTTTAGAGTAGGAGCTAAAATGACTTGTCAGTATACTTGAGGGAGTCCCCGCAAATCGACGCCTTACCTGGATGCCCGCTTTGCTCCTGGTCAATGACCGGCACAACCGCGTCTTCGCTTAGCCCACTTTGAATTAAGTCGTCAGATTTCTCGTTCTTGGACATCTCAAAGATTATGGTGATATGACTTGACCGCGCTTGAACGATGTTTGGCGTGGCTAAACAAAATACTGATATCCCCATCTTTGATATATGATGGGAGCTGCTGGGCATTGCCGGTGAAGCATTCGGATCGTGTCGGATCCCATCGGCGCGGAAAGCTACGGTGAATCAAAAACCAAAAAGCCGTAGATAAGGAATTTAGGCGCTATGTTTATATGTGTATCCTCTTGTCTCTAACTGCAACTGAAGTATGGAGAGAAGATACCGCGAATGTTGTTGCGTGTTGCCGAGCAATCATGATCGATGCGACGATTTAGACGCCAAGCTTTGTTCTCGAAAGGCATGCTACTGGATGATCGAAGTGCTAGTAAGTCGTGATCAGTTTTCAACCATGGATCGGTAATCGAGTGTATCAGTAACAGCAAACTCTTGCACAAACCGCTCATTGTATAACGAAGAAACGCAATTCTACATGATTCCACGCCTAGAAACCGATCATGATTATCCGCGAAGCGCCCGGACCCTGCGGACTTGACGAACGCACGGTGTCGTCCTAAGACGTTTGCATTGCTTTCAATATCATAGTCTGGCAGATCAGATGTAACGAACGCGAGTCAGATGGGATTTGATGCTTGCATTCTCCTGAAGATTGTCATCTGAATCACGTCGGACAGCGTGAGCTTGCAAAACGATGCAAAGTACCTACCTCGCTCATACAGTCACGACAAATCCTTTGGACGCCAACCTGAAGCCGACGATCGCGATTCATTCTCACCGCTCGTTACTGGTGACTTGACCGAACTCATTCGATATTGAATATATGCCTGTACTCCTCCAGCATCTTCAGCGAGATATTCGAGCCTCCGCAAACTACGAGCACCACCTGACTGTCCTCGTTCAGCTTCAATTCCAGCACCTCCTTCAGTTTCCCACTATATATCGCAGCGAGCGTCGCTCCGCATGCAGGCTCCACCATTATCCTTTCGTCATCTGCGAAACGGAGACACGCTTCGACGGCTTCTTTGTCGCTTACAACGAGCGAATGAACGTTGACCTCTTGAGATTGAGACCATTTGAAGGCTTCATCAGCTACGCGAGTGCAGCCGAGGGAGGTGGCAATCGAGGTGATTCCGGGGATAGTAGTATTCTCTTTGGCTAGTACCGAGGCGTGAAAAGAATCCGCGCCGGCTGTCTCGATGGCGATGACTAATGTCTTATTGTCTTGTTGTATGGGCGACTTAGCGATTCCTTGACAGATTCCAGTCAGAAGTCCTCCTCCTCCTACACAGGCGACTATGGCATCGGGCAATCCTCCCTCGAGCTGCTCCTCTATTTCCTGCACCAAAGTCTCCGCTCCCTCCCAGATATCCGGATGATCGAAGGGAGGCACGTATATTCCATTGGGGTCGTGTGCCAAAATCTCTTCTCGCAAATGTCTATCAGCTTCAAGCCATATCTTCCCGATCTGCATCACGTTCGTTTGTCCTTCGCCTGCAGTCTTGATCTTTTCCATCATCATCGGCTTCGTCAGCGTGGGAACCACCACTGTGGACGGATATCCTAAGGCGGTCGCGGCGGTCACACATGCCAGTCCTGCATTGCCGCCGGAAGAAGCGTAGAAGTGTAGTGGTGTGTTGGGTGGTGCGGCGATGACGGCTTTGCGGACTAGGTTACCGATGCCCCTATTGAACACAGCCATGTAAGCTCGAGTCGTGAAAGAAAGCAAGTCACTAACCTGGACTTGAAGGATCCGCTAGGCTGGAGGTTCTCCAGCTTTAAAAGAACGCGGCTGTAATCATATAAGCCATCATGAATTCCTCGTTGTCAAGCTACGAGCTCAACCGACTCACCATCCAGCCAGCTTGGACAACGTAGCTGATGTCTTCAACGGAGTTTCCGTCCAAGGAGTTGGTACGACAGGGTTAATAGTCATGTTAATTGGCCGGAAAAGCGAAAGTACAAAGGAGCGAAATTTGGACGATGTAGATTGGATGATAGTCAAGTTCGAATGACAATGGTTGGGATAGCTTGTAAATCTTTAGGGCTCAGTGTAATCGTCCGGATCGCGGAGCCCGTGTTTGTATTTCGGATACGAGATAAGGTAGGTTTGAGAGTGTCACTCGATTGTACATCAAGGGGCAAGACTACGTGCTTTTGAGATGAGGGCTACGATCCCAAAAGAGTTCATGAAACAACTGAAAAAGAAGCGAACGAGTAATCAAAGAGCTTGTTAGATGTAATCATGAACAAGATATGGGAATCGCTTCAACGCGTGCTGACCGCGTGCTTTTCAAGGAATGTTCGAGGAGCCCGGTCCCCGGCCCGCGTGTGGAATGTTTGTTTTATCATAGACATGACTTTCACGCGTATTCAGTCTGGCTTTACTTGCCGTGTGCGTAACTCACACTAAACCGTTGCGATCAAATACATAAACTTAGATCTTTTAGCTGAATATGTGCTGAACATCCAGGAAGTGCTAGGCAAGTAGGACAAGAGGAATGACAGGAAGGTTTCACAGGCCGAAAGCAGTCCGATACTCCCTCACTCTGACGTCTTTCTTGCTTTCCGTCGTCAAATACATACAGCAGCATGGGTCTCGGTTTGAAGGAGGCAGATAAACACTATATATGTATGTGGACGCACGGAGATCGACGGTATGCATCGTAAGTGGAACCTCGATTACATCGTATTATAGTTGAGATTGGTACGGTACTCATCCGAAACTGCGAGCATTTCCTCGATATCAGACACGATGGATCGGGGGTCGTAGCCGAAACCAGGGACAAGATCCATGTGTCCATCGAAGGCAGAACCTATAGGCATGCCGCTCTCGAGCCCAAAAAGAGACAACAGATTTCGGTCGTCGGCTGCGGAAGGATTGGTAGAAGTTTCAGAATCGTTGGACACCTGGACCGGTCCTGTCGGGAAAGACGGGAATACTCTGTTGAGCATCTTGGCAAGGTACGCCGCGACATGATCGTCGTCCACGCTAGCTTTTGACAGTGCTTCGATCAACGCGTATTGAAGGTCGACAATCTCTTGTTCTGGTTGAGCCACTGCCCCGAATGATACCGCCTGTCGTCGTCAGCGTTGTATGTTAGCCAGAAACTCACCTTCATGAGAAAAACGCTCGCGAATACCTGGACACTGGCTGGTTAGATTACGGTACGTTGCTTGGACTGTGACGTACCAGTCTCAAGAATGTCCGACTTGGACAATGTCTGAGATTTCCTTTTCCATGCAAAGCTATTCCATATTTGATTAACGAGACTGCCGCGTCTACAGCTTCAATGATAAATGGACCCTCAGTCGAGTTGATCACACTGGCCTGAAATACACGATCGTTTTTGTTCCTGGTCTGGCGTTGACATCAGCATTGATATTCACCTGGTGACATCAGACATACCTTACTGCGACGCATGAGTCGAGATTGGGCAGCTCGCATAGCTATTGCATTCCCGTAGAGCCTGATGATCGATGTCAGTTGGATGACTGAAATGAATGTCTAATATTGTCACCAACCTGATATAGTCAACATCCATACGCCATCGAAGCTCTCTTAGTTCGTCCTCTGTGAACGACGGCCTGCTATGCTCGAACAGGGAGTAAGAAGTTAGATCACCTGCTTTGAGGTACCATGCCATCTCCAATTCCGGCTTCAGTCTATATAGCGTATTTTCAAACCTTCCGGTTTTTATCAGGTCAGAAGTAATATCCGCAGAGTCGTACAATTGCTCCTGTATCAAACCAATGATCTACGACAAGGTCAGATCGAGCAATGGGGGACAAAGACACACATACATGGGTCAATTGCGCAACCAACATGATCTCCCGCCATTTCACCTGAACTCGCGGAAATGGAAAAGTGTCATCACCTGCCAGACGGCTGATGTCTCCCAAGCGATCCCACCATCCAGTTGGCATCTCTTCACATTGGGTTAGTCGACGAAAATATCGCTCAACGCCGACGACTTACTAGCTGTATCTCGTAGTCAGTATCGTGAACAATCGAAAAGCAACGTACCTTGAATCAAGGAGCCTCTACCTAAGCGAACCGAAGCGCTTTCATTATATCAGGATTACTGTGACTTAGCAGCCAAATCACACTCACTGACGATCTGCCGCTTGGCAATCTGGGACAAAATGTCAGTATCGACAATGTCGCAATTGCCCACAAGATCACTTACATATCCAAGTTCGATGCCGCCTATGAATACACCACTCAGCTTGGAAGTCCGAGGAATTAACTTTGTCGTCGTGCAACCCCAGCTCTTGAGCAATTCGAACAGCCTAACAGGAATAGATCAGTGTGGTCGACAACGTGGTAGTAGAGAAATCATATACCAGTCCTATTGTCGTCCATGACAGATCATCGTACGCTTTGCATGGATTGTTCGCTCTTCGATTCGTTTCAATTTGGACGTTGATGCTATTATCCGATAAAAGTCGAGCACGAGGGGGCCATTCGCTCAAAATAAGCATGGCTTCTACTGTGCCAATTGTACGAGACATCGTCCTTGAGGAGCCTCCTATGTAAGCGCAGGTATCATAACACAAATGTAGCCTATACTCACTCTCCTAATGCGATGAAACCAATACGTTCTCTGAGCCAGTGAACGATCTTGTTCTGGACGATACGACATCGCCGAGGCTCGGAAGGATCGAAAGACTCTCCCAGGTTCGTATAGCGTGACGAGGTACATATCATGGCAGCCAGAAGAATTGGCTCCTGCAGGAGCAAAGAAAAGTTTTCTGTTTGAAAGAGTTGTGTCGGCACAAGTGGTAAGTTGATATTGATATGTCGTTCATAGCTGACTAGGATTAGCGTGTGAGCGACTGAGTGTACACTCACTATGTCAATAACGTAGTCGCCTCATCGACAGTCAAAAGCCCGTCTCTGACTGGCACCCATTGATTCCAAAGTCCTATACCCGCTGCGTGTTCCTGGGTCGTGGTTGATTCCTCTCTCCCGCCATCTTCTTCTTCAGCAGCGGCGCACAGTATACGCAATGCATCTGCCGGATTTTCCAATGTTTCACCCCTTACGAACTGGAAGTCAGTTGATCCTTCATTAGACGATAGTTTCAAGATATTGGTAGGCGGTCCGCTGCGATATTGGCTGGCACCTTAGCGTTGTACGCCGGTCTCAAGCATGAACCTTACGATATTCTCTCCCACCCATGACCCGTGTTCATCGCGCCTAAATGACTAGCTTCCGAAGTGGGTGCATTCCCAGAACCCTGAAGACTCTGCGCTGGTTGGACTGAGGGTCTTTTTGTATATGCTTTGGTGAACTGACACTGCCGTCCTGTGCGGAGGCAACGGCGACAAGGGGGGTCGTGTGGAGCATCTGGACTGCCGAGATCACATCGTAACTTGGCAGTCCGACAGGATTCACAAGCTTGATATATCCGAGTATGGGTTATCTTCCTATTTGCCGAGGGTTCCGAGGAATGAGAGCGCTCTACTGGCATGATGATGATAACGATTTCTTTACTAGGCTTCGGAACGATGGAGGTGAAGGAAAGAAGGAAACGCAATCTCGGATCCTGTCGGCGCGTCTCTTATAACGACCCGGGCTGCTGATGGAGCGATTCGGCATTATGTTGTCGCTTCCCGATAAGAACCGTACACATCCGTGCCAACATGGGATAATCAAAATTCCTTGACTGACTTGTGCTATGATTAAAGCTAATTCGGAAACATCTTGTACTCTTTGGTGACTGTTGTCTTGACACCACCGATATAGCACTATGACATTCACCAAACCCTCTGTTGTTATCGTAGGAGCTGGAGAGTTTGGCGCGGCTACGGCCGTTTCCCTCCTGCAGAGTGGGAAATACTCCAAAGTAACAGTATTAGATCGCGCTGCTGTTCTTCCAGCGATGGACGCCGCGTCCTGCGACATCAACAAAGTAGTCAGATTTGACTATGTGGATGAGGACTATTGTCGCTTGGCAAGGCAGGCCATCGATGTCTGGAACAAAGAGGAATGGAAAGGGATATATTACCAGTGAGTTTCCTCCGGGATTTTCTAGGCTGTATCGCTGATAAAGGCTCTCATCACTTTACCTCAGGACCGGTGTAGTCGTTCGATGGCAAGAAGGTCCGGGGATCGATTCCACTGCTCAGAGGATTGTATACGATAATGTACGGTCACAGGAAGAGTCTGTCCGTCTACTGACCAGCGCAGACGATATCGTCGCCGCTGTAGCTGGAGGTAACACTGAGGTTCCAGTGACGCCGCCTGGGCCGAACGACATCGCGTATCACAATTCAATTGGTGGATGGGTGAACGCATCTGCAGCTGTGAATAAGCTCTACAGCGATCTTCGAGCCCTCGGCGGTGAGCTTGTAGCTGGAGCTGAAATGGAAGAACTCCTCCTTAACTCAGACAAGACGGACGTACGCGGTGTCAGGCTCAAAGACGGACGAGACTTCTTTGCGGAACACACCATTATTGCCATGGGATCCTGGACGGCAGCTCACCCAACCTTACACGATATCGTACCAAACGGACTCATCACCGCTACTGGCCAGACTATTGCAGGCGTGCAGCTTTCTCCTGAGGAGATTCAAAGATATGCAAACATCCCTGTCAATATGCATCACGACGGTTCAAATTACTACATGTTCCCCGTGAGTTCAGCTTCCCCTTCATCTGTAGGATATAGATCTGAGCTGTATCTGTCAGCCTAATGAGACGGGGCTGGTCAAATTTGCCTTCCACGCCGCTGGCTATCTCTCGGAGAACGGTCAACCTAGAACAATTGCCGATCCGAAAGCCATGGCTTACTCGGAGGCTAATAATGTTGGTGAGTAGTAACACACATCTGATGAACCATTCGGAACCAGTACTGAAGGTACCATGTAGGTTGGATCCCTGCACAGTCTGTGAGGGGGCTTCGAGAACAGTTGCGCATAGCGTATCCCGAGCTAGCTAAAAGTGATTGCTGGCTTCCTCTCTTTCTTACGCCGAATGATATTGACAAGCTGGTGTCATAGAACCTATTGCCTTTACGCGGATGTGTTGGTACTCTGATGTGCTAGATGGAGACTGGGTCATCGATTACGCTCCCCAGTACTTTTCTTTGCTAATTGCATCAGGTGGAGCAGGGCATGCCTTCAAGGTAAAGTCACACCATCTTCAACCAGAAGGACCGTTTTCCTAATTGTGTTGTCAGTTCCTGCCTATCATCGGTGATCTGATAAGAGCTCGTCTCGAGAATACACTGGATCTGAAACTACAGAAGAAATGGCAGATATCGCGAGTTCCTACCACTATAGATCCAGGTAGACCTGTAAGCGCTAGGCAGCCTTTACAGCTGACATCGTTGGTGAGCCACAAGGAGCTCCTCACAGCCGTGTGATCTGTACGGTTATTTAGTATATCAAGGTCATTTTAGTCAGACTCCATGTTGCGGATGTAATCACTTTTGAGACATTGCATGCGAAAATGTTCATACCGGTCATGCAACACATCACGTGAAATATCTAGCTGGTCTCGATCTGAAGTTGTGGTTAATGAGAAGACGAAGTACGTCAAACCCCGCTGAACGTAATTTGACGTCATTTGGTATTGTAAATATCATGGCATCATTGCAATCACATATATAAACTATGAATATTGGAGTCTTTACATTACCACTATTCAGATCAATCATTCACAAACTCAAAGAGTCACACACTACACCATGTCAGCTCAGGAAGATATCCGAAAAGCCGAAGAGAGCATCAACTCTGCCCAAGCTAGGACTGGATCCGGCCAATCTCAAAGCGATTCAAGTGAGTCAACTGTCGTGCATTTGTACTGTCCTAACCCATATATCAGCTGTGGATTCCGGTGTAAACGAAAATGTCACTTCCCAGTTTCCGGGTTCTACCGTCCAGGTTGGAGGAACTAAAAGGGGAGATAATCCCGTCATCCCTGATGAAGAAGGTGGGGAAAAGAGTAAAGTGACTGGCAGGTGTGTTTCCTCTACTTGCTGAAATGCAGGCCGCCGTCATGTCAGCAAATCCGCTAATGGCTAAATAATCCCTTTAGGCAAACCCGCGCAAACGATTTTGAAGGCGAAGGTGGACCAGAAGACAAAGTCGCAGCTGCTGAAAATGACAGACCCGGTGATCAAGATGTCACTGGGAACATTCGATCATGATCGACGAGTAGCCATTACTTATGTAATTTAGCGATGGTGGAACCGAATGAAATAAATGCACAAGGTTCATACTTTGCAGAGCTATTGAGACATCTGTAAGGTGTGTTCGTATGTTAATCAGAAAACACATCCCTGCGTTCCAATATCAGGGGTATCTAGTTCATTTCTACGCATATAATGGGCGACTACGAATATGGAATTTCAAGTGGAATAATGATACAATATTAAGCAGAAAACATGCGAGCAATTCCTCACTTTCCTGTATACCAGACGACATGTGAGTCCCGTACGAAGAGGGGACTTGGGTGAGAGTGACATTCAACATACTGTCTTTCACCGTATATGTATGACTATATCTCATTCTCTGCTCTTTCCCTGGCCTTTGCACTCAACCGAGTCATCTCTTGTTCTATTGCCTTTTTGCCTTCTTGAGACAATTTTGGTCGACCGTCCTCGTAGTCAGCCTCGAAGAACCGAGACTGATGGCTGTTTTGCGTGGCAAATCATTAGCAGGTCGCGGACGCTTGAGGCTGCACTGGCCGAATATTGACTTACTCTTCCCCTTTTGCTTTTCTCGCAGCTGCTTTATCCCTTTGCTGCTGCTCGATGACCTGTTTCTGTCTAGTAGCTTCTCCCCAATTTTTTCCCACCAATTGCTGAGTAACGGGGTCCCATAATCTACGTGACTCCTGCTCATCCTGTTCTTCAAGCGGTCGAACGTCTTTGGGAATGAGGGCAAGGAGATCGAGATCGAGCAGGGTTTTCCATTCCTGTATAGGCGTAATTAAAGGTCATCAACATCATCGGAATGTGGGTGGCTGAGTATGGGATAGGCGAATGATAAATGCGTCGATTCATGTGTAATGTGAAGATGGAACGCAAACGCATATCTCCAAGAAGAGTGGAAGACACACCTTAGAACCTTTCAGCTTATATCTAACTTCCTTCATCCAGCTTCCCTCTACATTCGCGACAATCTTGTCTGCCGGTACTTGCTTTGGCTTTGTCCAACCTTCTTCAAGCTCATTGCCAACTATGTATCTATAAATGACACCATCCAACAAGAATCTGGGTTTACCGATCCACGACTATCCATGACGCATACTGTTAGCATTTATGCGTGGGCGGCGCACCAACGAGGAATGAAAGCTCACCTCGTCTTTGTAATCTATCAAAGCACGTAATTTCGTTTTTGATTTCTCTCCTCCTCGGCAGTTTATTTGGATCTGGTCGCTTATGGTTCCATAATATGACCCCTTTAGGATACCATTCACAGAAGCGGAAGGATGCGTGATTTGATATTCCTGTAAAATCGAGTTAGCGATCGGCATATTCCCAACCGGTTTGAGCTGTAATAGTAGAGCTCACTTCTCCTTGTCCAGGACCTTCTCGCGCAATTTTGAGGAATATCCCTCGATTGCTTGCACCAGGCCCGACCTTTACAGCTAACGAAGACAGTCCATACCAAACGTCAGTCAGTTAATACGAATGGTGGATCGACTGATCATTAACTCACACATTCCCGATACCTTAGCTGATATTTGATCCATTCCATAACCTTCAATGCCCTTCTCAGGACACGTATAATAGTAAGCTGAGATGGGCGGATGATGTGATACTTGTTCGCACTAAATCAAAATGATACTGATTAGTGAATATCTTTGACGGCACAGACTGTCAGACCACTCACCAAGAATACCACCGTGACTTTCTCAGACTCTACTACACCCGCGTCAGGATCTGACTCTATCTCATCCCCAGGCCCAGGAATCGTTTTATTGACACTAATAGTATCGGTTGATTTGTTACCCTGCTTGTATCCTATCGCCGGGGATTTTTTTGACGCTTTGGATGACGTCGATACGAAAGAACTATTCTCACCCAGGAATGACTCAGTGAAATTTGGTCAAGACTAGGCAGACATATCTTAGCTTACCTGGCTTCACTGTTTGTCCTCCCACCGTGCTCAGGACCTAGTACAGGTGTAGTCCAACCGCTGCCACCTTGCCCACCATACGCTGGTTCTCCGGGTATAGGGACATGAATATGTGTTCTAATAACAGGTTCACCTGTTTCCTTGTCGATGACTATGGGGGGCAATCTCCAAGAACAGCGAAAGTGTTCCCCTAATATTCGGAAGTCGCCAGACATCAGCAAAATCAATTCTGGAGGTTGAGAGACTGGACGACATACCGAGAGCCGAGTTATACGGTTTTCCCAATCGCGCTCTGATGAATTTCAACTCTTTACTGAAGGAGAACCTGAGTACCGCCAGCATCCGATCTACCTCGTTATCCGAGTCACCGATACTATGTATGACGAATCTGATCAATCATGGGAACCGGGATAAGCTTAGATCGATGAAGACTCACGCAGCAAAAATATCGGCTCGATCAGCATACTGCCAATACTCGAGGTTAGGTATGGGTTCCAGGAGTGATGCTGGAAGCGAGATTCGACTTTCCGGCGAAGACATCTTAGCAGTCGCTCGATTGAAGGGACAGGAGAATTACATACAGGTTGGCGACATCTTTCACGCCCATCAACCTACAGAGAAAGATCAGCAGGCATCAACAGCTAAGGCACATCATGGCTTACTTCTTCATTAAGCCCAACAACACTTTCATCTTACTCTCTTCTCCACCGTTTCCCACCTCTGGCAAGGTAGCTGGCGCTCCGCTTTCATCGGTGAATTGATGCAGGCCTGTTGTGTTGTGCATGTATGGGTGGCCATGATTAGGCGCAAAGGAGGAAGAGAATCAGGCAAAGGAGTGGAAGATAAGAAGGGGTGATGAGTCAGATGAAAACCAAGCGGATTTTGCGGGAAAAGGAGTTTGACGCAGGACACGGATCATAAAAAGGAAGGAACGTTCGTTCGTTTTCGTTCGTTAGCTGATTGATCTTTCCTTTGAGATCACACAAGAAGGGCTGCATTGGTCTCGCAATGCCATGCTACATGGGCATTGATGAAAGCTAGATCGAGCGAATGAGTCACAGACTGGAATATGAGGGATACCCAGTGAACCTCCGTGGAGTGTTCTGATAAATACACCATTACTGAAAATTCCAACTCCAGCCATCACCACGATTTCAGAACGCGGCGATTGAGTTCGCGCTCATCGTGATGATCTGCTCCTCTGCCCACTATGCGGATAAACATTCTATCTTACAGGCCAGGACGATCGGTATACTTTCGGGCATGCATAGCTGGCCAGCACTGAGGAAACGGGATGAACTCACTCGTATCGTCATCTGTTGGAACATCTACCGCTTTATCCTTCTTGGATAAGCTCATAATGGCTCTCTAACGAGTGTGTAAGAAACGGAGAACGAGTAGATCGGGGAGGGGGGTGAAGTAGTTGAGTGTTTCCTGCCGCCTTGGCTTGACGATATGATATATGATCTTACAATGTTGTTATAATAATGAATGTATTGTAAACAGTGGATATAAATGTGTTTTGATGCATTCCAATATCTCATCTCTTATCATGCTTTTGGTATATATTGGATGGCGTACAGAAAAATAGTGACGTCGTACCATTCCCATTCCCGTGTTCAAGGTACTAACGGGGGGTAGCAATTACAGAATGAGATGGGGGCAAAGTAGAAAGGCCATAACGCCATAACGCCGAGTACTGATGGCGCCGTGTCCGAAGACTGTGGCACTTTTCAATCAACGAAGAGAGGAGGTGGAGGTCTATTTTCTATCATGTTATCAGAAGTTTCATTTTCATAACAAACAAGTCATCTAGTGGTCATCACAATCTACCCTTGATCTGCTCGTGCGTCAGATATCTGCCTCTCACCGGATCTCTCTTCATCAGTGACCCATCGTACAAGGATATTATATGTCACGGGGCGGTTTCAGAGGCCGGGGTAGAGGAGGAGGCGGTGGCGATAGAGGTATGCCTCCAGGCGGGTTCGGCACTTTCTCTAGGCAAGAATGGACAGACGCCATGCAGAACATGAAGACAGATCCACAATACAAAGGTGTACTATATCCAGTACGTCTTACTGATCTCAGAGCATATTACTCGTGGTCAATGGAAGTGTGCAGCTGATAGGGGTATCCTGAATCAGAGACTGGAACATATCAACATAGCATATCTATCCGGTCCAGACGACCTTGAAGACCTAGCAATGTCGCATTCAATCTCACTCAACTCTACACTTGTGACTGGGAAGGCCATCGGCACAGTGGAAGCCTTGCGACCGGCTGGAGCATCTCCAGCATGGAGAATCACGGGTGAGAGGAAGGTAGTCGGGATTGGTGAGTCAGGTGTTCTTGTTGCTGGCTTTATCCGAATGACTCAGATCACGGAAATATCGTTGACTCTGTATATCCATGACTTCCTTTAGAGATCGAATCATACTCAGATCGTTTCAATCCACCGTCATCATCCGGTCCTTCCAAACTGGATCCTGTCGCTTTGAAGTTGGATCCATCGATGTTTCCACCTTCTTTATGGGCAGAATACTTTGATGGTGCAGGCCAGAAGGCTAAAAGCAGTGAGCAATCAACCTGATTGATGCAATCAAGACGCTGACAGACACATCATTCCGTCTGATTAGGACCAAAGAAGAAACGGAAGCTTGAAGATCTCGACAAAGATGGTGACGAGAATGCGGAACATCAGGTATGTCTTCTTCCGTCATTCAGTTTTACCCTTTCTTCTGCTCTTCACAACGGTACTTCTCTTCGCCTCTTCTGCCACTATCCCTCAATATATCGAAACTAAAATTAGTCTTATTCCCTAAATCATATCGACCTGAGCGCCCATAAGCTCACGCACTTTATCCTTGTTCCGTAGGAAACACCTCCGCCATCGTCTGACGAGGACTTCGATTTTGACGAAGAAGAGGAGGAAGATCATCAAGATTATGATGCTAATTATTTCGATAACGGAGAAGGGGACGATGATAGTGGCGGTGATGAAGGTGAGCCGCCTTTCCAAGGATAACCCACTTTGTGTCACAAGCTTCTTTCTATTCCAGACTCCCTCCTGCTCTCTGCATCAATCCAAGACCAACGCTGACGTCGCTTCTATACCAGCTGAAGATGGAGGAGGCGGTTATGACGATTGATAATTCTCTGAAATGCCCCCTGAAACGACCTTCATTTTCGACGGCTTCCCGAATCAACGAATAACGACTTAATGAAATTATATGCATTTTCGACATTTTTTGGTAATATTGACTATTCTGCATCATATGGGTTTATTCAGGTTTTAGATTGTACACTTGAACCTAGCTGTATGAGATTTATCGCATACGGCAAACTCTTCCTCAATCTACACATCCACATCCCAATCATCTACCCCGTGTCCGGTACTGAGGTTGATCTGGTTCTTTGGCGTGACAGGTCGTGAAGGTGCTTTCATGATTGGAGCTACGGGAGTAGCTGCTCTGGACGGCCTGGCAGAAGAGGAACTGGAGCCAGAATTTGCTCCCCAGGTAGTGGTTGAACTTCCGGCTACCACACTTGCAGCTGTACTTGTACTTGATTTCCCCCAAGCTCCACCGAGATTAGTGACAAGACGAGAGTGAGGTGCAGGTACAGAAGAGGGGTTGACGGCTGAACTGAGTAAAGGATTGGGTAATCGAGTATCAACTCTGCGACGAATCTGCACGGAGCGGTTGGGCTCCTGATCAATTAGCTCCCGAGTAAGCCGGTAATGTTCAGCCAGGGCCATAACGAAGGTTCGTTTAGCGGGGGGCACTAACGGAATGTATGGTCAGCTTCTAAAGTACATGTACGACGGAAAAGATCAAATCCATATGATACATACTGTGAGGTAGTACCATACTTTGTCTGGCACCGGCGATAAATTCATCAAAAGTGCCTTCTACCATTTTGACGAAACCATGATTCTGGGTCGCAAAATTCTTCAACTCGTCGTCGTATGTTTCCAATCCTCGCTCGTTTGGTTTGATGCCCAGAGCATCGGCCAGTCTGGCATTTCTTTGTCTGACGGCGCATTCTGAATTACATCTCAGCTGTTCAACCTCTCTTGATCGAGGATTAACCGTTGAAGCTCCACACGAGGTTCTTGCCTGAAGGTGTCCGCAAGCACAAGACTGGGTTACAATAGCTTGACAGGCATCATTCTCTGGACATTTGGCGGGAGCATGACATGTTGCAGTACAGGGATGTTTACATATTCGTTTTGGCTTTCCACAGATTTGATTGCAGGATTCACATTCACCAGGTCGATGGCACAATTTAGTACATTTGTGGTAACCACATCCTAAAAGCTCTCCACATTGTTGACCGCAAGAAACTCGATCTTGAGAACATCGTATGTGCTTGACGAGCGGATCTTTACCGCAAGCGCAAGGTTTGTCGGTGAGATATGGGCACGGAGGACATTCGGGGTTTTCGTGACAAGAATGTGGGGATTTGGGATGACCGCAAGCCGGTGCCGGACGGTCGCAAGGATAAGGACAATTGATGATGGTACCGCTAAGATGTTTCATGAATCATGACTGAATCAGTAGGTCTAGCAACCATTGAAAATACCTTATGCTTACCAAGCGACGGGAGGATAAACAATGGTATTTCCGCAGTGGCAGATTAACTGAAGATATCTTGGTCAGTGCACATGACAGCGATCGTTACTGGGATACTCACCTCATCATACGAAGCCTGAAGACATCTTCCGCACGGACCTTTGTGATCTGGTTTGGGACAAGTATGCAGCCCACAGCTGAGCATTTTCCCGCAAGTCAGATGACATTTATGTAGATCATCCTCAATCAATTGATTATAATCATCGTTCCGCTGTTTTTTGCTTCGGAAGGCCTGTTCCCACAACGGGCAACATAGACGACCGCATTCGTGTCGCCCACAGCTATGAGATTCGGTATTTAGCAGAAAACACACAACAGTAAACAACAAATGATGTCTCACCTTCTTAACGCCTTGCACACTCGTTCGCAGGTTATCTCTCCTTCGCCACTTTCCATTCTTTCCCTCAAAATATCGCATGGAACAAGCAGTTGACTCTGACCACATCTGCACTGTCTAACTACTTCCTCGTGACAGGGTGGACAGGCGCCTGTATGGCATCTTTTGGGGCATGGATGACCGCATGGTCGACTTTTTGGGCATTGCAACGCACAAGTTGGTATGGGTGCAACACAATCTTTTCGAATAATACCAAGCGAAGAAAGCGGGGTAACACCGCAAGCACAACGCGTGATTACGTCAGGAGAAAGTGGACAGTGAAGCGGGTGAATTGGGTGAGGATGACACGTCTAGGATTGTTGATCAGCAGTAGCTCGTTCAGCCAATGAACGGTATGATTGGCCCTCGGACAGTGAACTCACTTCTTTACAAGGATGTATACCGCAATCGAAAAGCCTCTCGCACGCTTTACCACAATCGTATTTGCCCCACCATATCCGCTCCTCCCCATCTGGGTCTAGGCCTTTACATACTTTTTCATCCTTCCGACCCCATCCACACTCTACGTTTTTTTGATCCTGACCACAATAACAGCTAGCAGTCTCCCTCTCTTCGCAAGGTTTGCAGACGTCGTAGTGACAAAGCTGCTCGCACTCATGATCTTTATTCCCACAATCCAGCTGATGACCACAGGGTTCATCGCAAACAGGTGAAAGAGCAGCGTTATTAGAAGTGGCAGCGGAACATTTGACCGTAAGCGGGGTATGATGAGACGGACATGGCACGACGAGAGCTACTTGACAAGGTGGACAAGGACCTGGATGACACGGTCTATAGGTTTAAAGAGAGTTAGATACCGAGACAGTCTAAAAAGTCGAAATGCAGCTCACAGTGGACAAGGGTGAGAACACTTTGGACGTTTCCTTGCGCAACTGTCGTTACACGAGTGGGGGGCCGAGGTCGAAGTGGGAGGATGGGTTAAACGACCACAGAAACATCTATAAGAGTGTGAGCACATATGCATCTAGGTCATAAATGTGGAATGAGACTCACCTATAGCCAGCTACTCTGTCGGCTCTTCGCTTTTGACAACCTGGACATCTCCAAGCGATATCACCATCTTTACCAGTATCTACTGCTTTTCTCTCCTCATCCATCAGACTTCTACTGGACCAGTCTTTTATACAGTCGAGGTGAAACGGAGTGTAGCAAGCCGAATAATAGTTGGAAGTCGAGGTGGAACCGGTGATTGGGTTTGGTTGTGAGGTAACAGATGAGGACGGCTCAGGAGCATGATCTGGGGGAAGACATGACCAAACATGTTGACTTGGCGTAATGGAATTGAAGCACTGTACACGATCTTAGTATTCCACCGGTGATACGACGAAGACAGAGTGCTCACGATGGGGCATTCTAAGAATGGTCGCTGCTTCAACCCTCTGATCAATCTGGATACTAAGTCATCCGGCTCATCCTTTTTTACCTTCCTTTCACCGTTGACCTTCTTGACGATCTCATTCTTGTGAGCGGTCTTTCCTTCTGCTGAACTACGAGAAGCCGTCTTTGACAATTTAGTGGTTTGTTGAAAAGCAGCTCTTCTTCCAGAAACAGCTGCTTGTGAGGGAGCTGAATTTGATCCACTTGGGTTAGTACGACTTTGTTTTTCTCCCTGTGGCTTGTTCTTCTTTGGTCGAGCTCCATGTACGGATTGTCCGCTATTCGAACTCCCGTTGCCGGGGTGATCTATATCAGAAGTCAAGAGCGCGGCGCCAGGAGTAAAGGGACATGCCGCTGCATCGAGAGCAGCTGGTCGCTGGAGCTGAGGTGGTTTGGACGATGCGGTGTGTCTGTTATGACTGTTCGCTGGCGACGGATAAGTAGCCGAATTTGGTGGGCGAGGGTGAGCTTGATTGCTGTCAACTGCTGATCGGCCTCTACGGTCAGCACTGCTCTCGGTAAGATTATTCGTGTGAATAACATTGGAATTATAGCGAGGAAGATGTAGTGATTCTTACCAGGTTTATGCTGAATACTCTTCTGGCGAGATTGAGCTATCCCGCCTCCAGTCGAGCTCGATTGTATTAATTCTCCTACCCGACCGCTAGTATGTCTGCTGTGCCCGACCTTCGCCCTGTCGTGATTGTTTCCGTTCTGTGATTTAGCATTACCGCTGTTACCATTTCTGGAGATACGCTGTTGCTTCGTGCTATGAGCTCGGTTGTTGGTTGCTTGTGTGGCGAGGTATGCGCCATCACCCGGTTGAGGAGATGAAGCGGCCAAGAGAGCAGAGCCGTTGCCACCATTCTGATCCATTTGTTGGGAAGGGCGCAAGGGTGCGTTTGAAGCTAAAAGCTCAGCCATCTAATGCGAAAGAAGGGGCAGAGATAAAGGTGTTTGTCGTGTCTTGGGGACTCGCTATTCCCCTCTTTGATGATAAATCTGAAATGAAAAGGAAAAGATGTAGAGGAAGAGATGAGATATAAATTAGGGAGGAAAGGGGCATCGGGTGGCAAAGTAAAAGTTATATGATGACGTGGAATATTTCCAATTTGAGATGGGATTTAGACATGGTGGTGAAAGAGTTCATGAGTTATATACCCTTGTATAACACGAAATAACTGATATCTTGTCAGAACAAACCAACGACTATCGTCAACTATGGGAAAGCCACTCTTCAACACCTCTCGGTGAGTATTCTTATACCGGTCATCAGTTAAAAAGGGGATCAGTAGCTGACTCTTGTGAATTCACTTCACAGACTGCAAGGGAAAACCGGTACGGCAATAGCACGCACCTTTCTAAATGCCATACATCTGCTTACTTTCATCTTCAGCCGTCATCACCGGAGCCAGTGGAGGTATTGGTGAAGCGACGGCTATTCTTTTGGCCAGAGCAGGATGTCATATCGTGCTTCTTGCTCGCCGACAGGCAGCTTTGGAAGAGGTAGCCCAAAAGTGCAGAACTGAAGGCGGTGATGGTATAAAGGTATTAGCGAAAACTCTCGACGTCAACGACAGAGAAGCCGTAGAGAGACTCGTACCGGAACTTAGAGAAGCGGGATTCGAGTCGTTTGATATGTAAGTTCACTGACCTTTGCCTCTTTATACCAAGCTCATTCTGTCCCACTGCTGAACTCTCGTGAAGCTTGATCAATAACGCTGGCGGTGCTGTAGGCAAAGAACAGGTCGGCGGTAAGTATGCCGCTACTCGATAATCGAAAGCCTCGCTGATCGCGTGTGCACTAGACTTGAGTATGTGCTCCCCTGGTTTCATGTCGAGGAAGACGATGTCTGACATTTAACAGGCTTATCTGACATTGACTTTATGATATCCACGAACTGTAAGTGATATGCTCATGCCGTGCAAATCACGAGTTGAGTGTGTTTGATACAGTGGTCTCACTCATGCAATTGAGTCAGACCTTTGTGAACGAGATGAAGAAGGCGGATTCAGGTGTACGTGCTGAGTAGCTTCTGATTTCAAATCGGTACTAATCAGTCATCAAATTAGCATATCATCAATATTGGTTCACTCGCGGGTCGGGAAGCGTATGTCGGAGGTTCAGTATACTGTGCGGTCAAGCAGTGAGTTCGATTTATCCAAAAATGGTCATACCTCCGCTTATTCTCTTCTCTCAGTGCTGTGAAAGCTTTCACCACATCGCTCATGAAAGAGCTTGTGGCAACGGGAATACGTGTCACCGAGGTTGCTCCTGGCTTTGTGGAGACAAACTTCTCAGTCACCCGTTTCAGAGGTGATGCAGAAGCAGCTGCTAAAGTCTACGAGGGATTTCAACCCCGTAAGTATCCAAAATTCACTGATTCAGTAGACAATGACTGATAACCTGTCAATTCGCAGTGACCCCGTGAGCTGCATCTCACCATCCGTGATCGTGACTTACTAATGGTGATACTCAGTGAGGATATTGCGGAAGAGATTGTCTGGTGTGCCTTACGTCCTTCGCATGTACAAATTGCGGAACTATGTAAGTCCTCCACTTCTACATATTTCTTCTCGGGCATGTTAGAGCCTTATCATCATATCTCGACCGTCGCTGAACCGTCGCAGACGTCCTTCCTTCCGCACAGGGCAGTGCGACTATCATCGCTCGGAAGTCTTAACTTCCTCACTTCACGGAACGACAGACTACCCTCTCACATATAGATTACAATGCATTAGAGTCTTTAGATGAACAAGAAATTAGATGAACAAGAATTTTACAGTGTCTACCAATTGTTCCGGGTCATGCCCCAGTGGTATTATCTCTATGACCTCCTGATTGCGCTTTACAGTACAAGAGGAAAAGCTCTTCCTATCTCCTTAGGTAAAAACACCTTTGAAGGGCTCGTCTCGGTGCGGAATTGACTAGTATTTTTGTTGATAGCCATAGGCTAAGGTAACGTCTGGATCGGGAACATTGAAGTACGAAGAATCGCTTCGATCATCGGTGTAAGCTTCAATATACGATCTACAAGTCCATTGGTCCCTGGATTTCCGGTAGTATACCTGGAAGGCGAAGTAACCTTGATCCCAGGAAAAGTCGGCGCAGGCCTGCACAGCTTCGCCTTGATCTCCGCCAAAGGTGGTTTCCTGTGGAGGAGCAAATTCCGAATCGTTGCCTATACAAATATGACAGGTCAGCATCATTAAACAGGTGATCAGACATTAGAGAAGGCTCACTTGGGTTGTTATCATTTTCAATATAACCACTGCCCAAGTGGAAGTAATAGTAAGTTACTGTATCATCTGTGGAAGGCGACACATCAGGTACTCCTGGTAGATTGGAAGGTTGGGCCCTTCTGTCTCTTCCTTTCATCTTCATACGTCGTAAAATCTGCACAGAGCGACTTGAGCTTCGATGCTGGCGGTGATCAAGGCCTGTGACCTGAACTCACTTGTTTTCGATTTGTCTGCTTGTACGCAAATGGTTTGGGCTCAGAGGCTTTGGGAGGCTGCACCGTTGTTGCCCCTAACACAGTAGCAATTAGGGTTAAGTATAGCAATTTGACTACGAACGGCTGCGGGATCATCTTGTGAGATGGATGAAAGATCTTTGACTCGACTTTGTTAATGGTTTGTATGATTATCCAGCGACTTGGGATTATCGAAAGAAAAGTCAACAAATCGTATGGCTTTTATACCTTTCTCACCACGCTCTCATGAATGTCGTCTCGAGTACAATGTGCCCATCCACTCCACTTTCACACTGAATTATGCCATTCCTAATTCATCACTTGGACTTCCAGCAATCCGATGAATGATTGAGTTTGAGAACACGAGACGCTGAAGCCAAGAACTTACCAATCGACGAGAAATGTCGAGCTATGGACTGAATGCAGATTGCCTCTCATCGTGAGACGAATTGTAACCTCGATGTCGAGTCGGATCAAACTGTCATGGCATGTCATGCTGAATTCCTGTAATGTTCTCGGCGAACATTATAGAGAACAGTATACCATTCAGATTGTGCCAAATCTTAATTCAATCAGTTTAATTCAATCCGTGTCATGACGCGCTTAGTCCGACAACATCGAAGACTTCAATACAGTCTGCAATGATGTGTGAACGGTGCATTTCCCTATTGCTGGTTATCGTTCATCAAAGTTGAAACCCAGGTTTCAAGTAATATGGACTATTTTATGATGGTTTGTGGGTTGTGTATATGGCTAAATCAAACCTACCGACACCACATTCCTGTCAAGCCTCTGATAGAATGAAAGTTCACACGGCACGGTACAATGCACTGATGAGTGCATTCATGCAGACTACCGTAAAATGCATCTTCCTGGATGGAGACTCTCCATTAGGTGACGCTTATAGGATGGAACAGAGAGATCTCATACGACGTCATCGCGCCTGTCCTTGCAGAGGTACGACCCAAATCCCTGAGATGACTGTATGCATTGACCTTTAAGCCAGGATTCATTATCCCGGATATTAGACGATGCATTACACGTTGCTGCACTTTTCATTATACTTTCGAACCCAATTATACGATATATACGATGTATACTTTTTGCTGCATCTGGAGTGCATACCCCTTTCGACCGTGACGAAAATGAAGATCTGCTAAGCACAAAGCTTATTCAGAAACCTGAACGGAAGTCTGGGATGCACAATCATAGATCAGTAAAGGAGAGCACCGTCTCAGGTAAAAGGGCATTCACTTACATCACCAAGACAACCTTCTCCGGGTAAAAGAATGTCTGAAGCGTAAACATCCAAAGCATAATACTGAATAGAGTGGATATTGTGAATGGATTGAGTGGCCTTTCGAACGGGATAGGGTCAGATTTATTGATTTTCAAGTGCAATATAAGCATATGCTCACGTTGACACCTTTGGCAAGTTCTACAGCATCATGAGCTGAGTCTACCACGTCTTTTAAGAGACCGCCACTAGCGATTGGAAGATGCAAAAGTCGATGCAAGAACCAGGAGCCATCTGTAGCTAATGATGTATGTAGACAATCAGTACTCGTACTCATACCTCTCAATGGACCAAATACCTACATTCTGATCCTTGAGACGTGATTGTGTTACCCCGGGTGCAGAGCTCGTCCATAGGGAACTTGGAGAGGTAGTAAGTGGGGCAAACCACAGTAAGTCTAGAAATGTCGTTAGCGGGATCTTTGTGACTTCCAGCATGTCCGCTCACTCGGGGGTACTAGAGCTGAAGTATCCAGGAATGATTCCGTATTTTCCATTACAAGTGTTATCGATGTCATCACAAGTGAAAGAAACATTTCCTTTATCACCGCTGACGATTCGGTCGAACAGCCCTTGAAGGGTATTTGGATCGTTGGTCTTTCCGAACCATCTTTGGAAGCTAGGCACAATATCAGCATCTGCGAAGGCTATCACTATATATTATACTTACTAGCTATCGTTACCGTATCTCCGCAAATGGTCTCTACCGTGTTCAACTAGCTTGAAAGTTTGAGCAAGACCCTCTCCAATGAGCTCCAACTGAGTAGTATTACAAGAGTTCCCCCAGACAGAGAAAGTGTTAGATGCCCCAGCAGACCATAATGTAGTGTTGGGTTTGAGAGCAGATAGAGGATCGATGGAGAGGCTTTCACTTGTGGTGCTTCGAGCCACGGGACTAGCGATTGCGAGCAAAGGAAGGCCAAGGAAGAGAGCGGATGAGAGATGAGCGAACATGGTGAAAAGAAGGATCAGTTACTGTGCTGAGGTGATCTTTTTTTCTGCATGAACACCGGACCGCTTTATATACCTTTTTGAGGTCCAGAGATATTTTTCTTCTTCTCGACGATCAACCGTTCAGAGAGGACTTCGAGGTAGAACTGGATCATCTTGTTGGTCTTTCCCTCTTTCATCAGGTACTGGGAGCTGTCATGATCAGGGTTGTGCTTGTCCTCAATAGCAGAGTCCTTGTTTCATTGTAGCTGAGAGCGATGGCGGATAAAGATGGCTCGTGGAGAGATCACTTCCATTGCGATTATTTTTCACTCGATGTCCTGAAATATACTTATTTAATTGAGCGATCTACATTGTTGATGATCTTCGGATCAGAGCGTCTTCGGCTAAGCGCATGTTCCGAATCGTTCCTCTGCAATTATGACCTGTAAATAGCTACTTCAGGTCTCTTGGAGGATGTATGAGGACCACCGGGTGACCTTTTGGGTACTCTTAAATACGGGCATGACACTAGAACAGCATCAGTTCTCAGCCGACGAGCTGCTCCTTCAAGATAGATGCAAAGCGCACAATGTAAAAGAGGGTGTCTAGAAATGATCATTTTACACTGTATTTGGTGACATGCGATGATCCAATGACCATGCAGCACTAATCGTAATCGATTCGATATTTAAGCCAAGGGCGGGGATATTGGGGATTTTCTGAAGATCCAACAATAGGCATGCACAGTTATGCTAAACCTGTGCATTTGTAGACCGTACAAGTAAGAAAGCACTAAGACAACCCACCCTGGTATCGCCAAATCCCCCGAGCTCGCTTGTTGAGTAAAGCAGAAGCCAGGAGATGGTGGTCGTCTGGGACAACAGGTAAACTCCGGTGAGGCCGGATGTGTTACAAATTGTTAAAATTGCGCGGTAGCTCGCCAGACTGTTATACTGATCTGACGTTGGAAAACAATCTTTCTTACAGCACACCGCCGCGATCTATCCTTCTTCGGCTGAGCGGCGTCCAGGCTCTCGATCGCAAGGAGGATTGTATAGTGGATGATCGCGTAGATTCATTTTTCGTGTCGTCTCGCTCATCTACTGCTTGCTTATAACAGGACTATGCGCATGGTTTACTAAAGATGCATTATTGCCGCACGCAGACATTAAGCTCAGCTGGCTTCTCCGATATGCGCACATTTGCGGGTGTGACACTTTCCCACAGCCGCGTGGTGTTGTGTCGGCTTTCTCCATATCATACAACAGCAACAGTAGCCGCTTTCGGCATCATTACATCACACAACATCCAAAACTATAAATAGATCTCTGTTCTACGTCCTGCATTTAGTCCGTCTCATCAAGAAGTCTTCGTATAATGGTTCGCCTCTCAACTCTTAGCGTCTCGCTCTCACTGCTGGTCCTTGGAGCTCTGTCTCCGTCTCTGGTTCAATCTTCGCCTATCCTTGAGCTTTCTGACTCAAACCAACTGCCTTTGAACAATCTTCTATCCTCTTTCGCTGCAGCTAAGCATGAAGTCCATCCCTCCATTCTATCTGCCTTGGACGAATATGATGATCCTGTCGATGCACTCGTTGCTCTCAAGCCGGACCTGAAGCAGATGATGGCCGAGCCTAGACTTTTGTGGATCTTTGGCGAAGAACAAACTAGGCAAGGTATTTGGATGACTGAGGGTGACAAACTTCGTTTAAGACGGGAGAATAAGAAATTTATGGACCTCACAGACAATGACTTCGGGATGGAACAGGCCCTAATGGCAGGAAAAGCTAGTGAGTCTGATTTCATGTTTCAACATTTCACCTAGCTGCCTCATCTGATACAGTGTTGTGTAGATACTCCCAGTCTGACTCATCAGAAATATGTTCGACCTGTCTTCGCTGATCTGAGGACATCCACCATGTACGATGTTCTCGCAAAAGGCACATCGTTCTTCAGCAGATATTACTACTCTGACACAGGAGTTCAGTCGGCCCGGTGGCTCCACGATCACATCGCTGACATCATCGCCAATTCTCCTGTTGGCGAATGCATCTCTCTTGAATACCATACGCATCGCTTCCCCCAACCAAGTATCATAGCACGATTTGAGCCACCAACCAGAAACTTCACTCTTCCCCTGACCATCATTGGAGCTCACCATGATTCAGCAAACTACCTTTTCCCACTGCTCCCAGCCCCAGGCGCAGACGATGATATGTCAGGATCGACCTGTATCTTGGAAGCCTTCCGGGTGTTAGCAGGAAGAGGGTATCAACCCGCTCATGGGCCCGTTGAGTTCCACTGGTACTCCGCTGAGGAAGCTGGATTACTAGGAAGTCAAGAAATTGTAGCATATAAGAAGGGAATGAACGCCAACGTTGGGGCGATGATAGAGTTTGTGAGTGCAACGAGACCACATGATACAGCGCTGCACGTGAACCACAGCTGAGAAAGATCGTCTCATTAGGATATGACTGCTTTTGTAGCTCGCAACACCACTCCTCACATCGTTCTCCTCGAGAATGACGCAGATGACAAATTGACAAATTGGGTGATCAAGCTGGCAGAGGAATATGTGGACCTCCCCGTGAATGTCTCGACGCTTGGGTATGTCAACAATCCCCTGGCTCCCCTCACCTGCTCTGAAACCTAAACTATGCTAACGGATTTTCGTACCCAAAAGCCCCGGAGCGGGTTCCGACTATATGTCCTGGACTAAGGGAGGATACCCTTCCGCTTTTGCTGCAGAAGGCGATCCCCAGGCTGGCGGACTCCCTGGTGAATTTGATAAATACGTGCATACTGCTCGCGACACGATAGACGTTGATGACGATACCGGCTACTTCTCCCTGGAGGTAAGTTGATTTTGTTGTCAGCTTGACCAGATGCTAAAACTCCTTGTGGTAGCACATGCTCGAATTTTCGAAATTGGCTGTAGCTTTTGCTGTGGAACAAGCGGGCTGGTTTGACGAGTTTACGGGAGGTGATAGCACAAAGTTGACTTGGTGATAATCCAATGGCCATGCTTGATATATATGTTATGAATAGATCTCGATAGAAAAGTATAAAATCCGTCAGCGGTCAGCGTTTTCTTCACTATCGTCTCCCAGTATTCTTGCCGTCAGCATGTATCGCGTCCCACATAAGTGAGGACATCAATAATCCAAATCCGATTTTTCGGTAATAACTCATCAGGATGCATTTTATTGAAAACCGGGCCGGCCGCGTGTGGGGACCCATGTCATCTGTTGTCACTCGGTTTTACCCGGTGAGTCTCCGTTAATCGATGGGGGCAAGAAGTGGGGTATCGAATTTTGGCAATAGCATACGGCTTGCGGATTTACGGGTCAGCTCAGATCCGTGTTATTTGCATATTCCTTAATGTCAAGACTGGAGAGTCGAATCTCTATATATAAGGCTACCAAGGTGTTGTCAGGATGTGATCGATCTTCGTCCACAGAGCTTCGACTTCCAGACATCGTAGACATACAGAAGTGAGCGCATCGAGTGCTCAGGTTCACTGTATGATTTGCTGATCAGTCACAGTGCCCATCGCTACTTCTTACCCTTCCGAACTTCCAAAGGTGGGAATTAATGGGTTCGGCCGTATTGGTGAGTAAGGGTGGCAGCGTTGTACGTGGCACAGACAAGCCGGCTAATGACATACCTTTCTAGGTCGAGCTCTCTTCCGACTCCTGCTTGAGCGAGATGACCTACATCTTGTGGCTGTCAACCATACCGCCCATTCCCTCGAACACCTGATGACAGCGATTATGCACGATTCAACTCATGGGTACTTCAGGATTGGCAAAGAGCTATCTATCTGTCCTGATGATCACGCAGAACTACTTCCAGCTACACCTAATAACCCTCGACCATCTGCATTGCTGTTCCGCGGAAGGATCATCCATCTTTTCTCCGAACGAGACGCCACCAAACTCGACTGGTCCTCCGCTGGAGCAGAGTATATAATGGAGTCCACAGGGAAATTGGTAACAAAAGAGAAAGCCGATGTGCATATCAAATATGGGAAGGCCAAAAAGGTTTTGATATCGGCACCAAGCAAGGACACATTGAATTGCGTCTATGGTGTGAACCATCACGTCTACACTGGTGAGGACGATATCCTGAGTAATGCGTCTTGTACTGTAAGTCAACCACTGGATGTGATACTACCAATACGCTAAATCGTTGTATAGACAAATTGTCTCGCCCCATTGGCGCTTGTGCTGCAGCGAGCTTTTGGCGTGGAGACTGGTATGATGACCACCATACATGCTAGTACTGCAAGTCAGAAAGTGCTCGATGGATTCAGCACCAAGGATATCAGGCAAGGTGCAGATCGCGCGTTTCAGTATCCTGCTTGACTGCTTGACTGACCCATATTACAGGACGATCGGCAATGGGTAATATCATCCCTGCATCGACGGGTGCCGCACAGGCGGTGATCAAAGTCTTGCCAGAATTGGCTGGAAAATTTCACGGTAAGCGGCTTAAAATTGACACCCGAGTTTTTGCTGAACTGATCCCCTTGAAAAGGAATATCCGTACGGGTGCCAGTCACAAACGTGTCACTCGTTGATCTTACCGTCACTTTATCAACTTCAGTCGCTTCAAAAGAGGACTTGATCCGGCCGTTCCGAGCAGCAGCTGCCCGTCGACCGATACAATCCAGCACACCTCACCCTGATGGTCCGGCTTTAGCAGGTGTTTTGGGAGTTTCTGATGAGAAGCTCGTGTCTTCTGATTATCTCTCTTCAACACAAAGCAGTATCCTTGATGTCGATGCCACTGTCATGCTGAATGACAGGACCGTTAAGATTGTAGCTTGGTATGACAACGAGTGGGGATTCTCTTCACGAAGTAGGTCAAAAGAGGTATCATTTCTCATTATTTGTCACTGACCAGACTGTATAGTGTGCGATCTTGTGGCATATATGGCGAGACGCACAGAAGAATAACCTCAGTGCTGACGTATACCGGTCACCAAACCGGGCCATGTACACCATTCGTCAAAAGTATATTACGTACTCTCCGGTCTACATTATGGCTACATGCGATGGGGAATCAAGAAACTTTCCGTTGGGGAAGTCGCTTTAATTGCGCACATGACATTCGGCGCTCGAAAGCTTTGGCGAGGACATGGGTTGTATGTATATAGTCCCGCCAGCAGTTACCGGTGTACATGCTAGGTCATTAAGCTCAACTACAAAGCCTCGATCCGCTCAATGACCGCATTTGTGACTTCCTGAGTGTTGGCGTTACCGCCCAGGTCCCTGGTCTTTATCCCGTCCGCGCAAGTCTTCTCAATAGCTTCCATGAGTAGTTGGGAAGCTTCACTCTCACCAAGCCAGTCAAGCATCTCACAAGCACTCCAGAACGTACCAACAGGGTTGGCGACACCCATACCTGTGATGTCAAAAGCTGACCCATGAATTGGCTCAAACATAGACGGCATGGTTCGTGACGGATCGATATTTGCAGTCGGGGCGATACCTATTGATCCTGCAAGTGCAGCAGCTAAGTCTGACAATATATCCGCATGCAAGTTGGTTGCAAGGATCGTGTCCAAAGACTTGGGCTGTAGAGTCATCCGAACTGTCATCGCGTCCACAAGCATATGGTCCATAGTCTGCATGGCATCAGTGATTCGCAGCATATGAGATGCAGGCTGATTCTCGCTCACAACGTCTGGGAATTCCTTAGCGACCTCTTTGATGACTTCATCCCATAGCACCATACCATTCCTCATGGCGTTGGACTTTGTGACGTAAGTCAAGAGCTTTCGGGGTCTGGATCGTGCAACTTGGAAAGCATAACGTGCGATTCGGCGAATCGCAGTTCTGGTGAAAATCGTCACCTCTTGGAATGACATGTTAGCGGAACACAGATCAATCAGCAAGCAGTCGCACTCACCTGTTCCAATTTCATGCTCTAGACCTCTGTGGGACCGGCCACCGTGACCAGCGTATTCACCTTCAGAGTTCTCACGGATTATACACCAATCCAGATCGCCCGGTGAGAGACCTTTGAGAGGGGAGCTAATGCCGGGAAGAACTTTTGTGCGACTATGACAAGTGTCAGAGTAGTGAGATTATTTGGAAGACGGAAACATACCGAACGTTGGCATACATGTGGGGCTGACATATGGCTAGTCTCAGGCCCCAAAGTGATACATGATCGGGAACATCGGGAGCGCCAACAGCGCCAAAGCTGGGTTAAAGGGTCAATCGCGCGTCGAACCCAAGACAGCCAAAGTTGGGCTTACAGGATAGCGTCGTATCTGTGAAGAATCTCGATGTAATCCTCTGGGACATATTTTCCACTCCTTTTATATCGGTCTGAAGACCAGTCTAGCTCCATGAAGTTGACTGTAAAAGTTCCAATTTTCTTAGCAACAGCGTGAATCGCTTGTACCCCCGCATTGATTACTTCTGGTCCGATACCATCCCCACCAATTTGAGCTACTTCATATGTAGATTTTCTTTCGGCTAGTGACCGTCGAAAGTCATCAGTCTGGGGCTTTCAGGGGCGTGTGGAGCGATCGCTTAGACGGTACTCGAGTAGTTTGTGAATTATTCTACTCACGCCGGTTAGCATATCCCTCGAAGGCAGATTCATGCTGGGCACCGGAATGATTTCCAATTAGTGACATCGCAGTTGTCGTAAAGCAGAATAACGATCACCTAGGCGTCAAGATTAGAAAAACAACGAGATCTGCATATGCTTCTGCCAGTCTAGCGATAATTCGTTGGGGGGGACGAGGAGACATCTCGGTCAGAAGCCACCGTACATTCGATTGGGGAACAGCGGGGGAAAACCCGCTCACGTGAGGTGCACCATTATAAGGGGTGATATCCGCGCGATGCTGTAAAACGAGATCTCCCTGTCATCCGCCGTGTGAAACCCCGCTCGGTTCCAGATGGGCGCGGAAAATGAAATTCCGTCCGGTTGTCGTAGAAGCGACGTTAAGTTGAAAATTTCCGCCAACGTCAATTTTGCCAACATCAGCCATTAAGCTTATACGACCCTACTTACAGCTTTACTTGCATCAAAAGCTGCTATGTCAAAATCTCCTGGCATCCTCATCTCCGACATAGAAGTTATGACAGCCATTTCACGATTAATCTTGGGACTAGCACAAGTCATAGAATAGATCGGATTGACAAGGGTTGTTCAGCGGACCAGATGTCCAACTGTACGATCGTCTCGTTACAGGGATCCCGGGACAACTCCACATTTCGAGCACTGAAAGGCATGTCACGTTTAAGCATGTTGTCGAAGGTTAACAGGTATAAAGTCTCAGTCGGACTGAAAAGCTAAACGAGGCAGGTGACATGTGTACGAAAATTTGATTGCGTCTAACCGAGGTTGCATTCGCAGTTTTAGCGAGATATTATGTCTTTCCCTGGCAAAGTTTTGCAGCAACTCACAAATTCGAAATCAGTAAAGTAGGGTGATCGGGCTGATTAGGCTTCTCGCGGCCGTACTAGCATGGATGGGTAAAGAATTTTCTCCCATTTTTGACATACGAAGTTCCAGTAGGCCTATGTTAGACGAGGATATGAGCGAGGTGAGTTTCTTTTCTTTATTTTATCTTCCTAATTGTTCCACTGATCTTTGGCCAAGTGACATACTGGTATTTCGAAGAATTAAATTATGGCAGACGAGATTGCAAAAGTATACCAACCACCTGTCGAGGACAAGGATCTAGCCGATACGAATACCGTCACTCAAGGTTTCGAATACGATGAATACCCGCCTTCTGGAAAAGACGCAGCTCATATCCCCGCAAATGCATATGAGGTAGATCCGTTCAGCGCTCAGCGAGCAGATCATGAGGAAGACTGTGTGGATTTCAGGTCAATGGGCTGGGTGCAAGCCGGTCTCGTTGCTACCGCCGAGGTGAGTTGGTCATCTAAATCATATGCTCAGCTTTGCTGAATCCTACATCTGATAGAACATCGCTCTGGGTGCTCTCTCTTACCCCTCCATCTTCCTTCGTCTTGGAATGGTCGGTGGTTTGATTGCCAATGTCGGTCTCGGTGTTCTAGCGTATATCACAGCTTGGATCATGATTGATTTCAAGATGAAGCATATGGGAGTTATGCATTTCGCGGATGCCGGTGGCTTGCTTTTTGGACCTTGGGGTAGACGGATACTAGGTGCTGGTATGGTTGCCAAAGTGAGTTAGCTGCGTTGTGTTCTACCACGGATTTAAGCTTATTTACATTACCTTCGTAAGAGTATCGGTTTGGGTGGTTCGCACGTTCTGGCCGGAAGACAGGCGCTTAATACCCTCAGTACGAACGCGATATGCAGTGTTTGGTACGCTCTTATTATTGCTTTCGTCAGTGTTATGGTACGTGTCTTTGTTCATCTAAACGGATTTCGCTCTCGAGTTACTGATCGAACCATCATAGATGTCTACCAATCGAGAATTCGGCAAGCTGGCTCCTCTTTCTTGGCTTTCTGTGTCTTGTATTTTGATCGCATGCATGATCACCATAGTAGCTACTGGAGTAAGTCTTGCTTCTCCCACATCTACCAAGTACTCAAGCTAATGGACTTTTGATGATTTCAGGTGCAGAGCTCCAGCGTGCTGGTGAAGCACGGGGTTCCTATAGAATGGCACGCAACCCCTACTAATCCTAATCTGATGGATGTGATTGGGGCTCTTACAAACGTTGTCTTTGCCTACGGTGGTAACATGGGTGTTTTCAGTTGGTGCTCAGAGGTAAGGACTGTTTGAATGTCTGAGAACCCGGATCTGATCATGGGCATAGATGAAAAACCCAAATGACTTCAAAAAGTCGTTCCTCATCACCCAAGGTTTAGGAATTATTGTTTATTGTATCGTAGGGGCGACCATCTATGCTTTCGGAGGCCAAGTGAGTAGATCAACAAGACTCGTATAACACATCGACTAACTAGATATTTCAGTACGTGACTTCCCCTGCTTTCACCATGACTACCAAGCCTGTTCGGATCACTGCATACGCTTTCGCCCTCGTAACCATCTTGATCTCGGGTATTGTCGGTCTCAACGTCGGCGCAAAATACCTTTACGTAAATACTTTCCGAAAATCTCGATTACTCACCAGTAAAGGTCTTCGAGCTCGGTTGGCCTGGGTAGGAATAGTCACTGTCATGTGGATAGCTGCCTTTGTCCTCGCCGAGTTGATTCCATTCTTCAATCAACTGCTCACTATCGTATCGTCGCTGTTCAGTGTGTGGTTCTCATACGGTCTTTGTGGTGTTATCTGGTTCTACAACAAACACCCTTATTACGCGCACGATGGCGAAATTAGGTCTATGACTGGTTTCTGGCCTAAATTCTTCATGGGGTGTGCGATACTTTCTGTGAGCACACCGTCGAACAACCATATCAGCGTCGTAGCTCACGTTTCAACTAGATCGCTCTCAGTATCGCTATTACCCCTCTCGGCCTTTACAGTGCTATACAAGGAATCAGAGATGGCGTAAGTGCTCTTACGGTCTGGTACGTGTTCGGATTGCTGATTTTGGTGAAACAGTATTCCGCTGGTACTTTTACTCATCCTTTCTCTTGTTCTTAAGATGTTCCAGTAAACAAATCTGCTTGCTACAACATCAACCGAACGGGAGTCCGCCCGTCGCTCCGCAATCATATGATAGTGCCGAATGTGCTGCTTGGCGACCGTGGCCAATCATGGAAGTCAGAGCATTTCATGCCTATGCATGTGGATACAAATGATTTTGGTCTGTCCCGTGCTTCTTTGGTCGTTCACCCATAAACTTAAGGTCCTTCATCTAAGAACGTACTGACTTGAGGGCTGCGTCAGCGATCTCGGTCATACTACAAAAGCGCGTCAGCGGACGTAGAAATTCTACCTCATTCTGCTTACCGAATGATCGCTTCTTCCTCGTACTTTTTGCCAATTATCTGGAGAGAACACGGTGCTCCTGCCTGCAATGCTGGATCGTCTGAGGTTAAACATATGTCAGTACTGAATCCAAAGGCCTTACATCCTGTAAACGTACATTGCTCGTGAACCTGTCGGTCGGTATCACTGAGGAAGTCATCTCTGTTGATTTTGGTATCTACACTGGGATCTACATGCGCGACAGGTAAGATTGATGATACATAATCGTTCAAATTACAGAAGCCCGTATAACCGATATACCTGAAAACGAACCGGAGATTAGATGTTTCCCTTGTGGAAGATCAATTCGACTTACATATGACCATCGTGTGGTTGCGGAGGCGCAGCTGCAGCCGGAGCGATGATTGCGTCTACGGGCCGACCAGTACTCGTCTTCGATACAGTAGCATTCCAGTGATCGAGTGCGTCTTTGATATGGCCAGATCGGATATAGCAGAGGTCAAATAGCTCATGCGCACTCAGCTCCCCCTTGCTGCGATCGAGAACACCACCTAGCTGGGGTTCTCCGCTTAGTGCAAGCTGTTTTTTCAGGTCGTACTAAAAGAAATATGGAATTATCAATAACGAGCGTGCACAAAGGAGCGGAAATGTCACTTACTCCGCCGTCAGAGGTGAAGAACCGCATCTATGATATACCAAAGGGTTAACAGTGGCCCTGAAGCGATGATCATATTGGGACAGCTTACCAACAGCTCCCCAGACTCAGCAGATTTGAAAGGGGTCCAGTCAATCACTGCGATCTATCAATATAATGCCTAAATCCAATTCGAAGTAAAAGTGACTTGCCTTCATGACCAGCTGCAATCAGAGCGTCCTTAGCTTGCTGCAGGGCCCTGACATAAGGGGGACAAGGTTTCGCAACTCCATCATCCCACATGATGGCAAAGCACAGCTTGTCGCCGTTGCCATGGTCTGCAAGCGCATATGCGGATTCTGACCATGGCATTCTGGGTGTCCATGGATCATGCTCCCATGGTTTGGCGTCGAGAACCGCTTTATAGAAAGTCTTCAAACCATCTATAGAGGCTGTGATAGGTCCCAGCACAGATCTAACCATCTCTTGGCCTGAGCATTACTAAATTTAGCGATTACATTGACCAGATACATCGGATAATAATTAACGTACCTTCCGAGCTGTTACTTGCCTTGCAGTAAGGAATTCTAGCATACGATCCTCGCACCCCGTAAAGTGCTTGGTAAGCCGCCTAACAAAGGTCTTTTCAGCCGCGTGACAAGACTTTGTTCGTTTAGATCTTACGGATGACGTACAGGAATTCGGACTGAGCCTCCAATATCACTGCCAACACCCAATAGGGACCCACGTAGGCCGACCAGAGCTCCTTCGCCACCACTGCTGCCACCACATGTGACGTTACGCTAAAAGAGGAGTATAAGTCTCCGCACTGAGCCTCGATCCCAACGTGTGTACTCACATTGAAGGGATTAGTGGTTCTTCCAAAAAGATTGTTATAGCCCTCCCCAAACCACAATCCTTGAGACATGTTGGTACGACAGTAAAAGACCGCCTATGATGTCAAGCAGTGTCAGGACAAGGAATCGGAAAAGATGAAAATTCAGCTTACACCTTGAGACGATAATAATTCAGCAATGACTGCGCTGTGAGATGCCTTCTTTCCTATCCATCCGACATAAGACATGGTAAAATTGGTGCCTTCCACTTCGACCTGATCTTTCAGTGAGATGGGGACTGATAGTATAGCAAACTTAGAACAGATACAATAGCTGTGCGTATGGATCTCGACTACTCACGACCGCTATCAAGTTCATTAGTGGATGCACGGATCGATCAAATGGAGTCATGTAAACTTACTGAAGCGGACCAACAGTTTTGCCGGTCTTCTCGAAGTATTCATCCAGGTCCTTGGCCCTAGAAATAGCTTTACCAAAGAAAACTTCCGTCAGACAATTGGTCTGCAGGCCAATGTCAGCTTGTAAACGGCGCAATTTCGCATTGACTCACTAGTTGATGAGCAAGAACGGCTCTTCTACAAAATGCTTCAGTCACCTGAACAGCTGAATATTTGCCTTCCTTGATCGCTTCAATGAGTTCTGTGACGGTTAAAGTTTGAGTGATCTCCAAATCTAAAGCTGGAAGTACTCCTGGTAAGGTAGGATAATCCTTGACATCGAGAACATCATTGGAAGGGAGGTCTGTAATGAGGTATTCTTTCGGGATGTTGGCATCACGAGTCGCTCGGTACTCAGCCGCAGCTTCTTGCCATGTCATGTTGGTGAGTACTCCTGTATATACAGAGTGTTGTTGAGGGGTCAACCGAAATCTGCTCCTTCTTTATGGTATAAAGATGAAGAAATGAACAGGCTCCGTGGGGCGTTCGCGTTATCGAATGCTGTGTTTCTGATAGCGACCTACACATGTCGATGTGTCGGAAGCTTGATACAGTCGGAATTTGACAGGAAACGAAATCACGCTAGCCCACCTCGTGCCAACTGGCTCTATAAGAAAGAGATAAGAAACCACTGTCCAAGCAGGACGTTCCGATGCGTGAGAAACGCAGTCGACAGAGACATTTGCCGCGAATTAAGGTCCCAAATTGTTCTTATACGCTACTCGTAGTATGCTAATTAACGTCATCACTCGGTCTTCTCCGTCCAGCAGAGTTTGCAGCAGTCTTTGTGAGTCTTATTCTTATCTTTACTATTTCCCACTGTCTGTCACTGCCGTCATATACAAGATTTACCTCCGGGTAAACTTGAGACTCTTCCAGAGCACCCTCGCGAGCCAGACAAGAGAAAGCGTTACTTTGGTCTACCTGGCAGCTTTTCCGGAATGACCCCGTTGATCGAAGGAAAAGCCGTTATCCGCCAAATCACATACGTCTCGAATACACTTCAGAGTTGTGATCTAGCCCACCTCGGCAGTCCTTATCTTTCGTCTCTCGTATACTAACGACTGTGGTCCAAAACTACTCCTCTGGTCTGATGCTTCCATTATTACTTCTCCCTGACAATTGTGTACATGTCTAAGCCTCACATGTCATTTTGAAGAGATAAGCTGTTCCGACTTAAATAGCTAGCATGTGCAAATTTCAAGGGCTTAAGGAAACTTAACATATTGACTGGAGTAATCATTTTCCATAGATTCAAGCTCTACTAAACTTATTCCAGCAGAGTTGATCGTCATGAGCCAGACAGGGGAAAGAGAATTTACCAAACTTCTGAGTCCAGCGACAGGCTACGGTGTTGTTGGTGAGTGTCCAAGACCGCGTCTCGGTTATGTCCAGAAACTGACAGAACGGTCGCTTAGTTGGACTGGGGTTAGTAAACTCCCTCATTTAGCATACCGGTAGCTCGCTGGGATATTGCTGACTTATAATCTGATCTACAGTGCGGCTTTTGCTGTCCTTATGAGTAAGTCCAAACACGCTGTTTTTGAAACATGAGGTCCCAGAATTGCCTGTGCCTAGAGGAGTATGATCAATTGATGACTTCAATGACAAATCGTTGTAGTTGCTTTCACATACCTTCAGCGACGATTCACTCGCTTCGATACTAACAACGCGGCCGAGTTTGCTACTGCCAGTCGTTCCATCAAGCCAGGCCTGATTTGCGCAGGAATTGTGGGTAATTGTTTCTTCCCTGCTGGACGGCTAGTTCATGAGTCAAAACTAGCTTCGATCACGAAGTCCTTACATGATTGTGCAATGTTGACCACGACTCACCAGGTATCTGCATGGACTTGGAGCGCCACTTTACTTCAATCCAGTGCAGCGACCTATCAATCAGGTTTGAGCGCAGCTTGGTGGTATGGAGTTGGAGGTACGTATCATCCCCATAATGTGACTTATGATAGTCTGATAACTCTGTGAATATCTCAACAGGTACCATTCAGATCGCCTTCTTCGCTGCTATTGCGGCGAAAGTGAAAATGAACGCGAACGGAGCTACAACCTTCTTGCAGATCTGTAGAGCAAGATATGGAACTGCCGGTCACCTTCTATTCACGTTTGTGAGTGTCTTTCCATACATGACGCTTTATCTTTTCTATCGTCCGAGATATGATACTGAGTTAGGATAAAAGTACGCGTTGGTTTGCGCACATATCGTCTCGGGATCATTAGTCCTTGGAGCTTCTGCTAGTGAGTTGAAGCAATGAATCTAGATAAACTAAAGGCGTCGTGGTATCATCTGACATAATATTCTGCTGGGTTAGCCATCAATGCACTCACGGGAGCAAGTATCGAGGCGTGCAACTTCCTTCTACCAATCGGTATCGCTATCTAGTAAGTATCGATGATTCATACTGGACTGAGTTACAGCCCCAATTAACTCAACGTCTGTCAGTGTCATAGCCGGTGGCCTACGAGCCGTATGTTACCTATAGCTACTTCACCTTTGCCGGGATCTGACTCTTTGACGTAGACTTTTATTTGCGATTTTACACATACAGTTATTCTATTCGTGATCATATACATGTTCATGTTCTCAGGTCAGTGTTATTTCTCATATTGCTAAGAATGGATGACGTTGTATGGGCTGACGCGAAACAATATATCATATCTAGCTTATGCAACTTCACCACAACTTGGGTCAATCTCCGCTCTTTACAACCACTTAGTCGAGGCGGCCAAAACAGATCCGGTCTCAGGTAATGAAGGCGGAAGCTACCTGACGATGAAGTCGAATTCTGGAATTCTATTTGCTGGATGTACAATCGCTTCTGGTTTCAGTGGCGTGTTTTGTGATCAAGGCTATTGGCAAAGGGCAATTGCAAGTAGACCAGAAAGTACCACTAGAGCCTATATGTTAGGTGGATTAAGTTGGTTCGCTATTCCATGGGGTATGTCCTCGCCACAAATCTCTCTAAAGACGAAAGCTAATTTCATCTGTTCCTCAAGCATTCGGTACTACGATGGGACTTTCTTCCCGTGCTTTACAGAGCAGCCCCAATTATCCCACCTATCCATATGCTCTAAGTGCAAGTCAGCAATCCGCTGGTTTGGTAGCTCCTGCTGCAGCTGTCACCTTACTTGGTAAAGGTGGTGCAGTCGCCATCCTCCTCGCAACTTTCATGGTGAGTCACGGAATCAGATCCACAGAGGAAAGAAGACTAATAAGGTGCACGTATTAACTTTATAGGCTGCTACCAGTGCTGCTTCCGCAGAACTCAGTGAGTGTCTCTTGACAAACATGAGAGTGCTACAGCTAATCACGTTGCTTGTTTCAGTCGCAGTGTCAAGTATAGTTGTATACGACGTGATTGGGACATACTGGAAGCCGTTAACTGGTAAACAAGTTGTGTTTTGGTCCCATCTGATAATTGGTGTGTTTCTCTTCTCCAGCTTCTAACTCTGTAGCAACATTGTGCTGAAATGTTCACGAATCTTCCTAGCGATTGCTGCCGTCTGGTTCGGAGCGTGGGCATGTATCCTACACAAAGCCAATATCGATCTAGGATGGTTATTCTATATTCAAGGGGTCTGTCTCACACCTGCTGTTGTTCCAATCGGTTTGACGGTCTCATGGGGTAGAATGTCACATATATCGGCAGTTTACGGTACTTTATTCGGTACAGTCTGCGGCATGGTTGGTTGGATGATTGGCTGTTGGAAAATATACGGTTTGATCAATACCTCGAATTTAGCTAAACCATATTCTGCCATCTCTGGATCAGCGTGAGTCTTCCGCTCCCTTTTTTCCCTAATCTCATGGCGGAAAATTGCAATCTCTGACACTGGTGGCGATCTTTAGACCAGGTCTGGTCATGTCAACTCTTGCTACTTTGATCTTGGCATATTTCTTCCCTGGAACCAATGACTGGACTGCCACAAGAGCTATCCACCAAGCAGACGATAACGCTTCTTCAGATACAAAAGGTGCACCCACCTCGGCTCCCGTCAAAGATTATGCCGACGTAGGCGAAATCTCTTCCGTTCCTATCTCCACTCACATCGGAGAGAAGAATGCGTCTCCCTCATTGGAGAAACAAGGCAATACAACGATTCAAACCATTGACGTGGATCATCCCGGTATGCCAGAGGAGGAATCTTACGATCAAGTATCTCAGGAGCTTGACAGAGAAGTACTACAAAGGGTTTTTAACAGAGCTTCTATCATCTCTGGCTCTGTAGCTATGATCATAACATTTGTGAGTCACTATTGCTCCGTCTAGGTAGCGTACTGTTGTATACTAAGTGTGGTATCTCACTTAGATCGTTCCAATCCCCATGTTTGCGGCCCACTATGTGTTCTCATTGGGATTTTTCAAATTCTGGATTGCAGCCAGTTTTATTTGGGTTTTCTTGGCTGGTTCATTTTGCATGTGAGTCTTCGGCTCGCCACAGTCTCGTGCTGCGTCGACAGCATGCCATTTCGATAAACTGACCACTGGATCATACTCAAAATAGAATATTACCAGTATGGGAATCCAGAGAACAGCTGATCGCGATCTCGAAGAAATTGATTGGCATGGGAAGATCTAAGTACTAGTTGGTCTAAAGAAGGAGGATCGCAAACTAACAGAGCCAGGGAAGCAAAAGTGGGTCCAGACACGTACTCGATTTCTGGAGGTATTTGATACATAGACGTTCTTACAATGTATGTATATATATATACAGCTGATTATGATTAGCACGAGGACGTGGATACAATCTGACCACTGGATGATTCTCTATTTTCTAATTCTACTATCCACTCATATCCACTACTAAAAATTGATGTCCCCAAAAAGCAAATTGTCGTCTCTGTCAAGTGATGGTTTGACCATGATAGCACCCGAATATTCCCTTCTTCTTTTCCTTCTTGCTCACATGTTTCAGTGATAGCTTCTCAGGGATTATTTGTCCGATCCCCAAAAAAGCTCAGAAGCATCGATCTCCTCGGGCGTCTTTCGTCTAGCCAGTACATGAAAGTGGGACAGGCCTGGAACGGATTGAAGGCGCTGGTGACCCGAGTATAGGTCAGTAATAAGTTATTAGACGATGACAGTGTGATATGTGCATAACACTTCAAGACTGTTTTTGTTTTTGCAGAAATTGTCGTTTTGGGGAAAAATAGGAAGGGTGAATGATTATTACACTCACCGGAGGGTTAACAAACCAAAGACATTCCCAACCTCTTTGATCCCACAGAGCTTTCACCATTTTATCCACTTCTTCACCGCCTTTCGCAGTGTATTCCACACCTGCCCATTTTTTATTCTCTTTTCCACCATACATCAAATCCACGCTCAACCAATTATCCTGTCCGAAGCTGTCTAATGTCATGGAACCCCAATCGGGTGGGATAATAGGTTTCCCATTTGTTTGAGGTAAAGAAGATATACATGAAGGGTCTAAGACTGGTCTTTCAGGTGCTGAAACAGGTATGATACCTGTAAATCCACCCAGTCCTTCTTCTTCTATCTTAGCCCATGCTTTGGAATCGTTATCTACCAAAGAAGGATGTCCAATCGGTAGCTAGATGAGATTAGGCACCATGTGATTAGTATCGAAGTCTTGATATGTCAGTGCCTGGGCATGGATGATACAGCCGCGCAGTTCGAAATGCTCACCTTTGACCAAACACAAAAATGTCTGACGCCATATGGGATATTGTACGGCCAATCATTAGGCAGAACAGCATATTTTTCCGTATCCAGCCCTTTCTCTGAATCATATGTTAGGTACTCGTGCTGGGTTTGTACATGTTCCCGAGATTTGGACTGCCCATTGATCGGTGGGGAACTTGTATCAGGGAATGGCAAACGACCTCGTTTCAGATAATTTTCTGTGATTGAGAATATAAGTCTCAGAGTGATCTGTTCTGAATGAGGGGTCGCGACAACTCACCAGTGGATCCATATTCTAGTTTGATTCCTTTGATCCACTCGTTGTACTTTGCTTGCATTTGTTTGTTTCGCATGAGACCTTCTAGTTGACCGCTAACTACGCCACTGAGATATGTTAGTTGAAATGAGCTGAGAATCACGATGACATCGGTCACTGTCAGAACTGGAGAAAGTTCATTGAGCAAAATTACCCACCAATGATATCCTTCAATTCACCCCAGGTGAACATCCTGGGGTAGGAATCGAGCTCTGCCTGCGTTGGTAGACCTTGGATGTCCCTTGAAGCAGCATGAGAATCTGGGCCAGGATACCGTCTGTCGCTGAGGTATATCACTTCCGACATTGTGAGGGATGGGGATGATATGGAGGCAGGTTGGAAGACGGGAGGACAGGACTGAATGAGCCCACTGTTGTTGTATATTGTCGATGGTGTCTGTTAAATGGTCTTATCCTTCGAAAAGCGCGTCAACATCTTTTGACTCTGACTGTTTATGTTTAAGTTTTTGATCGAGATCCCTGAAATCTCGGAAGAAAGATCAGCGGTGATGACCGAAGAAAATGAAAATAGATAACAAGAGGGAGAATGCCCGATGGCACATAGTGGCCGATGATGTCGGCGTTATAGACAGACCATGAAAAGAAAGCTTAAAGCCGATTTTGCCACATCATATCACTCTTCGGACCGTTCGCTGATGGTATCTCGGTATTTTATATATTTCCGACTGATGCATTTTGCAGATAGTGTGGGAGCAGTGGATGTGAATGACAAAAGTAAACTCTCACCCCCATACCACCGTAGTCCTCGGTCTCTCACCGTGGAAATTGCAGCAATCACCGCTCACTCACTCACTCTCAGGATTGGCACATTTTGTCATCGAATTACATCAAATCTTTGCAAGATACTCCTCCTTCATCCATCAAGGACAATCATAAAGTGAGTCGACCATGCAAATATCATCCAATACTTCACGAATACTCTCGCTGACCTTACATCACAAACACTAGATCTTCAAAATGGTACGTTTCATTCTGGTCATCTGGACGTTAGATATAGAGATGTCGGCGGGAAGGACGGAAAGACAAATGAGGTAGATGACGATACTAGAGGGAGCGGAAGGACAAGTCTTTCGGAAAGAAACTAGGGGATGGAGATATGGTCACTGAGGAGCAAGGCGGGAATTGGGCGTCAAAAACACGAAATGGAATGGGGAAGGAATTAAGACTGACCGCTCATCGTATATATAGGCCGACAAGACTGCCGCTGTAAACCCCATGAAGGAGCTCCGAATTGAGAAGTTGGTCATCAGTGAGTGGACAAGGATGAGCCTCCGGCATGTCATTGGAGAAGAGGTTACTGATATTTCGTGTCAATCTGTTATTATCTTTGATTCAAAACCATTCTTTCGACAAACTCTGATTACCTCGAATCTTGCCATTGTCACTCGATCACCTTCCACCGGCCCTCTACACTTTTACCTCCTTTAACAAATCTTGTATCCTTCAGACATCTCCGTCGGTGAATCCGGTGATCGACTTACTCGAGCTGCCAAAGTCTTGGAACAACTTACTGGTCAAACCCCCGTCACATCCAAAGCCCGATACACCATCCGATCTTTCCAAATCCGAAGAAACGAGAAGATTGCCGTCCACGTTACCATCCGAGGACCTAAAGCTGAGGAAGTTTTAGAGCGAGCTTTGAAAGTCAAGGAGTACGAGTTAAGGAAGAGGTGGGTTTAAGTCTCATTCGCGGAGGACGTTTGTCGGAGATGAAATCAACCGAAGGGGATTTAGCTAGACGTTGAAAGAGTCAAGTGGTGTTGACAAAGCTGGAGGACGGTGCAATCCAGTCATGGCGCTCGCCGACGTGGGACCCACGCTGACACTTTCCGTTTCTATCATATAGAAACTTCTCTGAGACCGGAAACTTCGGTTTCGGTATTGAGGAGCACATTGATTTGGGTATCAAATACGACCCAGGAATCGGTATCTTCGGTATGGATTTGTGAGTTTCCATTTGTTTCCCAGCTACAACAAGATACTTGATCACTAGTGGATTTTTATGCTGATATCCAATATAGCTTCGTTGTCATGGGCCGACCTGGTCTCCGAGTCGCTCGACGAAAGCACGCCGTTGGTAAAGTTGGTGCTCAACACAAAGTTCGACCTGAACAGTGAGTCCCATTTTTCATGCATTCACTGGATAAGGATAGAATCGAATTTCAAGCTGACTTTGATCGATTGTGATTGTAGCACCGTCGCTTGGTTCAAACAACGATTCGATGGTATCGTCTCTCGATAAATCTCTTTTAATTGATATATTATAGGGTTTTACTTTCTGTTCAGGAGACCGCATGTATTTGCATTTATGACGATTTATGACGGGTCTCATGAAGCAAGGTGGAAGTGGAGAACTCAACGGAGATGGACGATCCGAAGAGGTTTGCACGTTACTAACCCGGCTTCCCGGATTTGCGCGTCCATCTAGACTGACTGAGTAACTCTGAATAATGGTTTGTTCGGTTTTTTCACCTGGTGACAACAATACATGCATGAATATAAAGCAATGCAACAATTCGACAACCTATTACACTTTTAGTATTCGACTGAAGCGAGAAGAAATACACCAAGTAAAGAAGAAGACAACCACTCTCAATGTAATCCCATCATCATATCTCCAAATAGACCTTCCCCAATGCTGTTATTCCCTTCTCCTATAACTCTCCCTTCTTCTATATTTGTTTGACCATTAGTCGTCTCCAACAAAGCTTTTTGATGATTCATGTGATCCCATCCTGCCCAATGTTCAAGATGCAAATTGACTTCATCCACCATACTTACCCCATCGAACAGTGTTGGACTTTCAATTGTACCATTGTTGTTTGTAACACCACGATTTCCATTTCCAGCTATTCCATTGGAATCGAATCGATCTGGATGCTTCGTATGAGTTCCAGGAACTGGGGATGTAGCTCGTGAAGTTGATGCCGAATCTAACATTAATGTTCGCAATGATGGTTTACGAATCTTAGATGGGATATCAAACGGTGTATGACTTTCCACTTCTTTCTCACGTTGAATCCCATCGACATGATCACCTTCCGACAAATGGTTGTTGATATCCGCATTGTACCTTGAAGGATCGTGACCATCGCGATATGATGTTTTGAGGATGTCCGATCCATTTGAAACGTGGTTAGGGTCAAGCTGTTCTCGTGCTCCGTTCCCTTCTTGTGTGAGAGCTACTTCCAGGTCCTCGTTCTCTTCACTAAGACCGTCCAGATCGCTCACCAGGGTGGGTAATTGAGCGAATTGCCTGATTGGACTAACAGCTCTTGAGAAAGGATCACCTTTTCCAGTCAAGGAGATTGGGAAAGGACCATTTGGAGTTTTAGGATATAAAGGACTGGGCCTGGTCTTCAGGTTCCCTGACTTCGTTTGCATGTTAGGTGGTAATCGCTGACCATTGATCCAATGGGACTGTGGGCTTGATAGAGCACTTGATATAGCTTGAACCAACGATGTCTGAGCTTTTGGAAAAGGTGGGTAAGTTATTTGTTGTGGATTAGTACTATGTGACTCGTATGTCAAATTTGGATTGGTCATTAGCACAACATCTTGATGGAAATCAGGGTTTGCTTGATTCATGTGATTGGACGAGCTCTGAGCGTCAATATTCATGTTTCCATGTGAATTTTCATTCGTCAGATGAAAGTGACTTGTATGAGTATGGTTCAGCTCTGATCGATGATTGTTTTCATTCCGCTGTACAAGATGAGGCTGCGGTACAGAATGTGAACTATAGGGATGAGACCCTATAGCTGAATATTTAGACGATCGTCTTTTGTACGGTCCTCTATGGACAGAACAATGTCACGTTAGCAATGAATCAGTAATTGATATCCGCGATTTCAGTGTTTAGTTCAGTCAGTCGTGCAACGACTCAAAAGACAGTAGACTCATTTACCTTTTGGTACCTGTTTTTCTGGGCTTTCGAGTCGAATCGATACAATCGTTCAGACCATATTTGACACATCGTTCACAAGGTCTAAGGTGCAGCCAATCAGAGCATTAGGGAAATTTTGCGGAAATAGACAAAATGTTCGAAGGGTGCGTACCTCGTGTTTGAGCATTTCTTACAAGCTTTTTGACAATGTGTACAGGCGATCCTGACTTGAGCTCTTTTCCTGCGACCCCCTGGACCGAGATCCATGTCTATATCCACCCCACACTCATGAGACCCAGTTTTAAAATGATCATCGGGTCCACGCAAAAATAGATCATCGCGGTGCTCGGAGCGCACGCCTCCGGATTGAAGCTGCGGGGCGAAAGATGATGTGTTTATCGTATGAGATATATGGTAGGCTGATACAGGGCAGTTCAGATTCGTTTCTCCTCCATCAATGGCCGAATGAATAGGTGGTGAGTGGTATTGTAGTTGAGCTGATAATAATTCTTGAGATGAGATTGGGCTGTTCATGTTTTCTAATTGAGCGTCATATGCTGAAATAGGCGGGGTGGACTGGAGGTGCATTACCTGTTGATGTAATCAGTCAGTGTTCAGATCAGTACGATAATAGCAAGCATGTGACAAGGAATTGAGTTGTGTGAGGAAGGTCTTTGTGATCAGACAAGTCTAGACTGACATTCGAGGTCAGATATGAAGGATTTTCTGGTCGCTGCGTGGCAACAGTCTGAAGTGAGGATTCTTGTTGGATTTGGAGCGAAGAAGTCGCTTCAGCTGTGTGTGGCTAGCGGATTATTATCAATTAGCCTAACAGACCATTACTTTCAAACTCGAATTGATTTCTGGGGAAACGGTGGGAAACGAGTGGTCATGACGGAGAAAAAGTTGCGAGACAACTCTCATTGCTTTGTCACGTCACTTACCGAATTCCATAATCCCGCATCGGCCGAACTTATTTTACCCAGGATAGGTGAAGTAGGCATTGACATAGTTCCTCTTTGAGTTACTCCTACTGGTAGCCCCCTCGAAGGTCTGCTGTTGGTGTTATTAGGATTCAATCGAGAAGGTCGTTGAGGTAGATAAGCCGTATCGGAGATATGGCGCTGCATGTTGTTCACGTTTCACCTTGGAGTCCAGCTAGATTCGCTTTGACAGAAGGGCTCAGACAGATGAACTCCTCTGGGGAGTGCTGGGTAATTACCACAGAAGAATCCGTCAGAACTGAGGTTCAAACGGAGTACGGAAGGGCACGGGATCTTCCTAAGAAGGCCAAAGCTTCGTTAGGCTTAAAACATAACGTTCAAGCTATTGTGCAGCTTCAACTCGACTTACCAAGTCCTTGCTAGATCAGCTGTTCTTCCGTTTCAGTGACTGCAAAAAGACCGTAATCAGTATAGTCAATTCAAACAGATCCCAAATATGAGTGAGAGAGATTGTGTTAGTAAGGAAGAAGTGGGGATTCCGAATAATGAAGAGATCGTAAGACTCCGCCTGAAATCGGACTATATAAGTACTTTAAGTAGGAGTAAACGTGTAAGTCGGGGTTATAAACCCTCCCTTTCATTTCTACCTCCTTCCAAGTTATATATGAAAGGAAATGACAAATAGGTGACCAGTATGATCAGTTGTTTGTAAAAGTGCATCATCATTCGATATTGGGAACAGACAGCGCAGACAACACACGAGGGCATGAAAGGGAAAATGAATGACGAGCTTAGAAGATGAGAGAATAAAATTGTTTTTCAAATTTACTTGCGATGCATCTTTTCATGATATTTACATATTCTAGATCTAGACATATAGTCGTGAAGAAGTGACTGGAAGAAGAAGGACAATCTGAAAACGCAATACATTTCAGAGTCAGCCATTATCATTTCCAAGCGCATACATCGCGATACTGGGAAAGTAGGAATGGTATTTTGGATAATGTTATCAGATAGTCCGTTGAGAGCAATGGCCCGTCAGATCATGATGATATCGTGTGGGATATCGATTGACGGACCCTGGGTCAAGAGGTGCCAATGGGGCATGATTGCCGCTCTTCATTTATATGGTAGCAGAAGGAGAGAGGGTGTAATGGATGCGTGTAGGGCGGATGCAACGTAGAGAAGATTACTCACGGTACAAGATATCAATCGTTTCCTGATGATGGAAGAACGTGTGAGAGGGATGAAAGGAATGAAAGGAGAAAGAGAGATGTCATCAATGAATGCGTTTCGTATCCGTTCTTGAAATTTGACAGGAGGTGTAACGGTTTCGACGGGATCAAATTCAAAAAGACTTTGGGATCACGTGACACCTCGAGCAGATCACCGTCGGTCCGTTACCAAAAAGGTTATTTCTTGAAATTCTTGACAATGTCATGTATCTGTTGGTATTTTGCTTTTGCTCCTATCACAAAGAAAGTCACAGTGCTCAAAGATGCTTCATGCAAGAAGCACATCCAGGTTATCGAGCATCGCTCTGACGACGCCGCCCCTTCGGTCAATCCTCATTCGAGCGCTGCATGTCTCCTCAATAGCGAATGAAGTCGGATCAAGAATAGCTCAAGCCGGTAGTCCACCAAGAATTGGATCATCGAGTGGAACGTATGAGAGGAAAGAACGAACTCCATTCAGCCGTGATGGGGACAGAAACCAATTCGGACAATCCCATCGATCGAGTAAGCCTGCTTTTGGTAAAAAATCGGGGGGATTCAATCAAGACAGGCCGGCTCTTAGAAAACCGGAAGGTTACAATCGAAATAAACCTACATTCGATAACAAGCCTGATCAGGCATACAGCCAATCATACGATAAAGGCAGGCATCTACCCACCTCATCTCGAAGATTAGCTTCTTTCGAGAGTCCTCCAGCTCGTCGTCCTATACGACAGAGTACAGCCAATGTAACTGAGGACAATCTCGAAAGAACCCCATCACCTCGATTTCCTAAAGCGCAACCGTTCGAACCACCCACCTATACTTCTCCTATAACTCTAGCAGATCCCGCTCAGGCTGAACCACAACCTTTCAAACGCTTCAACCTCACTCCTGGATTACTTGAGTCTCTGGCATCGCAATTCGGTGTCGAAGGTAAAACAACGCCAATACAGAGCTTGAGCTTTTCCGGCTTACTGTCGGATTCGGATGAAGCAAGTCAAAGGGTCATTCTAGGCGCTGAGACCGGTAGTGGAAAAACAATGGCTTACCTCGTTCCCTTGTTCCATCATCTCAAAGCTACTGATCCTGGTCAGGAATCAAATGTAACAGCCGATACTTCTCTACATCCTCGATCCATCGTACTTTCACCAACTCACGAGCTCACTCGACAGTCTACGAGATTCGCTAAATCGCTCACGCATACCACAAAGCTCAGTGTGATGGGCTTGAGTAACACCGCTGCTGGAGGAGTGGGAGCAAGAAGAGGTGCAGTGGATGTCTTACTGGGAACGGTAGGAAGTATAAGGCGAATGTTAGGCATCCGGAAAGACAAAGATGAAGATGAAGAACTGGGCGACGTTGGAGAAGGTCTGTGGAAGAAAGAAGAGAAGTTTGGTTTAGTCAAGGGCGATAAAGTAGAATGGGTAGTCATTGATGAAGCGGACGTTCTGCTTGGTGGGTAATCCTGACAAACTATCCGGAATCTTGGTTTATTGATACATACTCTGACCGCCTTTTCTTGATCAGGTGCTGATTTTCTACCTGAAACCCTATCAATCCTATCAACCCTTCCTCTTTCCCAGTTGAATCTGATTCTGTGCACAGCTACTCTTCCACCATCACTTCTTAATTTGCTCTCATCCCATTCATTATTCCGCTCAACTCAATTCACTCATCTGCTTTCACCTGGATTACACAAATTACCAGCTAAACTTGAAACTCGATTTGTACCACCTTCGAGATCCGGTAATCGACTCGCAGATGTTGCTCATGAAGTAAGACGAGTCTTTGCCGACGATGCTATCAAAGCGAAAACGGACGTCACTGTCGAGAAGTCAAAAGAGAAAACTAAGATCGTTGTGTTTTGCAATTCTGATAGGAAAGTGGAACAGCTCTCGAGGACTTTGGAGAGTAAAGGATTACCATGTTTAGCTTGGACAGGAGAAGGTGAACATCGTGTCAGAGGAAGAAATGGTGCATTAGATGATTTCCTCTTGACACAATCATTGCCGAATCGGAAGTTCAAACAAGATCACGCTTCATCAACATCAAACGCATCTGAAGAACCGATCCAAACGACAACATCTAATTCACCAAGAATCTTGATCACGACATCACTACTTTCAAGAGGCTTAGACTTTTCACCTTCCGTCTCATCGGTGTTCCTCCTAGATCCTCCAAGAGACGTATTAGATTTCGTTCACCGGGCGGGAAGAGCAGGGAGAGCTGGTAGAGCTGGACGCGTCGTGGTGTTCGGTCTAGGTGACGGAAGTGGTGTAGGTAAGACAGGTGATAGAAAGTCGAAAGGCCGAGAATTGCAAGTTGGAGAGGTTTTGGGCAAGAGAGAGATCAGAAGACAGATGGTTGGTGGAAGAGTGAGACGTGCTAGACTATAGAATAGCATACGGATTGTACTGTGTATCTAACGCTTGTTGTACACGTCATAAACACCCCTCTTCATATTGTATCATAATATGCCTCTTGAGGCTATCAGATGTACCATCCAACGTAAATTACATTGTTATGATGATATACAAAATTCCATTTTAGTCGTCTCTAGTTACAAATGGATTTCCCACAGATCATCGCGATTCACCTGCGAGATCGTTCAATAACCCACTCACTCTCACCACAGCTTCCTTGACATCTTCCTTATCTTTTTCTTTCACTCTGCTGAGAATTCGCACGTTGAAACGATCCGGATGGTAATTCCTGATGGCTTCTCTGATAGTCCTTCTGAGATCTATTTTGCCGTTCTCGGCGGTATCCTCCGCAGTGGCGGATATGAACATCCGTATATTATCTATGGATAATTGTTCCTGCGTGATGTCGTGTGAAGATCGGTATACAGGCCAAGGGATGTCGGAGAACGACATATCGATATCGACCACGTCTCCATCCCTCTCACCAAGCAGCTTCCACCTTTCTCTCCATCTCGCTCTTTCGTTCTGCTTCTTCCTCTCTTCATCTTCTCCTCTTTGTTTTTTGAGCCTCTTGATCCTTTTCTCTTCTTCTCTGTTGGCCTTCTCCCTCTCCACCTCTTTTAATCGTTCTTTTTCGGCTTTGTCTCTCCTTATCCTTTCGGCAGCTTCTATTTCTGCACGATGTCTAAGTCTATACATCCCTTCTCTGACCCAAGTAGTATATTCCTCATCTGTCATCGTTCCTATGGGTGGTACCGGTCCACCTAATATATCCACTTCGGCAGCCGCGTTTCTTCTATGTGAAGAGCTTGATCCTGGACCTGGACCTGGACCTGGACCTCCAAGTCTTCCGATTCCAAAGACGTCACGAAATCTTCTTGGGATATTGATTTCTTCCATATGTCTTGCAAATCCATAACTACTTCCGAATGGATCTTCAGGATTTCCAGCCATCCAATTGAACTTATCTTCCCACTCCCTCCTTTCTAGTTCCTCTCTAGCTCTTCTACCATATCCACCCATCCATGATCCATCTACTTCATCGCGCTCGTCGTATTGCCTTTTAGTAGGATTTCGAGGTGGTGATATTGATTCGGAACAAATCCGTCGTGGAGGTGATACAGCGTATCCGTTCGCTCGAGATATACGATCGTTCTCACGAGCTAAACGCCGTTGTTCTTTTCGGTATAGACGATCAGCCTTTTCAGGATTGGTTTCCTTCCTATAGTGAAAGAAGAACATCAACGTCAGTATGTTTCAACTAACAGTTTCATGGGAATATAAGGTAAAGCAAATGGAGAACCTCACAATCGGATCTTACTTGCTTTGACCTCCTTAAAGTCCTCAGATCTATCTAGGTCTGCCATGTTGTCCGCTGTACAGTTGTTATATAACGCGCTTGGAGGGGTATCGTTGTCATATGTCATATAAGAGATGTCACAGTGAAGGTCAAATCCATGACTGGAAAATCAGATACTGATTTGCGTGAAAGTGGGGTGGCAAATACCACGTGGCTTTACAATTTCTAATCTTACAGGATTGCGTTGCGTCTCTTATGATCTCTTGCTCCCAATAGTTCGACGATTTTGCCAATCTAGTGCTTGCAGGGATATTCGGTGAAGTCTCATCCTGTCGTATGTAGACAAGCACTATGGCCATGGAATTATAGCATGCTCGGCTATACAAGGCTTTTTAGATGCCTGTACGATATATATTGATCGAAACGAAGTAGGAGGGAAAACGTAAATCTGATTATGGGCAATAAAGAAGAGCGAAGAAGACCGAGTGTTTGCTCCCGTATGGCTTGTATGGGTACATTAGCCTTGAGGGTCTTCCGACGACTTGTCCTTCTTTTCACGGCAAGAATTAGCACAAAAACATCTCTCTAAGAGTCTCCTCTGTTCTGTTCTATGCTTTCAAACTTTGCTCTCCGTTGACAAACAGTACATGGCTTTGAGATATCGGGCGTCTTCGCAATCAATTCGTTGTTGACAAAAACGATGACACCCTGCCAAACAGCGTCCCTTTGTTGTCCGGCAAATTTTAAAGAACTTCCTGATGTTATCGTCATTGGGAATAGTCTACAATGGTTGTTAAAGGTGACTCAGGAATCAAGCCTTTGTCTTTTCGTGCATCCTACTTAGACAGAATTATGGAAGCGTAGAAACGCCTCATCTTCCCAATTCTCTTAAAGACGTCTTTCAAGTCAGGTTTCTGTTACAACTATCGATTTGTCGCACCCCCAGTGTATGCAGACAGGCAGTGGCGCATTCTCTCCTTTGGCAATTAATTTGATATCATTTGATTCAATCTTTATACACTTTCATGCATGCAAAGCAAATCAACCCTACTCGACGAGCGATGGGATATGATATAAAATAAAGATGAGCGACGCTTTGTACAAATCTTGTGTTCTTCTCCTTCACTTCATTCTGTCCCATATATCTTTTCTCCCTGTTTCTCCCTGATCCGAACAGGACTTTAAGGCCGAGTGGAGTTCTCCCCCTTTAGCTTATCTTCAGCGTATTCAAGAAGATCCGCCATGTAGGGAAAGTTTTTCTTCACTCGAGTCAAACCAGTTCTGGTCGCAGATTCGGAGTCAGAGTATGACGCATTGCCCACTGCTAGTCTAGTCAAGCTCGACCTCACCCTGCCTGCATACTTAACCAAGGTTTCCTGAGGTACCGTTGTCGGCTTTAATCCACCGTTTATCTCGTAATAGATACTCTCTGTTTCAAAGTATTTTGTGTGATTACCCGTGTTATCAAGGTATGGATACAGCGCTTTCATGATTGTGGAATCTGTGCAAGCGTCTAGGATACTTAGTACCCCATTGATATTGTCGAATTGTGATCTATCGGCGCGGGATAGTTTCGTCAGGCTCTGATATATCCACTCCGGATGGACATTTGGCCATTGATCGAGACTGCTGGAAATAATCCCGTCTATAAGCCCAGTGAAACGATCCAGAGGAGGACGCTGATCTCGAGCAAGAACTTTGTGTAGCTTTGAGGTCTCCCTGCGGGTCTTTTTGGCAACTCTACCAAGGTTCGTGCTTTTGAATATATCAAGTAATTTCAACGCGGATTCTGTCAACTTGAAGGGGTGAGTAGAATCGTCGCTTGTTATGGGAACCGAAGATTCGCCTTGGATGAAAGTAGACTTGTCATTCAAGCCCTATATAACCAAAGTATCACCCGTTTCAGCTTGAATGACAGGCTCGATACTTGCTAGGTCTGAGTCATGGACGGGAAATTGAGAATCATTGGGTGGACCAAGTAGTTGAGTTGCCTTATGTAAGTCGTTGGTGTCCTCTCCTCTACCTGGAAGTGGTGGTACCCCTATCTCTAGGTGCTGAAGATGGTTATCTTGGAAGGATTGATCCAATTTTGGCGCCTCCAGCAGAGCAGGATCTAACCAGCTATCATCAGCGGACGATTGGGACATACCTTGGCTTGAGAAGAATGCTGATTCGTGTACATCAGTCGTCAAGCTGTTAGTCGCTTGCGGGTTTGACAGTTCCTGGGAAGTGAACCAAGGGACAGGTTCAAAGCCATGAATATTTGTGTTTGAAGTTGCATCCGCAGGCTGAATAGAAGAGCTCTGATTTTGCTGTAAGAAGGCTTCCAGTTCCATCCGAAATTCATTGTCAGCCGAATCAAAATCAAGTGGATCATCACCCATGTGCAGCTCAAAACTGTAATCTTCTTTGCTGACCGAAAAGTCAGCCGAGTTGAATTCGTCTAGGGGGTAGTCATCTAAGTGTGGAGATGGAAATTGGTCCACGGTCATGAGTTGCGGCTCCTCGTTGGCGAAAGCAGGGTCATGGATATTGTTGTAAAGATTGTGGGAATAAATTCGACTTTGATCGATCTGTGAGCGTGCACGCTCAATGAAGTTGCCGTTCTCACTCATATCGAGATCTGCTTGAAACGAACGAGTTTTTGATTGTGGATTCTCGTTTTGATATGATTTATATTGATGTTTTGTGTTTCCAGTTATGTTTCTATACGATCTGGATATACTGGTGTTGAAAATACCCAAAAAGATTTGCGGTAAATATACGTAACAACTGAAATGGTATAGGAAGTAAGGAAGAGAGGAAGAACGAGGATAAGAAGTCTTGGGGTTTTATAGCTTGATACAATACGACGAGTACGACATGAAAGAGGTAATTACTGGTATTTCTTCTTTTCAGAGATGTGAAGACAGACATAAAGATCCATTCTCATTAAGATTTCCTTCCTTTCGTGAAATTGATTTTGATGAAATCGACTTCTCTCCAACAGCATATCTTGTGTGAATCCTTGCAGTCAATGGTCCACACATTTTATGATCTGCACAGTGGTCAAGACAAGGCAAGATTTGGATGAAGGGAACAGTCAACTAAAATGCATGATGTATCATACAAGTTCTCTCATCTATCATATTCTAACCATGCTACTTGTTATTACAACTGTCTGAATATTCTAAGATACAAGGATGAAAACGAGAAACTATGAAAGATTGACTATCAGTTCATACTTTTTGTTGATCTTGAGAACACAGTATGTGTGATGTGAACATTAGAACTGATGGTAAAAGACTCACGAAAATAATCAATACGCCGAAAATCTTAAGCATCAACCATCTATTACTAGTCACACTAGCATAATATTTCAATAACTCCCTTTGAGCTCCCGTGACGTTCCTATTTTCGGGGCGAGAAGAGACTATGAGCTACAATTCATATTTTTGGTTTGGAGACTATGGTGGTATGCGTGAATGCGGTTCAAAATAAAAGATATTACTCACGCTGCTATATCGGTAGTATCTGCATCTATACGTTGTACAGTCTCCCTTTGTTCAGCTACCATACCCGCCAGCTGAGAGAATATTGATCCTAATTCAGCGATTGTAGATTCGATAGATTCAATCGCAGTAGATCTTGATTGTATGTAATCGTTCTACGAAATTGAGAAAGAGTGATCAGTCAGCATACATCTCAGCGTCGAGGCGACTGTAGTTGTCTTCAAATCCTGTATATGATACTCACCTGTTGCTCAACCAATTGCATTTGTTGATAATCACCACCTTTTGCCATTCCACTTTCACCCCTATCTCCATCAATATCCAAAGCTAAGAAATCTGTTTTTCCATCATCAGGAATAGGCGAAGCTCTTGATTTACCTTTACGATCGAAACCTGATCCTGGACCACCCGACTGAGAAAACAGTAATGAATCTAAGAAAAAAACAGTACGATTTCAAAAAAAATTAGCACATACTACACGACATGCTAACATGAGGATGACAGGGAGAAAAGGAGACATTACCCACTGGTAGATGGAGGTGGTAATGAAGCGTTTGAAGTAGTGTGCATGAATTGTTCGGTTCTATCTTTACTAGCTTTCATATTTTGAGTTCTTAATTCTAATACATCTTTAAATCCCATTCCCATATTTGCCAATCTACTCTGCAGTAACATCACGACATTACTGTTGTGTTCTTCTACTTGTTTACCACCACCACTGCTACCTCCGCCATTTGTCGGCTTTTGACTTCGGATGTAAGATTGCAATGACGCTATTTGAGTGTTCAAAGATGCTATATCTTGTCTTATAATATATGTCAATTCCGATATCTCAATTGGACGATCATCAAACAACGTTTTACGTTTTGCCACTGATTGCACATGAAGCGATACGACGAGGTATTGATCAACAATGAGCTTTCACCTTGTTGTACATTGCAATAGCAGATAGCAGAGGGGAAATGTGTATACTCACGTTGAGCTAATTTCTGTAATTTCAATGTAGTATTATTGATATCTTTAGCAATTACACCAGCCATTCTACCAAACTCGCTCTTGTTACCTTTCCCATTCCCATTTGATCCGCCAGGAGGTAAATTGTTGTCTTTTGCTAATAAAGGTTGCTTCGCTTCTCTGTCATTTGATTTCCCTTTTCCCTTGAGGTTGGAAGCTGGAATGGATGAACGTGATTTTATCGAGTTGAGGGTGGAATGGAATTCTGATGTTCGATCTTTAGGTGCCATTTTGAGTTTGTGTATTGGGTTTCTTTTCACCGAGTCAGGTATAAATGCTCCGTATAGTTTCTCGTCTCTACAGACGTTGAAGAAGCGTATGAATGTATTCGATATGGTCGATATGGTCGATAGGAGGGGAGCATATATATAAATGATCACATCAACAACAACAATAACAAATAAAAGAGTGGTAACGAGTAACGCTGGCATGTGTGGCAGCGGAATCAAGTAGTGCCACACTCAATCGATATCACCGAAATGCCGATAGCTCAGTGTGTCAGTTCGAAGGGATGAAGTTGATAGATCATGTTGAGATTTGATAACATTTGTTGTCATGTATAGCCATACTCCATCAGCTAGACAGTCTCAAGCGCAAAGAGTCAACTAGTCACAGATCCAACGCAAGGGATATCGAGCGTACAAAAATTCAATCAAAGATATCGCGCTGGAATTATCACTGGTGAACCAAAATTCGAATAAGCAGGAATCATGTCGAAAGTAGCTCAACCCGAACTCAAGAGTGAGTGTTCGTTCCCCTTCCTCTTTATCTGGGGATCTCAACCTGAAAACAGAATTTGCGCTAATGTACTTCTTTAAATCATAACCATCTTCTTCTTCGATGCCACGTACTACATCACAAAACTTCACGCTTTGTTAAATAACACAGAATTCATGGATCGAAGATGTTTCCTTAATCTTCAAGGTGGCAGACAACTTTCAGGCGTATTGAGAGGTTTCGACATGTTCTTGAATTTAGTGGTGGATCAAGCGTTTGAGGAATTAGGTGGCGGGCAAAGGAAACCTTGTGGTATGATAGTGAGTCGAATGCTCATCAATGGAATGACCAAAACTGTGTAGAAGGGAATCAAGGGAATCTCAAATCAAAATAGAAATGAGTTTTCATAAGAAGAGAAGTATGAACGGGGAGATATGTGAAGAGTCTCAGGACGTTAGGACGTGAAGGATATGAGAAAATGATACTTGGTCGCGTCGGGATGGTGAAGGGAGCCAGAGTAGTGGATGTTGGAGATTGTTGGGTGTCAATCGACTTGATAATTGATAAGCCACAGTGTGGGAGGAAGAGGTTTCTTATATCAGGCCTGTGACGGTCCTTGCCTGTCTCCCCCACGCTCCTCACTCCCTCATTGATGCATACAAAGTCGGTAGTCACGATGGAAAGCGATGGTATCGGAGACTGACTTTACTTTTGTCCAATAGGTAATCCGAGGTAATTCGGTATCGTCGATGGAATTACTGGATAGTATGAGGGTGTGATGAGCATCATAAAAATTGACATAGAGGAGCAGTAGATATTAACGAGAGGTCTCAAGATAGATTAGAGGTGAAAGAAGCGAAGTCTTCCACCAATTGTGAGAGAAAACCAAAACCAAGTCTCAAATATACCCCCGTTTATTTTATACTCTTCAGAAAAAGGGTGATAAATTTCATACACAATTACATATGTTTGTATGAAGAGAAGAAGAAAACATCATGATCTACGAACGGAAGACATTGTCCAATGTACAATTAATGTGGGCATACAGAATTCTACAGAGTCTCGTGATATGAAATCAATGTTTCGTTACTTATCGTTACTACCGCTGCTTTGACATATTAATCAGACTACATTTACACCTTTATATTTCCTTCAACTCGACCGATACCTTCTTATCAACAGTCCAACCAATAAACCTATGATGAGCAATACCACTAAAGATGATAGAATGATGATTGACCATCTCCATCTGTTTTTAGGTTTTTCTTCCCAAACTCCAGTTTCCAAGTAGCTGATAACACTTTGTCTACTCCTGTAGTCGGGTGATCTATGACCCAGATGAGGTGATTGAGGTGAACGAGTATACCTCATCACGACTTCACCTTGTTCTATTCTCTTTTCGATTTCCTCCCGAGTTTTTGACGGGGTTGAGGACGGACTAGGTAGGGGTACAGATAGGAGAGGTGTGGGCGAGGTGGGTGAAAAACAAGAATTGAATCTTGTCGATCCTATACAATACAAAGTTGAATCTTTAGGTGGTAAAGATGGCGATGGTTTCAATACTTGTTCTTCTGGAAAAACTATAACTCCTTTACCACCAATACGATTTACCCCCTTTTGTCTGTCGTCTTCTTCATGATCGTCATCAGAGTGTACTGTATGTTTTAGGCCTAGTGCTGGTGTATTTGGTTCACGAGTGTCTACCACTGCATCTTCACTTTCGTCCTGGGAGAGGCGATCATGTCCGGTGTTATCAAGATGTGTATCCTCCGAATCCAGCTCGGTGAAAATGTCTTCCCTGCTTTCTGATCTCCTCAATCTTTTGCCCCATCTCTCTTTTAAACGAAAAGACCGCGCTGACGTCGTTGATTTTCGTCTATCTGATTGTGATTGTGAATGCGCATGTGAATGTGACTGAGTGGAAGTTGATTTACGCGGTGAGTGGTTTGATTTATACGATTGATGTCTCGAATATACATGCGGGGATGAAGCTTGAAACGAATTTCGCGGAGTTAGATGAACAGTCGAACCTGAATTTGACTTTGAGTGATGGGTTGGAGGAGTACGATTTCGTGCAAATGAAGATGACGGTGTGAACGGTCTGAGATATCTCAGCGATTGAGAGGACACCTATGATCAGGATTAGACAGAACAAGCAACCCAAATTTTATTGTGATTAATCGTTTTTGGGAAAGTGGTATATAGGCTGACTTACCCTCTTACCACTTCTCAAAACTCTTTCCAAAACCCATGCTCTTCCCGCTAGATCTTTCAAATCCATTTGATTCTCTTTGTGTCTCATTTCCTTTTCATAATTCTCATTGTGATCAAATATGATTTCCCATTTTTTCAATCTTTGAGAGATGGTACTGTTTGAGGCTCTTTTCGATTTTTTGGAATTGGTAGATTTAGTACTATCTCGATGATTTGATGAAGTACGTGATTTACTTTGACTTCGAAATGACCATTTGGAATTTGATGGTGAAGATGCTTTGGTCGCCATCGCAGATTTGATACTTGGATATTCATCATGGTCATAATAGTTTCGACTTGCACTTCCATTACCATTGCCATCGCCACTGCCAGACGCATGATTAGATGATACACTGTATGATCGCTCATCATTTGATATAGGTGATTGTTCAGTTGACATATTTGATACTTGAAAATCAGCCATTCCACTATACACCGAATGACGAGATGATCTTCTCTCGTCATTCATTGCGTTTGTAATTGGCGGTAACGATAAATTACTCTTTGACGAAGAGGTTGATTTATTCCTTGAATGTGTCGTTCCCTTTCTTGAAAAAGTTGCTAATGGATCTTTGGCTAAAAATGAATATGTAGGTGTCCTTGATGATGATGACGAAGCATGGTTCTCACCATGAAGCGAGCCAGATAATCCGTATATATTCGTAAAGAACTGTTCATCTTGTTCGTATGCTCTTTCATGATGATATGACATCGGTGAATATTGATCGTTAAATTGGTCTTCGTTTTGGGCTTGGTTTTGGTTATAATCATCGAATGGCGATGATTGAGAATCTGATTGAGACTGATTAGTATTACTATTACTATTAGTAAAACTCGGGAAAGAAGGTTTATTCGTTAATTGATGCGAAGATGCAGAAGTCATTCTACCATGTAAAGCTTTTTGAGGTGAATGAACTTCAGTTGTTGTCGTTGTCGTTTCTGCAGAATGTGATAATCTTGATAACGATAACGATAACGATAAAGAAGATGCTATACTATGTATTGTATGAGTCGATTTTGGAGTGAATGATGGAGGTAATGGTTTAGGAGGTAGAGGTGGCGGTGTCTCAGGTGGTAAACTCGCTTCGAATTCAGCTTGAGCCTGAGTGAAAGATGTCGAAGAGGATGATTCTTCTTGTCGAGGTATTGACGATGCTGATGATGGTACAGGAGAATTGTCATTGATCTGACTGACATTCGATCTGGTTGACGGATTCTGATTACTTGATGAGGGTGATGCATGATCTTGTCGTTCCTTATCTTTGCCTTTACTTTCATTCTTACTTTCATTTTTACCTTTGCGTTTACTTCTTTTTCCTTTATCTTTTTGCATATTGCTCGATTCAGGCGGACTCAACATGTCAGCCAGTTCTTTGATATCGATACCATACCCAACTGCAATATCACTCGATGCTTCTCCACTTGTGCACACACTAGCATCCTGTGAATGGCTTGGCCTTATCTTCTGACTAAGAGGAGAATTCTCTCTTTGATAGGTCTGTGGGATGGGAGAAGAAGGAGTCGATAGTATCGGTGGACGATAAAAGAGTTTTTCAGCATTAGGAGTGGGTGGTGAAGTAGTAGCATATGAAAGACGTTGATCTTGATGATCTTGCAATTCTAGGTGGGGATAACGCAATAAAGAAGGTGAAGGTGTAGGTGAAGGTGCAGGTGAAGTTGGTATCGTACGTGATGCCATGTTGATTCACAGAGCAGATGTGTAGGTAGATTACAAGGTGTTCTTCCAAATGAATGACGATTAGTTGGGATTTATGAGTGTGTGTATAGGTGTGTAGGTGTGTGTTTAAGGTGTGTTCACGTCGTGTCTGTAGCTATATTGACATGGCAGTGAGTTATCGAGATGTGGGAGATGGGGAATCGTAGATAGATCAGTATGAGGGGGGAGGGAGAAGATAAGATGAAAGGATAAAGGAAGCGTAGTAGGTAAATGATCATTATCATTGATTCAAAGGTCAATTCAAAGGTATCTCACCAAATCATCAATCTGATCAAAGCACTATCTGTGTGTTGTTGTTTCCGTTTCGAAATTCGATCTCTTGTCTTATATATAATCGCATTGTTACCTTGATTTTTCTATCTTGGACCCCTTGGAACCCTCCGCACTCGTCCTGAAAGGTCCATTCGTTGCTCTGGTCGTTTGGTAGAAAAGTGCATTGTCATGATTCGCTTGTGTCGAGTAGTCGAGTTGATTGCGAGATTACAGATTAAAAAAGGTGAAACGACGAATTTCTTCGTCAAAGCGTCAAGTTGATTCCACATCCCTTGCTTCGTTTACGGCTATGTTCATTCTGGGGATAAGATCCTAAGATCCATTGCGCGAGCATAGCATCTCCATTCGATTGTCAAGGGAGAAGTACCTTGTCACGCTTTGACTGAATCTCTCCCTGTGCTGATGAAGAAGGCATTGAGTGTAATGGGCGTTCTGTTCAGCTGTTGAGCATAGGTCCTTTGCCTCCCTGGATATCAAGTAGAATAGTTTCGGATGACATGGTTCGTATATAGATGATTCCATGTTCATTGCAGCTGAGTATAGTTATCTCATATAATTGATATTATTCAAATCAGTGTAATGTATCCAAGGTATGTTGTTAGATCATCTTCTGAGTTGGATTAGTTATTCAACGAGAGTGTACTCAGCCAGGCACCATTAAATAGCTTCTACATCCCCCTCTCCGTCACTACACCTGCCATCGTCGATATCTTGACTGACTCATTTTATAGACCAAATCATGGATCACATTTTTATCACTACATGTCACTTTTATATTCACTACAACTACAACTACAATCAGCAACGATGCAGATATTTTATCCCATCGTGCGAGAATTACGGAATGCTGAAAATATCTTTACTTTTGTTCTTTCGTTTATTCCCCGTATTTAGCGGTATCATTCCTCTTTCCTCATTCCTCATTCCTCATTCCTGATTATTTCCAAAGTAAAAAGTAAGATCGGTCAGTCACCCTCCGAGTTATTTCAGCCCCAATGTTCTTCCGGTAAGAGGTTCAAGCTATTACCTCGTTCTTTACGTTATACATCTGTACTCGAGTAACTCAACTCCGGAACAGATAGGAAGTAACGTTGATCTCACGTTATTCCTTTCATAGATTCACCCCACACAGAAAGAGTTACTACCTTTTAACGAAATAGTTTAAAATAACATAAATGCCATAAACCCCCCCCCCAAAGTGTAATTTGTTAGTACTAATTTAATAATGCACAGTTATTCATTTGTATTTTCTAGATTCAGACTCACATTTCTATTTCTATTTGTATTTCTCACATTCGGCATCTAGACGTATTTGTATTTCCACACAGAAAACAAAACGTTTCTGGTCGTTCCACCTCGTGAAGATCGACGTGGATTGACAGATCGAGTACCCGTGAAGATCGAAAAGAATGATCGACAAAAAGATCGACAAAAGAAAAGAGAGATGGATGTCAACAGGACTTCGCTCATATTCAGAAACAGATGCATATTGAAATATAGGCTACATTCATATTAACTAGACCACACTAAAGAATCCCTCTAAAAGGTGGTTAAATAAACAGTAGATAAAAATGAAAACATGAGAAGGAATATCCGTAAAATCCAATGATAATATCAATAATACATATGTCTAAATATTCTATATCAGTCGCTGCGTGTGTTGTAATTTCCTTTCGTGGTTCCATTGGTCGTGTCCGGGGTGACTCTGACAGGTCTCTGTATCGACACTATGCAGATTTCGGTAGTTTCCCATCCAACAAAGATTGTTCTTTGACTTTCAACAGAGGAGATCTACTTCCTATCGCGGTCGGCGAAAGTGATACCCTTGTTTTGGGTGATATCTCCCTTTGCTTCTTGTTGAAATAATCTTGATCTTCGCTGGGTCTGCGAGTAATCGACATATCTTCATCTTGCTGATAATACCTCAGCGGTGGAAGGATCGTTCCGTTACCATGCGATATCTCGCTTATTGGCTATGAAGAGACAAAACAGATGGTTGTGTCAATGAAATGTCTTGATTCGGATGATAAGATGACAATGAAACACTCACGGCAAAACCACTTATTGAGTTGGATCTACTCCAGCCACCTTCTCTTGAACTTCTCCTCTCAACATCTCTTTTCAGCTCTGACAATGACCCTCGAGCAAAATCACTTCCGCTTATAGAAGTGGACAGACTTGGAAGGACAAGTTCCACTTGAGAAGGTCTTGGCGAAACCAAATCGGAAATCCTGATCGATCGTGGGGATACATTTCCAGTGGTCGATGATCCAACACCACCTTGAGCTGATATTGACGATTGCGCAGTACGTGATGTTGGGGTATGAGATTGATAAGGTGCAGATAACGGTCTGGAATTATTTGAGATAGGTGATGTTTGTCTATACGATTGTATGGGTGCTAAAGTATGTATATTCGATTCCGATAATCTACCTGACATAGGATGCAATCCAGGTCGATTTGATGATGAACCAGGTCTCATTGAAGCTGATGATGAAGATGATAAAGGTCGATGATAATCTGAAGATGAATGGTGCGAATCACGTTCACGTTTTCGTTTCTTCTCTATCGAGTCTGGAGGTTGCATCCATTCACTCATTTGTGATCCCCAACCGATTTCAGGAGTGGGATAAGGATTCTCGAATGATCTTGAACTAGTCGGTACTGATGACCCAGATCCCGAACCTGAAGCTGAACCTGAGCCCGAGCCTGGCATCGAGAAGGATGATGGCCGTGGTAAGGTAGGTCTACCATCCGATACTGATGTAGGCGGATGAATCATTCTACCTTCATTATAAGCTGAACTTGATCCTAGACCTGGCGGTGCCGGTACGGAAGAGGCTGCTCTTGCTAATGTCGTCAAAGGATCTCTCGATTGTTGATCTTGTCCAGTAGGAGTAGGCAATTGGACCTGTACTTGAGGGTGAGGTTGGGGTCGTTGTGGTTGTGATTGTGTTTCTGGTTGTGGTTGACTGTGAACGTGTCCAGAGCTAGGCCCAGAACCGAATGTGACACCATGCGATGATTTCGCAGCTGATACTCCTCTATCAAGAAGATCATTTCTTTCAGTCCATATTCGACGTATAGTTTCAACTTCACCTGCTAGTCCATTGGCGAATAGAGCTGTCTCCAAATCGTGTATCCATCCTTGTAAATTGACTTGATGTTGTTGAAGATGACCGATTGAAGTCTGTAAAGAGGAATGTTCAGTTTTAAGCGTTGTCAGGTTCTTCTCTAGATCGGCAATGTGATTCGCCCGACGTACTAAAATGAGGAAAATGAAGTTTGTCAGCCTAAGCACCAGAGATCATATAATCCAATCGTTCAAAAGGGATGGGACGGAATGCATGCATGGGGAAGATGGGACGAGTTGTATCGAAACCTTTGTTCTGTCATATTGTGATAACATGGTTGAAGGTTTCATTACGTTGTTAATCAGGAACGAGCCTTATTCCCATCCATTTGAACCAAAAAACCAAAAAAAAACAGTGAAGGAATGTCTCTCCATTGATCGATAGATGCACTCACGACGTAGATTTCTCTGTTTTACTCTGTTCTTCTCACGACGAATCTCCAGTTTATCTTTCTCTAACTTTGTACCACCCTCACCTTCTGATTCTGAATCACTATAATCTGGATGATTCGTTTGACTATGGCTTATACTATGGATCGAACCTGTTGACGCGTGTCTATGATCGTTATAACTCAGATTACGATTCATTGTTATGATGCTGCTTGAGGCGGATGATAGTGGTACAGATGGAAATCCATATGAAGGGTGAGGATAATGCGTTAACGATGTACCAGGTGTCGCGGGTGAAGGTAATGGTCTATAAGATGGATGCATGATTAGATTGGATTGAATTGGAATGATTGATTGATAATGATTATTGGTAGTCGAGTTCACTTCTGTCGCTGAGCGCTGAGGGTGTGGTGGAGTGATCTTTGTTGGCTTTTTTCAGCTGTTTTGGTGCTAAAATATCCTTTACCAATTCGGAATAATAACGGTACTGGTATTGTTATTTTGCTTCCGATCTACTGGCCTCGATGATACTTTGATGAATGTATCGTATCGTCTTGAGGAGTATACTTTCCTCGCCCTTTCTAGGTACACAAACACAACAGCCGTGTATATACAAAGGAAAATGTTCTATATAACAAGGTATATGAAGGATTTCAAAGTGAAAAGATATTGGAACAAAGTTGAAGAGAAAGAAGTTTAGTCACTCGGTGACATCCTTGTTATATATATAATGGCGAATCAATGACACGGGAGGTGAATATCCCAGGAGCAAAGTAAGAGGAAAAAAAAGGGAGAGGGAGAGTGGAAGGAAATTTCAAAGGCGTCAATCCAAAGGAGAGGGGCAGTGTAGTTGTGTGACGAGCAAGTGACACCTTTCGGTTGATGAACGTGAAAGGCTGATAAAAGCAGAACAATAAAAAGATTTGTATTTGTGTCGTATCGTAGTTTGTTGTTTTCTACCAATTCCGAAACCGAAGTGTCTAGCTCTTATCGGGACTGAGAGGAGAGGAGAAAAGAAGAAGAAGGGGAGAACTACGGACGAGAAAGTAAAATATGATCGAAGGACCGGTATGCTAAGAATCGAAAGAGAGACAAAAGATGATGATGATGGCGAAGAAGAAGAAGAAAGAAAATCCCTAATCCCTTTTCCTTTTCCTTTTGCGTCTTCCGTCTTCCTTTTCCTTTTTTCCCACAAAATCACAATCAATGGTAACGATACCAACACCAATTCCAATTCCAATTCCAATACCGATTATCGATGAGATGGCAGATGTTAAAAATCGCTGGAATGTCCGAGATAATGAATTTGTATTTTTGTGTTCTTTTGTATTTTGTGTATGGGATTACCCTTTTTTTCCTGTCCGGCTGCAGATCAAAATGCCGTTGACTTTTGTACGTAAAAGGAATAAGGGGCTCGGATGTAGATGGACTATCTACAAAAGCAAGTGAAACACGCTGCTTCTCAGACTTATCGGACAAAGCGAATGAAGGTAGTTGGTAGTTGTTGTCTTTGATATGGTAGAATTCGGATCAGTCCGAAGCAACAAAGTTATTTCTGACAAGATCTCCGAAGAACGTTTAAAAAGGAGAAAAAAAGTTGGGAAAAGATGTATGGATTCCGGACGACTTCTCAATTGGGTAACGAAGAACGAGAGGTTTGTCCTATTTCAACCGTGTGAATTTGTGGTGTCGATCGGTTTTCTCTCTCTTCAAAGATGGTCATGGGTCCAAGAGGAGAGTAAAAACAAGGAAACGAAATATGGCATGAATGACGCTCATGATCTCGACCGTACTGTTTTTGAGTGATGAGGTATGTCACAGCCCTGTGTATGATTATTCCACCGGGCGCCCCTTGCGCTTGGTCCAGCAGTACGCGAAAAGTGGGTAAATACGCAGCTGACGAGTGGGAGAGTGAGAATCGGGTGGGGAAGGGAGGAAGGAGACGAGTGGAATTCTACGGAAAGCGGCGGCTCATAATTGAGATATACCTCCCTGTCACCATTAGCTTGAATCCCGAACGGACACCCTCATTCTCTCTGCTCTGCACAGTCAAAGATGACTCTGCAAGAGGTAACTTGGAACGGGGTTGATCGAGAAGAGGGGTGGTGTTAGAGTGGAACAAAGAAGAAGAAGAACATGAAGTGAAAAGATTTCCCGGATGTTTTTCCCTGGTTCCAGGCATCAAACCCGCATGAGATGGAAATCAATATGTATAGTGGATATCCCCCACGAGGGTCCAGGGGAAGAGTCTGTTGGAGCCAGTTCGCAAAAGGAAAAGGAAAAGGAGAGACAGTGGAATGAGGAATGAGGAATGAGTTTGTATTTGTATTTGTTGGGATAAAATGATGATGATGATGATGAGGATGATACAGGAATTGAAGGAAATACAAATAAACATGATCAACGTAGATCAATCATCGTTTCTATTTGTAGAAAAAGTGGACTTATTTGTATTTTTATTCTTTTTATTTGTAGAAAAAGAAATGATGAAATCTCCGAAACAATCGAATTCTCCGAAACTGAAATTAAGCATTTATTTTACATTTTAAATTATTCAGTATTTTGTTCATTTCCCATGTTTCTCGGGGGGGTGTGGGTGGCCATCACATCTTTTTACCGGAATAACGTACATGCGTTATTATATGCGCGTTCCCGAGAACAAAGGTGAGTCGCTTCCTCTCGGTAAAGGTCTTTTTAAATGATTACTTGTAGTATTCCGAACGATGCTCTGTGATCTCATCTCCAGTTCTCGACCGAAAGTGATGATTGAGAGGAGGTAGGAGAAATGGGAAACGCCACCACGCTGCGGCCTTGTGGCATTATTTTCCTGGAAACTGGCAAAGGTTAGTCTCCTTTTTCCCAAGCCACAAAATAAAGAATAATGGTACCGGGAAGGCGGCGTCCTCTGAAATAACATCCCCTGGATCACAATCCCACTTTCACTTTGTCAGTACTCCGTCCGTCTGTATCATATCTCAGATGCAAATTTCGTCATGCAACATCAGCATGAACATAGGTTATTTGAAGCGATACTGTAAGAGACAGAGATTTTGTAAATCAAGCTCGTTCATTCGTCAATTCATTGATCATTCTTAGGGAAAACAAAAAATCAACACTCGTCGATCTTACGTTTTTTCTTCTATTGCTTTGACAGAAAGCTAAAATTCGGTTCACCCTGTGCCGGTGCCCATTTCACGGATATATAGTTTAGTTTGGGGATTAAAACTAAAAGGTATAAACTAACTGATTTTCAAGACTAACAGTCCATGCTAACTGGTTGTGTGATACCCTTTCGTTGTGTTATCATCCCATACATCTCCTAACATTCCTTCTACGTAGGGTATGATGAATACTTGCTTGAAAAGCTTTGAAACAGCTTTGAAATATGTCGATGAAATAGTCACCAGACCGTCGGGCTGTTATACGATCATTTCTTTTCTGCTGGAAGCCGAAACCGCATCGACATTGCTGAGAGGACAAACTTGTTCTGGTGGAAAAGAAAAATAAAGGCTGTTCTGAACATGAGGTCATTCAAGCCAATTTCGTCCTTGTTTTGGTCATATGAGCACCTTAATCGCATAGTTCGAGGGAATCAGACCAGGAATCAAGATGGACAATCTGAAATATCGGGTAGAAACAGAACAATTATGACTCGTAGCTGACTAGCAGACAGGTCGAGACAGCGATATTTCTTCTTCCGTGACTCAGGATCATCTGCAGTCTGTTTCTACGTGAAGCGCCCAATTCGAAACGATCCTGTAAGTCCCCTTGCCTCTTCTGAGTAAGACGTGCATAAACATCATAAATAAGTCGTAATAAGCTATGTACAAATTGAGACGCCTGAATAACGCTTCGTCCCGATTTTTCATATATTCCCAGTACAGAAATCCGTATAATCAGCATCCATCCGCAACATGGTCCTCAATCAGAAGCTCAAAATGCGGCTGTAACTGCAAGGGAGAAGCTAAACGAAAGAGAATATCTTCATTCCTACTACGGCTGCTATTCAGCCTTTACACTTGTTATCATTCTGGTATACCTGAGATTGTTCTTCCCATATCCTAAACGATCCTTCCACTCATGAAACAGGTTGCTTAAGCAATCTTCAAAGACACACCAGGCATCCTTGAGCTCAACTACGATAGGCTTTGGTCTGTTGTATTACGTGCTAAGCTATCCCATTTGTCATTGCTGCAGACGTACATTCTCGATTCTTCTGATCAGCCACATGCGTTGAACGTACGTGCTGAAGGAGGGACTGAGGAGATCTGCTATTCCGGCATCGACCCAACAAGTTTGCCCAGCTGCATTGGTAACCTGTCGAACGCATCATTTCCTACGGTGTATTGGACTGGGACGCTATTTGCGTATGTACTGAATGACAAATCTGCAGGAATCGATATTTTTCGAGGTTCAATTACGGTATTACATCGACTGTCCCTACTTGCCTCTTCCACAACCAACAAGTCATATCAACTTGAATTCACCATACCAGACTCGCTTTATGTGGGTGTAATGAATAAGTTGAACATAAACCCCCACCAAATCAAAGTAAAATCATTCGCGTGTGTGTGTGTAAATAAAACATTCCTTTAATCAACAACAACATTCCTGATCATCCCGATACCATCAACATACAACAATGTCTTAACAACAACGACGACGACGCATTGACCACCATTCATCTGATCATTATACCCCATCGTGTATTGTAGATAGTGTTTCAGAGTATCCATAGCATCCATAGCATCCATAGCATCCATAGCATCCATAGCATCCATAGCATCCATAGCATCCGTAGTATCCATAGCATCCATAGTATCCATAGTATCCATATCCAAATCATGTCATCATCCAATCCACCTTCCACACCATCGTGTCCACATTCACGATCAAGTCATTACAGCTCATCACCCCTAATACCTCGCCAAAATAGTAATAATGGGATAAGGAAATCGAACCATAACATGAATAGCACGGACAGCTATTTCCCCGTCCATGTTTCCGCTCCTGCTCCACCAGCTAATATCTCACGATTATCATCATATCAACAACAGCAACAACAACAGCAACAACAACAGCAACAACAACAGCAACAACAACAACCACAAAACAACCCAACGTATACTTCGGGAAATACGAGTAGAGGTCTAAGACCACTGGGAATGTCATCTTCATCAACGTTGAACATCCCACCTTCATCACCGTTCTCAGCTCCATCGTCGTCATCGATGGATAAACAAGTCAAAAGGAGAAGTATGATTATACCTCCTTCCACACTAATCCTTATCAATGACGATGATCCACCGCCAACGCCGAACAACAACAAGTTGAAAAGATTATCATTATGCTCTGGTGGACCACCTTCCTTAGAATTAGATCGTACTTCAAACCCAAATCCGAACTCAAATACAAATTCAGGTTCAATTCCGATCTCACCAAATCCATCAATGTCTCCCTCACATCGACATGATCAACCTTCTACACCTGGAAATACAAGAAGGCCAGAAAGAAGAATGGGCTTGAGAGCAAGTATAAGTTATTCACCTGCTATGCCTATCCAGCAACAAACACCTAGAACAGGTGAGAGGAAATCATTCGGAAGAGGTGATGGTGGTTGGGGAGTAGACGATGAAGTCGAACAAGTCACACAAGAGAATAACCAGGAGACGGTAGACAGCGAAAATGAAGTGGACATTGCAAACAACAAAGGGGAACATAAAAGAAGTAACGGCGTTCAAACTCTAGCTGAAAAGTGAGTTGTCATTCATCCATCTACACCAGATCCACTCTCTGTTGCTTGTACATCAGCGGACATCGACAAAACATCAGAGCTGACCTATTTGATTGACAGACATGCCGATCTACTAACTCATATCGCTCAAAGAGAGCGAAGAGTGGCTGAAATCAAGCAAGGTGAGTGAATACAAAGAATGATTTCTTTTCTTTTATTTTGTTTTATTTTCCATTCCAATTCAAATCACTGTTCGTAACAGTTTCAAGCATCCTATATGCCCATCCTTCTGGTCTTGACACCGAATCAATTACTGATGCCGTGTACCATCGCAGAATTACAAGCACAGGAGAATGCTTTGGCTTCACTGAAATCACGATGGACGACAATCGTCTCCAGATCAGTCCTATCACCACCTGATCCTATTCATTCTCACGCCAGCACCCAGACCCACACCCGGTCTCAATCTGCGTCACAGCCATATCCGCCAAGTCGTCGCCGACCAATGAGTATGATCTCCAATTCTACTTCTACTTCATCCGGATCATCACTTTCCCTAGCTACGATAGATGAGCCTATCAATCCTGCCTCAGCGCTTGCAACCGCTTCCGTTTCAGCTTCGACATTGATATCCTCAACTGGCGCTCTTAGTGAGACTGGCGCCGCTGTCTTGAGCGGTCTCATCAGTCAAACAGAAGGTTACCTAGGTCCAGAAGTGGTTCAGGGTGGGAAAAGGTTCTTGGGCACATTATGGAGGACAGTAGGTGCCGCTGCAGGAGGAACAGTCCCCAATCAAGAATCAATGATATCAGAAGGTAACGAAAGTGATCTTTCGGAAGAAAGAAGACATGATGACTGGAATCAATTTGGTCCGAAATTGGATCTGTGAGTTTTGTTTGACTTACTCCCCACCTCTCCCAGTATATGTTATTCAAGACGTCGTGAAACAAATCGAACCGAGCCAAGTCTACAAAGCTTACATTCGAGGCATTGCTAATATACTTTTCTGAACAACCAGAACCAATTTACAAAAACTCATCACTCCCTGGGACTCAAATACTACCCCTTCTGCTTCCAGCAACAACGCCTCTGCAATGCGATCAAAACGAGATCGATTTAATCAAAGAAATAATACCGCAACTCCAACTTCCTTCACTCGTCGAAGAGCTCAATCACCACCAGCAACAGTTGGGTTAGGTTTTGATTTGGATATCAAACCTATTTCTTCCATATCTCGTGGAACGGGTCGAGAACGAGGAATGGCCTCGTCTCCCAAGAACGTCCCAACTTCACTGATGGATGACCAAGAGCCTTTATATGACAGATCAACGGATCAAGATGATCTAGGAAAGGCTTTAACTCCAATGAAACAATCAATCATTACGACAATCTCAAATAATCAAAATAAACCAGTATTTGAAAATGAACATTTAACGGAAATGGAAGATGATAAGTGGGGTTGGTGACTAGCCGCCCGAGGTATAGGTTTATGGGTCGGTGTAGTTGTTGTCATGGCAAAAGCTGGAGAAAGGTATAATATTTGATCTAGATTGTGGATATTGGATTTGATGGATTATATTCTAGGACGTGGGCTGGATATGGATATGAACATGAACAAGCCATGAATACGGATATGGAAACCGGATATATGGATATATGGATATGGAAATTGGATGTGGAACGTGTAATGCGACCCACGGAAGACGGGATATCAGAAATGGACAATTGCTATTTTCGTACATGGATCACGACGAATATTAGTGTAATGTATAACGAATTACGACTAAGGCATTCGCAATATAGAGACTCAATCATGAGAGCCGAATGTGTCTCACGGCTCTGGCATCTGGGTTATGACCCCATCATGACTGAAAAGCATCGATCCATTTCTTAGAATCACGTCCGTGTATTAACTATTTAAACTATGAACAGCCCCTCGATCTCTTATTATATATCTGATCTTTTTTCTCCTCTTTCAAGTTTTATCTTCTTTTTCCTTTGTCCCCTAAACTGTGCGAATGACAGTACCGATTCTTGAATCTATTCTAGTACTCTGAACCTTGAGTTCTCTCATAGTACCAAATAGGTTGAGTAGTATTACAATTCGATTTTGTAGTCTGGTTGATAGGTTTCAAGAATCCATCTTGAGGTCTTCCTAAAGAATGTGAATAATACCATACTTCAGATAAGATTTGTTTGGTTGGACCATAGCATCCCAGCTGTATCATGGGTGCCCGTATTAGCTAAGCATTCTTTTGGGTATTTTATCATGCATGGAAGGAAGCAAGGAAGCGAGGGAATGACGATGACAAAGCTCACATAAGGTTCTGCACCAGAAGATACAGTTAAAGCGTTTTGGATTTCATTCAATTGATATCCAGTGATATTAGAAGGTAAAATTCCTTTTTCACTCAACCAATCAAAAGTTGGATATTGAATTTGATTCTTTATAACTGAATTCAAAAAATCAATTATGGATGATTCCGTACTGTTTTCATATATCGATCCATAACAATTGGGTGTATTTTCGTATCCCACGTCATAAGTCGAGAAGCAAGTCTGGAAAAACAGAAAACAGAAAATAGATCAAGGGGAAAATAGGGAGTAAATCGGTTCAGTACTTGCTACCTTAAGTTCCCTCGTAGGACACTTACAGCGTGTTTACTGAATTCTGCAACGACAGCAAAATATCGTTAGTCCTTATACCTGGATCAACGGAAGAGATCGTCACGAAACTCACCATGTTGCCAGAAAGTCCAATCAGGTGAATTCTATCCATTCCCAATTCGATGTCAATATACCACACCACCATACTGTACCGTACCATTACCCTTTCCTGTAAAACGAGGAAGGGCGGAGCGTACATACCTGGGATTTCCAATATTTCTGCATGTAAGCTAGTAGATCGTATTTACCGTATTTCTCAAGTAACGGAGTGATGATATCACCGCCTGTCCAAGGCTCAACAGGTGTCCCATCGGATTTACCAGTAGTCGTATTGGGTGAAGGAACAGGATCATACTGTCTTGATAAATCACAGTATTGACCTAGTCAATTCGGAACTCGTCAATATAAAAGTACCTCAAAGGCACTGTAATTTCAATCCCTCCAGACGACTGATAGGTATTCAGAAGCACCAAAGCAAGACAAAAGTATCCAACACACACTCACCATATGATCCATCACATCTATCAGGCCACAGACCATGAATAGTCCATGAATCTTTAGGTAGAACAGAACCTTGACTCTCTAATCCAGTATACTATCACTCTCGATTCATGTAAGCGCAGGAATTCCTGACTTTTGGAAACCAAAGGTAAGATTACACATTTCCACTCACAGTATCCCAGTACTAGATCAGAGAGTAGTCATGTTGTGATCAGCGTTACAATATATCGGCATATGAAAGACTTACCTGAGTAACAAGAACCAAGCCTTGAGTAGGTGTACAACAAGTATCTTGGATCGTAGTTGTATTTTCACATGAATAGATAGGAGCGGTCAATGCACAAGTATGATTATCCGATGACCAAGCTGATACGAGTGAGGGTATGATAGCGATCAAAGTTACAAGAGGGAGCATTTTGGCTGGCGAATTGAGGTTTTCCTCAAGCGGTTCAAATCTCTTGCTTTTTTCTTTCAAGGGGTTCTTTCCAACCCTCGATTCCAGCGTTGAAGTCAATCCATATATAATCATCCTGACATGCATGCATCCCAAGGCGCACAAGGCTGATATATTCGAATAGGTGGTAAAAACGTTTATGAGTCTAGACACCACGCAATGAAGACGGGCCTTACGAGAGGGAAAGAATGATGGCTCCACGTGGTGCTCCATGCACGTTTATGGGATATACAGTACATTAGATAATTGAGGGTCCGATAATAAAAGGTCAACAGAGAGAGAATCGTTGAGTACCTTGTGAACCACGATGATTTCCGAGTGGTATGATCAGTGGCTGCACGTTGGACGTCCCTGGTGGAGCCAGTATCGACTCATTCGAGCGAAATGTTCGAACGATTCTATCAGTTGTCATTCGGAAAATTGGCAATGATCGTTACCCGTTAAAAGCAACCCAACTGATACCTCAAATTCGTTGTGTCCAAAATACATGAAAGAGTATCAAAGCTTGGCGAATCACGATGTACTATCAGGCGACAATTCGATATACGTCCAATAGCCCCATGCCAAGCAATGGAGGGAGATAAGATAAGACCAAACTGTTCCTTCACTTTGCCGACAGACTTACTTCTTTCAGTTCGCCACTTTCATGTTTTCCTTCTGCCACAATTGATTTTTAACACATCACGTCGGATAAGAAAACAGAAAAATCAATCAATAACAAATCAAATGAAGATGGAGTTTCAGTTCATCAGTCGGTAATCTGGTGAATAGGATTGATATCACCTCATTCAAAACGAAGGAACTAATCTGAACGCCGTGTTGGTGGACCTGTATTGTGTTTTGCTTTTGCGCTAATCCTGCAACTTCATGTACGACGATGGATACAACACTTCCACCATTCCTTCAGACTAATCCGCCTCCAACCGCACCCCCTTCTTCAGCTCGAATACAAGCTCTATACGCTTCCACTTCAAGTCAACGCACGACAAATCCAACAGGTTACAACGCGAATACACAGTGGTGGGCATCAGTATTGGAAGAAACACTCAGAACAGGCTGGTTAAACGGTGGGGATGATGGTGATAGATTGATCATCAAAGTGGATGATGGTCTTTTAAGTCGTTTGGAAGATTGTCAGGGGAAACGACCAAAAGGTATAGGTGGTGTAATAGTGAGCTTGTTAACTGAGCCTCTCTTACATTCCGTGTTTGACAAGCTGCTGATTCTCTATCGAAGGCGAATCTCACCACGACAATTCCAATCACACTCTACCCGCTACCTACGTTCCAATCATCACTATCCCCAATACAAGCTCCGCCCTCCCTCACATCACGATATATCGGCAGACCATTATGGTGGGCCGTAGGACAACTGAATCCTTTCGGATCATCAGGTGATAAAGTAGAGAAAGAAGAAACGTTATGGTCGAAACATGGTAAAGGGAAAGAATACGTTCATATACCATTACTTGAGGTACGCATCCTCTTCTCTCTTCTCACTTAACATCGTGTATAGACAGAATAACACTCACCACTATCACGAAATTGTAGCAAGCAGCGTCTTCATTCAATTCATATATATCGAAAAATCCTATACTTACTTACACCGACGCGTTGTACGATCTCGATAGCTTCCGTGAGGAGTACGCAAAATTTTGTTTCCCAGCTAGCTCAAGTTCGAAAAAGTTACCTGCCGGTGTACATGTATTGAGCTTGAGAGATATTGAAGTTTTGGTTAGATGGTTACATAGAGATACTGGAGTTGTAGTCACAGATGGAACGGTAAGTGCTTATAATCTAGAGATGCATATTGAACCAGTGCTGTACAACAAATACGCATCATCGAACGGTCTTGACGGAGTGCTGATGGACGTTTCCCATCTTTCAGGTCATCAAAGTGCTTGATACCAATCAAATACCATCTGATCATCCTGTTACCGAAGCTGATCGAGGAGTAATATCAATCATTATCGCTCAACGTAAAGTGGAGAAACAAATATCAGGCTTAGAAAAACAAATTCTCGAGTGAGTTCACGTAGAATTTCTCATATTAACCTAAACTGAATTCGAAAATGTAATCTTAGATCACATGAAAAAGCCAAAAAACATCTCGCGAACAATCAGAAAAATACAGCTTTATCATATCTTCGATCGAAGAAACAACTTGAAGATCTGTTGGCTAAAAGAGTAGCATCTTCAGAGCAACTAGGATCGGTAATTAGAAGTATTGATCAAGCTAAAGGAGATGTCGAAGTGAGTTTTGAGTTTCAAATTGTATTCCCAGGAATGACATATATCAGAATATCGAAATAACATTTGCTGATTATGATGCTGTCTGTGGTGGTAGATCATGGCAGCATATGAAACTTCAACATCAACACTTGAATCTGTACTTTCCAACCCATCACTCTCTCCAGATCGAATCGCGGCTACAACAGATGCTCTTGCTGAAGCCATGGCAGACCAAGAAGAGATTGATCAAGCTGTTAGAATCGGTGGCGAATTGGCTATGGGGGGAAAGAGGGTTGAAGTTGATGAAGATGAACTTGCTGCTGAATTAGCGGATTTAGTAGAAGAAGAAAAATTAGCTCAACGCGCTTCAGAAAAGAAACGACTAGAAGACGAGGAGAGAGCAGCCAAGTCTGCTGCCGTCGCTGCTGCTAAGAAAGAAGAAGAGGAAAAACTTCAACCAGTCCTGGAGAATCCTGTCTCAGCTAAAGAATCCGTGAAACCTTCATCAGCTGAATCAGCCCCAGCTCAAGCTCCAGCCAAAGCGAAACCAACCAGTAGCAACAACGAAGATGAACAGAAGTGGAACGAACGATATGAAGATGCTCAAATGCGTGAAGACGCTGAAAGAAGGAGAAGTCAAGAAGAACGATTGAAGAAAGACGAGAAACGTATTGCAGCTGAATAACGGTCCCAACCCATACCCATCGCCGCATCCCTCACTCTCACTCAATGACGGATATTCTGTCTGGTCAGTGTACTTGTAAATCACCCCAATATCACTGTCTGTTGTATATCATCTTGTAATACACGCCGATGCATCGTCTCATAGGAATAGCAATACTAGTATGTCCAAATGATCTACTTACCTTACTGTATTTGTTGAAGACCATATAACGAAATGCCATACACAACAAATTTTGGATAGAAGGCCGGGTCGATGCTGTGCAATCGGAATCGAGGTGATATACGAAGAGTTATATCAACAAAGGTGATGTGATATAGAAGGCTTACACAGATGCATCATCGTTCGTCAATCCTTTACGAGCTCCTCGGTCCAACCTACATTACGACCCAATTCCTCCTTTGACACTTCGGTTCAAAATTCTCCATGATAGAAGACTCGAAGACGACTGCCGTCATCTTTGTTAAGCGGGACAAGGGACGAGTTTGAGCGACTGAACAGTGCGGACACATTTGTATTCCAGAATCATGAATATATAAATAGTGATTAATCCTGCGATAATCCTTTTTTAAAATGGAAATTATCAATTCCAATTTCCATCCCTTTCCAACTCTCTGAACGTATCCTATCTCATCTCCGTTCATTGAAGAACTTATACGGGAGTACGACAATAGTTGAGTCAGTGTCACAGACTGAGTATTTCACGCATTCAAATTTTCTGGGAAATAAGTTGACTTATGCTCACAGTCACTTGGAAATCCTTCTAGCTCATCGTTTCGAGCTGATTCACGTCGACCTTACCTTCCAACGCTCAGTCAAAGATGACATCTGTACCTTCTGATAACGTAATCGACCTTGAGTCTGCAGATAGATCCCAACAATTCGTCCGTTTCAATGGTGAACAGTTCCCCAAAGGGATACCAGATCCTTCGAAAGATGAGTGGACTCCAGCCCTGATCATGGAATGGAACGAGAAGCACATTCGTATGATGAACAGTGCCGACACTCTGAGCAGAATACATTCAGGAATTACTAGCAGATTACGCTCACAGATTTTAGATTGTGAATCACTTGGTCAAGATTCTTGTGGTCATCAGACACCCGATCACGATGAACGGATGAAAGCGGCACAGATTGATAGAGTCGACTATCTAACAATATTAGGTAGTGATAAAACTTACCATGAGATCTTTCACAACCTTGCGAGCCGGGGCGTTCAAAAGTGTGACAAGCACCTGTCCGAAGCTGAAAGGAAAATCACGGAGTACAGCCTGGTCTCTGGGCTTAAGCAGGGAGATTGGCGTCGCTGCGCTGGTTCAACCAATGGACAATGGCTGCCAGCCGGGATGCACAAAGATCTCTTCGAAAAGGTCGGTAAGAGTAGTTTGGGCTGCGGTACATTGCTTCCAAAGAACCCCGAGATCTTAGATTGGAAAGTATCTGTGAGTTGTGATGAGCCGGACGGGACAACCAAAAAGGACCATTTGGTCTGTAGCATAAGGTGTGCTACGAGTAAGATCCAATCGACCGCGAGATTCAAACAAGCGCATGCAAAAGCTTCAAATGCCGGTATCAAACCAGCAGCTTCGACCTCTATGCCACCACCTCCAAGCTCATTGTCGACAAAGCGATCTCAGACGATGACGGACTCTTCACCATCTGAATCTTACAACGCTCCCAGTGGAACCGGCGGACCAAAAGAGTGGCTAAACACGACTATGGGCCAGGCTTACTCTGAGTCATACTGGAGGTTTAGACCAACAGAACTTCCTAACGGGGCCGAACATCCATACTTCGCACGATACAGAGACAGAGAAAATGATATTACAGAGCAAGTCAGTAAAGACTTTTTGGCAGGTGCATTTGCGGACAGATTTGAACGAGGTGTTAGAGAACGTGGGGCATATTTTGCAAGCGAGGATAGCGCAAGCCTTTGGAAACAAGGTCATCCCAACATAGAATACACCAACGAAGTGTGCTGTCTCAAAGACTGTGACGAGCCCGTCAAACGCATCAAGGGACATGAAGCAGCCTATCCTTTCAATGTGTCCATGAAGGAAGGAACAAGTACTGCAAGTTGTGCGAATTTTGAACATCATGCCGAGGCTTGTTGGCGAGATATGCAGGACCAGTCTGTTTCTGACAGATTCAAGGTACACCTACGAGATCTCTCGAAGGGACGCAATGATGCAGCGAGTAGATCAAGACACTTTGGATCTCGTGGCCTAGGCTCATCAGCTAGCGATGAATATGATGACCTGCCTCCAGTCGGGAGCTATGGCTCTCAAAACAAACGAGGTCGGTATGGTAATGACCTTCGTGACCATGGCTTTTCAGGTGCCCCCTTGCATTATCCACGGCCAGGATCAAGCTCAGGATACGTAGGGAGCAATCAGGATCCAGAAGCCGCTTTCCCAGACACCGCTGATCAGTCGTCTCAAAGATCCGTAGACTGGGGAAGTCTAGGAAGAGGAGCAGGACACCGCAGACCATATCCTGAGTAAATGCCTGCCAATTAAACAGCATGGAGGCAATGAATATTGTACCCGACAGGAGGTGTACATAAGAGTCTGTCTATCACAAAACGTATCGATGTGCAAAGAATGAGGTGATCGAGATGCTGAATGGCTTCGATGGATATTTGAGTGAAATGGTCAAGTTGAGGTAAATCGAGTATAGGACAAAATAGAAAACCCGAAAAAAAAAAAGATTTGTACATGGTTTTTCTTGTGTTATAAAATTAATGTCTCTTCATGTGATCCTGAAACTTTGTATGAGAGTCGCAGTGATCCACACACCTGAGGCCAGCACCTTTACGATGTCTTGGAATTGCACGCAATCATGATCATTGAAGGCTGTGTAGTCGGTCTCACCTGAATGCGATGTGACAGAGGCCACTCTGATGTCGTCAGATGAGTACCTCTGGTGGACTAGTGAATAGCCCAGGAGTTTCACCTACGATAGTTGTCATTTCTAAAATATTGTCAGAAACAAGAGAAGCGCGTCAACCTTTCAAGGTCTTCCATATCCGAAAACAAAACGTTTATGTTAACATATCGTACCGAGAGTCGTCGATCAGCATCATCTACCATGTCATGTCAAAGGGAAAGCTATGCAGCTCTCCTTTTGTTCAGTATTTGCTTATCCCAGATGCCTTGCCTCGATTTGCAGCCATGCTCTTCGAGACGGATGGTTTATATCCGCATAGGTATAAATATCGCTACCTCGCTCTGACTTTCGTTGATATTACCTTTCATTTCGGACATTGCCTGCTCGTCACAATTCGTTATTTCCCCTCTATCGAGGGAAATTTAGTCTGTACCTCCTCCTATTATGGCGTCACTAATACGCCAGCAGCAAGAAAGTACTGGTTCTAGACACAGAAGCTGAGAAAGTGGAGGAGGCCAATATCAAGTCGAATGGGCTTTACCTGAGAGCAGATTCAAGGAAATAGTACAGTAAAGATTGGCCAAACCGGACAAACACAAGACGAAATCGCTGCGTCGTTGGTTGCGAAACGCCTGTGACTGTCGTCGAGGGTGATGAAAGATCCCATCCGTTTCTTGTCAACGTAAAGGGCACGATGACACAGGCATGCTCTTTCGACTGCCCCGCTGCCACCACAGCTAGCATTGCAGTGGAGACCAGATTTGTCATTCGCGCAGTCTCCAACACTTGTAAGTCACTTTCCCAGAGCGCCATCGGAGGGTGGTGCACAATTTGCTGGTTCCATTGGCAGCGGTACTTTCGAGTGCTGGTGTTTCCCAAAGCAGAGGATCAAGCGCTACGGGTGGAGAACGGGGAGACCCAGGATCGAGAGCCTAATCTAGATGGTTCCTGCTGAAGGATCTCGACAACTGACGTGAAATGGGTGTCTCGGAATTCTTCATAATACCCGGGAGCCTTTTTTTAAGTAGAGTAGGTGTAGTAGCTGTACATAGGACAGACTGAGAACATCAAAAGTAAGAAATTTAGAAAAAAAAAAAAAGTCGGAAAGAAAATCATAACAATTAGAAAGATGTGACCAAAAAAGGAGCCATCGGAGATGAGAAAAGCGAAATGTAAATACCATCGTCTTCCTCTAGTCAATACACGGTTTTGCCGTGTATACTTTCGGTGTTAGAATTCAAGGCATGTGAATACCAGTGCATATCAGCTGAAAGTATTTGCGGCACTGATGCATTTTCGTCAAATTCGAAATGTCTTCTACGACTACAAACATGTTTGCGTGATCTACCTTATACAGCGCTGTAATCCCTATATACCATAGACCACATTAGCTCAGGCGTAAACTGTGATGACCAAGTACCACTTACATAGCAGTTTCGTGCTTTTTAGCATCGTTCAATTTCCTAACTGCTTTCATGAAATCTTCTTGAACTACAGCGTCTCTGTCTTCTCGAATAGCAAATAGACCAGCCTGTCGAATCGGTAAGTGTATCAGCTGAGCCTCTGCATGTGAGACAGAAGTAGACAAGAGGAATGACTAAATTAGATAATGCGAAGGAAACGAAACTCACCTCGGTACAGACGTTTCTTAAATCAGCTCCATTGAATCCATCACTCAATTTGACAATAGCTTCGTAATCGATATCACCAGATTTGTTTATACCTTTTGCGTGGATCTTCAATATCTCGAGTCTACCTTGTTCGTTTGGTAAAGGGATCTCTATTTTCTTGTCTAATCTACCTGGTCGGAGTAATGCTGGATCTAACGTATCAGGTCTATTTGTGGCCATGATAATTTTCGTTCTACCGAGTGAATCGAAACCATCCATTTGATTCAACAACTTTGCAGAAACAGAACGACATCAGCAAATTCAGCTTGACCGCTTTGTTGTTTTTGAGTACGGATGAAATGTAGCTCACCTCCATCAAGGTTCTTTGAATCTCTCGATCAGCACTGGTACCTTCACTGAATCTCCTTCCTCCGATAGCATCGATTTCATCCATGAAAATAACGCAAGGTTCATGTTCTCGAGCATATGCGAACATTTCCCTGATAAGACGAGCTGATTCACCAATGTACTTATCGACAATCTACAGGGAAGTAAATGAGCTTGGAAACATTTTTGATTTTCTCATCTCATCCCCACTTACAGCAGATGAAACGACTTTCAAGAAATTGGTATTCAGAGTAGCAGCTACGGCACGGGCAAGCAGCGTCTTTCCTGTTCCTGGTGGACCGTAAAGGAGGACACCCTTGGGAGGATTGATACCGACTCGCTAGAGACGAAGGTTGAATCAGTCCTTCAGAAAGCCATATCATGCTATTTCAGAACAGAGGGCGCTTACCTCGAACAGCTCAGGATTCATCAACGGTAATTCGATTACTTCCCTCAATTCTCTAACTTGATCTCCTAATCCACCAATTCCAGCGAAAGAAGCAGATCCTGGGTCCTCAAGAGACATGTTGTAGACCTACAATACCACTGGTCACACAATGTTCTGAATGAGATGCGTGTCCAGGTCACTCACCATTGGATCAACCTCTCTAGGAAGAATTCTCATTATGGTCAAAGTGGTCATATCGAGTGATACTCTTACACCAGCTTTGAGCTGAAAGGGGTCTCTCGTTAGCTAAACACAGCCTCTGTCAGAAAAGAAGTGACACACCTTAGCAGCTGGCAGAGTGGGTCTGTATGATACCACATATCTGGGACCTGATGACGCTTTGACGATAACTATACAACGTTGTATCAGTTCTGTTACCTGCTAGAGGTAAAACATCTAGTGATAGCCGCGACGGGGAAGACACTTACATCTCTCTTCGTCCAATTGCTTTAATACTTCTCCGATAATTTGTCCAACAGATTGCAAAGCTTTGATGTCATCTTCAGTCTTGTCGAAATCAGTTGAAAGTGTACGGATGTTCAATCGGACTAAAGACATATCATGGTAGGTGAGCTAACGATTAAGGGTGACAGGTGATACGGCTGAGGTACAACGTACTCTGCTTCAAGCTATCAGACATTCTTGAGTGCTCTTTCACTTTCTGCTCAACATGTTTCCATTAGCGTGTTGACCTTCTCTCAGACCGTTATAAGATTGAACAACGTACAGCTCGATATCCCTGTATAGCTTCGTATTTAGCTGGATCCATTCCTGCTGGAGCTACGACCGTAGACGCAGGTGCGGCAGGCGGGGCTGTCGCTGGAGCAGTAGATGAAGACGCTTCTGCTGATGCCATCTTGTCTGTGATACACTTGAGGTAGTTGGGCAATATGGAAAGAGAAGGATGAAGAAATGACGATTCATTCATTCAATTGATCGCGACTGACGCGGCCTAACAAAGGAGATATATATTACGTAATATCATTCATAAGATCTTCCGTCTCTATAAATTTCTGAAATTCTGCTCATCAATTACAGTCCTTTTCATTGGATCTACTCATGAATTGAACCATAAAGAGTAGATGATATAGACAAGAACATCTTATCGAATTACATTGTTGGAGTTTCTCAGTACATGCTTCGCTCGTTGCTATCACGTAGCAGGATCACGTTCGAAGCAAGCATATTCACTCGAGCCATAATGACCACTCCACCTTCACCTTCCGGTTCACCACCTGCCAAACGAATGAAGTCCGACAGTGTAAACGGAAATGCAGCTATAGTATCAGCTCAACCTTCAGATGTGATATCCACCAATGGCTTCACCGAAATCACAGAGGCTCCGATTAAAGCTCTGTTCAATCCTTCCACTTCAGGTACTACGGAGATTATACCTAAAGCATCTACTTCGCAACAACAACAATCACAATCCACGAGTAAACCTCCAAAAGCGAAGAAAAACAGAAAACAAAAGAGATTCTTACCGGAAAAGTATTCTCCAGCGGATGTTATATATCAAGATGTCAGAGATTTCTTGGGTCCAGCAAATGTAGATGAGATATTGAGTAAATCAGATGCAAGTGAATGGGAAGCACCTGGAGAATTGAAATTGTATGAACAAGTCGAATTGACCGTTGGCGCGTTTACAGTGTCTGGTTAGTCTATCTTGTTCTTTAGTCTGTGCATCATCCACATGGAAAACGCTTATATCTGTTGTTGTGATGTTACAGGTGAATCCCTGGCATTAGCACCTGGAGAAAAGAAATGGGCAGTCATAGCCCCATTCGCTCATCCAGGCGACAGAATAAAAGCGAAAATATATAAACATGACAGATTATGTAGTTATGCCGATTTGGTAGAGATTCTGGAGTACAGCGAAGAGTATAGAGGGGGTGAAGGTGATAGGAGGAAATACCCAGGCCAGGGTTGTAAATATTTTGGAGAGTGGTTAGTGATCATGACGTTTTTGAACAGGGTAGGGGAAAACAAATGGAACTCATTCACTGATATTCTCACTTCTTCGCAGTGGAGGATGTCAACTACAACCACTACCATACGAGCTTCAATTACTGCACAAAAAACGCACAGTATCCTTAGCATATGCTAGATTTTCTGATCTTCCATCAAACCTAATACCCGAGATTCAACCCACCATCGGATCACCTAAACAATGGCAATATAGAACAAAGATAACACCTCATTTTGATGCTCCTCCTAAATGGGCCCAAAAGAGGTTGAAGGAGGGCGGTGAAGAAGATGCGATGAACGCCTTGAACGAAGGTAAAGGATGGGAAATCAGGATTGGTTTTGAAAGAAAAGGTAGACCTGGTGTGATGGACATCGAGGTAAGTGATCTCACATCGAGCGGGAAGTATGCCAGTGCAGAGGGAATGGCAAAACTACAGCACAGTGGTTATCCCGCGGGAGTATGACATATCGGGCAATGAACTCAGCAAGGAAAGATGCTGATAAATCGCCTAAATCCCCACAGGAATGTCCAATAGCCACTCCTGTGCTAAATAAGAAGATGACCGAGGAGAGGAAGAGGGTGCAAGAGTGAGTATGAGTAGACTTTTTCACCTCTTCTGCTGTCTTCCTGAGGGAGGCAGGAACCCTTGATCCTTGTGCAATAACCGTGCAGGCGAAGGAGTGCTCATTCATCCATTTGGAACAAACAGGACTATCATGTCATTCACTCGTGGAGCTACCTTACTTCTGCGAGATTCATTACCTGCACCGACACCTTTACCTGACTCTTCAACTCCATTTTCATCATCGACAGAACCTATCATCCCACCTGAAGACCATATCGCAATCACGAATCATAAATTACCTGTATATGAAAGAGTAGGAAGCTATTTATTCTCATTTACAGCAGGATCATTTTTCCAAAATAACAATTCGATCTTGATACCTTTAACCGAATATGTCAAAGAAGCGATCTTCCCTCCACATTCCAAAGCTCCCAAACCGACTTATCTAGTTGACACATATTGTGGATCAGGTCTGTTTGGTATAACCCTGAATGAACCATTTGAGAAAGTGGCCGGCGTAGAGATTAGTCATGATTCAATCGTTGCGGCTAAGAAAAACGCAGAGATGAATGGACTACAAGATAAGACCACTTGGCTATGTGGTAAAGCAGAAGACATCTTTGGCGGTTTAGATGAAAAAGGGTTCCAAGGTGCTAAAAGCTGTGTTGTAGTTGATGTAAGTCCCAGACTTTCGAGCCTTATGAATGACAGGTATGGGAGTAAGATTAACCATTTGGTTTGTAATCTCGCAGCCACCAAGAAAAGGATGTGACGAACCATTCTTAACTCAATTGCTCTCTTTCAAACCTTTGACTATAGTTTATGTATCATGTAATGTACATACTCAAGCTAGGGATGTGGGATACCTGATTCGTGAAAGTGAATCTAGAGGTGAAGGGAAATGGAAATACGTTGTTGAAAGTTTAAGAGGTTTCGATCTGTTCCCACAGGTAAGTTTTGCTCATTTACCGGGAAAGGAGAGAACTGATTGTTGTTCTATCTAGACTGCTCATGTGGAGAGTGTAGCTGTACTTCGGCTAGTTCAGAGCGGAATATAGAATCATAAAGTAACATTATAATCTATCATTGCATCATATATGAACATATCGCATCGAGTGCTTATTTTCCTGTAGAGTATACATGCATCATCAACACTTACTGGACAGTATTTCGTGTACCAGTGCATCATATCCTGGCAGATGAATGGAACGATCCTTATCACAGCGCTCTCAAATTCACGCACGACTGTCGGACAGAGGATTACTTCTCTGAACCTTTGATTGCTCCTCCGATGACTCCAGCCAAAATCACGAGTACTAATACGCAAATGGCGATTGTCCACTAACACACCAGATCGATGAATGTCAGTGAGCGAATTCTTGGGTGCGGATCTCGTCCAGATCGCATACGAAATCGATTCACATCATAGGGAAGAAGGACAGTAGAAAACACTGAAGGGAAGAGAAACGTAGAAATCTTTCCTCACTTTTTGGTTTTTCCACCACATTTTCCTATTGGTCTTCCTGGCGGTTTGATCAAAAGTGTTTGATGAGATACTTAGCTGATCTGTGATTCAGATGGAGACATTGAGGCCAGCGAGCTGTCAGCATCATGAACAGATTATTCAATTCTGCGAAATTGACTTTGCTGCTTTTGGGATTTCTCTGCTTTTATCATGCCGACGATGTATCCTGAATTCCACAACTTACGAGTTTGCTCATCTAGTTGATCTAATCTTTGACCTCTTTCTAAGACACTTTCGATATTGTGATGCAAAATATCCTTTGTCTCGTCAATCTCTTTGTTGATTTCCTCGATGGTCTTCTTCTGTCGATTGGGAGTATGTTCAGCTAAACCAAGTGATATTAAGAAAAAAACATTTCAATCGTCAATATTACCGTCAAGTATGAAGGTGTGCATAAAATCCCCCCGATAAGTAATTTTGCTTCCAGCACTAAATGCAACAATCTGACCACTCACCCTCTCCAGTCGATAAAATGGCACCTTTGCCTGGCTGAGTGTAAAACCTCCCATTGGCAGGCGAAGGGTCGTATGGTTCTGACCTAAACGTACAAAGACTCTGTCAGTGATGAGAGAGATTGAGACATCGTCTTCTAGTCGAATTCGTGATGCGTCAATTGCTTACATTGTTCAATTCCTCGCTCTTCACTGTATGTGATTTTGATTAGGGGAAAAACGAAAGAACTTATCTCGGCGTGTATATGTTGTGTAATGGGGGGATTAGTCCAGGAGTGTCAGTGTGTGCGAGAATGTGCAGCATATGCATTTGATCGATCCAGCACCACTGTAATACATGCTGCATCATCACACCCTCTTACCCACCGGTTTAGAACATCCTTTCATCTTTCATGATCTCTCCTTTCAATCATGATCTCTTTCCTTTCTTTCCTTTCTTCTCTTCGCTGGTGCCACTGAGTGATTTTACATCAAGGTGAAGACTGCCACATTCCTTTTATTCCCGGTTGTATCCGCCACGTGTCCCCCACCATACCTAGCATCGTCATCATCATCATCATCACACAGGTCGCGTCTGTCGTTGTGTTGTGTACAAACCCATCCGAAAACATATACAGACTACAACCCTACCCCTCTGTTCATCATCCATCTTCTTCTTCATCCCTCTCGAACCGAAACAAAGCTCAGAGAGAGAGAAGTAACATAGACCAAATATCTCTACTTCCACTAACGAAACAAAAAGAAAGGAATATATCTTATCCATTGTATTTCAGAGGAAGACGATAACTACTTGTTATACATATATACCCGATTCACCTTCCTTCCTTTATAAAAGACTTTGGAGTACAGGCAGTAGAGGAAGCTTGAGTTCAAGATGGCAGCTCCTGAGAAACCCATCACTGTAAGTCAGCGGTTGTGCCAGAGCTCATCTTGGGGTGGCAGCTAATTTGTCCCAATATCAACAGTTCACAGAGCACCTTCAGGTATGTGAATAGTCTTCTTTCTGTTCTTTCTTTGTTTTTTTACAAAAGGGTCTTGAACTCGCCATGTTCCTATCATACTCTCACTCACTCCGTCTTGAGGAAGGGGACTATGCTTATCAGCTCATTCAATCTTGCAGCTCACTGCTCTGGGTATACAACCTGCATCTATATCGTTTCAATCCCTCACTTTAGAATCAGACGCATGGATATGTGTAAGAGAACAGCTAGATACCCCTCAAGTTGTGATTGTCAATTTGAACGACTCGAATGATATTGTCAGACGGCCAAGTGAGTATTTCTATCTGACATGTCGATTGTTGGGAGATAGTAGGGGTATTCCTACTCGATGTTGACAGGAGGAAGATAAGGTCGATTTGGTGATTCGACAGGATAGAAATCGTCTTTTGGTTTTGGCATTGAGTGAACAAGCGGCATTGGAAGGTCGAAGGCGGATAACACATTTCATGTTCAAGCGCAGAGCTGACAGGTGCATTGTTTGCTAGTCACCGCCGATTCGGCAATTATGAACCCTCGTGCTGGAGAAAAGATCCTCGCATTGAAAGGTAAGCTGGTCAATTGCTTCTTAGCTGGTGAAGCACCTCGCTAACGGAACATGAACTTCATCGCTCCATTCTATCCTCCTGGATTTCTTTTATGATTCACATTACCATATGGACAGCTGGACGACAGTTACAAGTGTTCAACCTCGGTAATAAGTCTAAAATCGGCGCTCATCTCATGAATGAGGACGTGACTTTCTGGACATGGATCAACGATACCACGATAGGTATCGTAACCGAAAGAGAAGTACTTCATTGGAAAGTAATGGATGGTCAAGCTGCTCCCTCAAAGGTGTGTTTTCTGTTATACTTCATCCCGATTTCTCACTGACTAGAGTTTTACAAATAGGTCTTTGATAGACACGCTACCCTTGCCGGCAACCAAATCATCAACTATCGGATGTCGCAAGATGAGAAATGGTTGGTAGTAGTAGGCATCTCATCAAACCCCAATGCTGGTCAACCCGGTCAAAACGGGTTCAAGATTAAGGGAGCTATGCAGCTCTACTCTGTAGAAAGGGGAGTTTCACAACCTATCGAAGGTCATGCAGCAGCATTTGCAACTGTCAAGATGGATGGTGCACCTCAGGAATCAAAACTGTTCTGCTTCGCTGTGAGAACCGCCAATGGTGCAAAGGTAGGTCTGCTCTGTTCTAGTACTTCTGGTATTGATGTATGGGGATTGAAACTGATTTCATCTGAATTATAGCTGCACATAGTAGAGATCGGTCATCAGGCTCCTAACCCACCATTCCAAAAGAAAGCAGTCGATGTTTTCTTCCCCACTGAGGCTACAAACGATTTCCCCGTTGCGCTTCAAGTATCGCCTAAACACGGTATCCTTTATCTCGTTACCAAGTTCGGTTTTATTCACTTATACGAAATTGAAACCGGTCAATGTATCTATATGAATAGGATCTCAGGTGAAACCATCTTCACCACTGCTCAACATGAGAGCACTTCCGGTATCATAGGTGTAAACAGAAAAGGTCAAGTGTTGAGTGTTAGCGTAGATGAAGATACCATTGTCCCATATGTCCAACGTGAGTCCTGCTTATCTTCTCCTCTGGCGGTGGAAGCAAAAGCTAACAACTTGTTACAGAGGTGATCAACTCCCCTGAACTCGCCATCAAACTCGCAACTCGAGGTGGTCTCCCGGGTGCTGACCATATAATTCAACAACAATATCAAGTATACATACAAAATGGTCAATATAGTGAAGCTGCTAAGATTGCCGCCAATTCTCCTCGTGGTCTGCTTCGAACTCCTCAGACCATTGAGACATTCAAAAAGCTTCCCGCAGTTCCTGGTACCCTTTCACCCATTTTACAATACTTCGGTATCTTGCTTGAGAAAGGAGAGTTGAACAAGTATGAATCGCTTGAACTAGCTAGACCCGTTATTCAACAAGGAAAGAAGCAGTTGTTAGAGAAATGGTTGAAGGAGAACAAGGTGAGTTAGAAATCAGAGGAATAAGGGTTTAGCTGACAAGGAACAAAGCTCGAATGCAGTGAAGAATTAGGTGATCTCTGTCGATTAACCGATATGAATCTCGCTCTTTCGGTCTATTTACGTGCCAACGTCCCCAACAAAGTAGTCGCAGCCTTCGCCGAACTCGGTCAATTCGATAAGATCGTCCTCTACTCCAAGAAAGTCAACTACACCCCTGACTACGCTCAGCTGCTTCAGCATCTTGTACGAATCAACCCCGATAAAGGAGCAGAATTTGCCACTCAGATCGTCAACGATGAAAGTGGATCTTTGGTTGATCTCGATAGAATCGTTGACATTTTCATGTCTCAGAACATGCTGCAACAAGCTACATCTATTCTTCTTGATGCTCTCAAAGACAACAAGCCCGAGCAAGGACCTCTTCAAACCAGATTACTGGAGATGAATTTGGTTAGCGCCCCCCAAGTCGCTGATGCTATCCTTGGTAACGAGATGTTCACTCATTATGACCGACCAAGAATCGCCAATTTGGCTGAGAAAGCGGGTTTGATGCAAAGAGTGAGTGGCATATCGTCTGGGGCACCCGCTGACAGTGATAGGCCCTCGAGCATTACGAAGATATCAACGATATCAAGCGAGTTGTTGTTCACACCAATTTATTCAACCAAGACGTGAGTCAATTTCAGCATGAGTGTTTGCTGATCTGGTAGTGGCTTGTCAATTTTTTTGGTCAACTCACTGTCGAGCAATCTTTCGCTTGTTTGCATGAGATGCTCAAGACCAACATTCGACAAAACCTTCAACTTGTCGTCCAGATCGCTTCCAAGTACTCTGATTTGCTCGGTCCCGTCAAATTGATTGAATTATTCGAGCAATATAAATCTTCTGAAGGTGAGTGCCAAGGAAGCCAGACGATGCTGACTTCCGCGTAGGTCTTTACTACTATCTCGGTGCCGTTGTCAACCTCAGTGAGGATCCCGAAGTTCACTTCAAGTATATTCAAGCTGCAACCAGAACTGGACAAATCAGGGAAGTCGAGCGAATGTGCAGAGAAAGTAACTTTTACAACCCTGAAAAGGTCAAGAACTTCCTCAAGGAAGCTCGGTTGTCCGATCAACTCCCTCTCATCATTGTCTGTGACCGATTTGACTTTGTCCACGATCTCGTTCTTTACCTATACCAAAACGGTCTTACAAACTTCATCGAAATTTACGTCACTCGAGTCAATTCTGCTCGAACCCCTCAAGTCATCGGTGGTCTTCTTGACGTTGACTGTGACGAGCAGACCATTAAGAGCCTTCTTGCATCTGTCACCGGCACCTTCCCAATTGATGAATTAGTAGATGAGGTTGAAAAGAGGAATCGACTCAAACTCATTCTTCCTTGGCTCAACACCAAAGTTGAACAAGGATCAACGGATCACTCAGTGTACAATGCCATCGCCAAGATCTCTATCGACTCCAATAACAATCCCGAAGCGTTCCTCAAAGAGAACAACCTTTACGACCCAGCCATTGTCGGAAAATACTGCGAGAAGCGAGATCCGTACTTGGCCTACATCGCTTACGCCAAGGGCTTATGCGATGATGAGTTGATCAATATCACCAACGAGAACCAAATGTACAAACATCAAGCACGATACCTTGTCAAGAGGAAGGAGATTGACCTCTGGACACAAGTTCTTGATCCCGAAAGTATCCACAGACGAGCCCTTATCGATCAAGTCATCGCTACTGCTATCCCAGAGTGCACCGATCCCGATGACGTTTCCGTCACAGTCAAAGCATTCATGCACATGGAACTTCACGGTCCTTTACTTGAATTGCTTGAGAAGATCATCATCGAACAATCACCATTCAGCGACAATAGATCCCTTCAATCACTCATGTTCCTTACCGCTATCAAGAACGATAAGGGTAAAGTTATGGGATACATCAACAAGCTTTCAGGATACGATGTTGATGCTATTGCCAAGGTGGCTACTGAAGCCGGTCTTTACGAGGAAGCTTTCACCATCTACCAAAAACATGACATGCACGCTGAGGCTATGAGTGTCTTGGTTGAGCATATGGTCTCCATCGATAGAGGATTCGCCTACGCCAACAAGATCAACCAACCTGCTGTCTGGAGTAGATTGGGTAAAGCTCAATTGGATGGTCTCAGAGTCAAAGATGCTATTGATTCATACATCAAAGCTGAAGATCCATCAAACTTTGCTGAGGTTATCGAAATTGCCAACAGAGCAGGTAAACACGAAGATCTTGTCCGATTCTTACAAATGGCAAGAAAAACAGCTAGAGAACCTAAGATCGACACTGAACTTGCATACGCATACGCCAAGACAGATAGACTACACGATATGGAAGAGTTCTTGGGTATGACAAATGTCGCTGATATCTTACAAGTCGGAGAGAAATGTTTCGAAGATGAACTTTACCAAGCTTCCAAATTGTTGTTCTCCTCAATCTCAAACTGGGCAAGATTGGCTACTACTCTGATCTATCTTGGTGAAAACCAAGCTGCAGTCGACGCTGCCAGGAAAGCTGGTAATACACAGTGAGTCGACAATCTCAAAATAGGCGAAATGCGCTTCGTTCTGATCTGATGGTTTACAGGGTATGGAAACAAGTCAACGCAGCTTGTGTGGATAAGAAGGAGTTCCGTTTAGCTCAAATCTGTGGTCTCAATCTCATCGTGAGCTCATCTCAGGAGTCTCTCTGCCACGAGAACCGGAAAACTCACGAAATCATACTAGGTACACGCTGAAGAATTGCCTGCTCTCTTATCGTTGTATGAACGAAATGGCTACTTCGATGAAATCATTTCCTTGATGGAAGGTGGATTAGGACTTGAGCGAGCTCACATGGTAAGCTATTTCCTGTATCACGACTCACATGTCCAAGCTAATGGATTGACTCATAGGGAATGTTCACCGAACTCAGTGTTCTTTACGCTAAATACAGACCTGAAAAACGTAAGTTGTTTCCCTATTTCGGTCTCGATCGTCAGCTGACCCGTTGAGTAGTTATGGAACACCTCAAATTGTTCTGGCAACGAGTCAACATTGTAATTTTGTTCCTTACAGCTCATCACTCGTATGCTAATTTGATCAATCATGTAGCCAAAAGTCATCAAATCCGCCGAACAAGCTCATCTTTGGCCAGAACTCGTCTTCCTGTATATTGTATACGGTGAGCTATTCTATTCATTTCAATGGAAGAGCTCAATCGCTGATATTCAAAAATAGATGAACCTGACAATGCCGCTTTGGCAATGATGGAACGTCTTGGTGAATGGGATCATGATCAGTTCAAGAAAGTCATTGTAAAAGTTGCAAACATGGAGATCGCCTATAAAGCTGTTGCTTTCTATCTCGCTCGACAGGTAAGCTTGATAACACAATTAATTTCGCCAGACGATGACGTGCTGACCTCTCGCCACCACCTTACCTCTCCACTGTCTTATTTCCGCTACAATCGAATTTCGTACTCTTCTCATTCGGCGCCCGCAGCCAACACTCTTACCTGATCTTCTCGCTGCTCTTACACCCCGATTGGATCACGGACGAGTCGTCAAGATTCTTCAAACCGAAGATCACTTACCTCTGGCTAAACAATACCTCGTTGCGACCCAAAAACTCAACTTATCTGTTGTTAATGAAGCGTACAACGATCTTCTCATTGAAGAAGAGGACCACGTCACTCTCCGAAGCAGCTTGGAGACTCACGATCAATACGATGCCATCAAATTAGCTAAGAGGTTAGAAAGCCATGAGTTGCTAGAATTTAGAAGAATTGCTGCATTACTTTATAGAGTGAGTTGCATTTTTTGTCTTCGTCTGATCCTGGTAGATAAGCTTCCTCGACTAATCATGCACTCTCTCTTAGCTCAATGGAATGTGGGAAGAGTCACTTGGTCTTGCGAAAGCTGACCGATTATGGCGCGATGCTCTTGAAACCGCGGCAGCAAGCAAGGATATCTCCGTCGCTGAGGAGTTGGCTGGCTACTTCGTTTCCATAGGAAACAAGGATGCTTTCGCAGCTATCCTTTATGTCTGTTTCGAGCTAGTAAGACCAGACTTCGTGGAAGAGATGGTAAGTCCGAATCATCCATTTTCTGATCGCAATTGTTCATGAAAGATTCAAGAAAGTGGATTGTTGGCTTACTTGTATTATACAATGATAGTCATGGCGATTCGGTTTAGGTGATTACTCAATGCCGTATAAACTTCAACAACAGAGAGACCAATCTACAAAAGTTCTCGCATTGGAGAAAGAAGTTAAGGAATTGAGAGAGAAGACAACGTCCAAAGAACCTGATAGTGAACCTAGTTTGATGGGAACTGGTTTAGGGGGAAGGTTGATGATAGGTGGACCTACGTGAGTTCTGCTGTACCTCCTCGAAACAAAATGGCTTCGCCATTGGGTCCCGAAGTATATTTCCAATTCACAGTGTGCAAATATACTGATAGGCATTTTTGACACGTCAGCGGAGGACCACAATTCGGTGGAATGCCTAACGGTGGTGGATTGATGTCACAGCCAACGGGATTTTATTGAATATCAGTCTAAGAACCATTATTGAAGTAAACCTTTCTGATCCGTATCTTACATCTTAGAGAGAAATTTTGTGTGATCCCTTGATATTATCAATCTCATTTCTTCTGCAACATCTAAATCTCATTCATGTCTATCCGTTCCTTCATAAAATTTGGGTTAGCTTTTATAGGTCTTTTTCTTTCTCTTCACGCGTCGAGGTAACGAGGGTAGATATGAAAAAAGAAATGAATATTCTGAAATCAAACGGCTTTCACTCTTGGCGATAAGCACTCAACAATGTAAGTTACATCGTCACAATCGAAATTACAGCATGGATGTATCATTGTAAGTTCTGCGATTACGGTAAGGAGTACCAGGTCAGTAAGGAAGATCTGGCGAAGACACTGATAAAGCCGATGTGAGGGGGTAAGGACTGCGAAAGAACTATTATAAACGTTGAAGGAGAAATGTTGAAAGAGAACGAAATGAACGGTCAGATCTGAACGGGTGTCTGTCTTATTCTTCCTTTCTCGTAGACAGCAATGGGCATGGTTGATCATTATGAAAACGACTGATCAGACTTGGGAGTCAATGCTATCCATGGCTTCACAAGCCACCCACAAAAGAGAAACGTCATCAGGTCTTCTTGCATCGCCTTTCCCTTCCTTTGGTTGAGACATTACTGAAAGGATTGATGGTCGTTCGCGTGAAGTCGCACCAAGTTGAAACTTTTACAGGTATGAAGAGGAGGTGAAAAGAGAATGAGCATTACTCTACTGATGAGATTTCTCCCTTCAAAACCCTGCGTTGACATCAGCAACAGCAGCAACTGACTGTTCAATCCCATTTATCATATCTTCACGTCATGTCATACAATCCAGAGTGGACGCGATTCCCAGAACCTCGTAAAACAGATCCTCTCGACAATGCGACTGTAACACAAACGGTAGAGATCGATGAAAATAACATCTCACCTGGTAATCGAGAGATACTCTCCTTGTTGTCGAGGATGGAAACGAGGAGTCACGAACCCCCTTCTACCCTCTCAGAGCTCAGGAACAGTATTCATGAAGTTTTCGGATATCTGACAGATGATACTTTGATACAGCAAATGGCAGACATAGCAGTGACGAAATATGATGCCAGTCAAATCGACCCAGCTTCGATCAAGGGGCGAATCATTCGCGGTATCCGTGATGTAGGTCAGAATATTGAAGGTATCAAGGATGGTGATACTGTAAGAATGACAAAGGCGTCCTTTTGGGACTTCGAGATGGTCTCTGACCTGTTGAAGAAATGTGGTAAAGAAGGAAAACATATGAGTACAATTACGGAGCGCTATCGCTTCCCAAAAGAAAAAATCGAATCTTTTCAGTCTATCATTAATCTTTTGCCAAAGCCAAGTCAAACCAGATCTACAAATAATTCTTATCAACCATATACCTCTTCCCCACACTGGAGAGACCAATGTGGGAGGTTACGTGACGGCTTGACCGGGTTGTTGTACCATGATCCCCATACACTTTATGTCGGGAGAACGTTACCCAGCACAATGAAAGATACGATCACAGAAATCGCTGGATTACGAGAGGAATGCCGGTCAGCTGCTAAGATCATCACCGAGGTATTTGATGAGCTCACAAATGGAAGAACAATACTCGAAATGTTGTCTAAAGCCTCCGGCGCCGCCAGAGAGCTTCTGGCTACAAAAGATTTCAGAAATTGGAGCAGTAATGCAAGCGCAGAAGAAAAACAAAGAATGACCAAATTCCTAACAGAGGTAGCGACATCGGACCTCAATTCAATCCAGTCATTCTCACAGGAGGTGGCACGGAAAACTCTTGCTGACTGGACGTCGGACTGGGACAAGAACAGCCGGAAATTTATCATGATTAACGTATTTAGCGTCAATACAGGTGGATCTAAAACTTTGAGGGATCAGTAGTTCACATAGAGGCTCATCCTACAGCAGCTGTGTTTTAGTATTCAGTACATACCGAGCATCACCTCTCTGTGTGATTATTTTCAAGCTCATATAGTAGATTTGATGTGAAACGATATTCTTACCCTTTTTCCGCTTCTTGGAATTTTTGAATGAGGGCGCTTACCTATGTATACAGTCACTATACAATTTGCCGACATGCTGGCCATATTTCTAAGACACCTAAATTGACATTGATGACATGTGAGCTTATGTTATCATAAAAATCCACAGTGAGACCTTCACAACACTAGGTGTCAAGGAGAGGATCCACAGGTGTTGATCCGATGAGCTATCATACGATTATGGTGCGAAAAGCCACACGACTTTCATACACAAACGTGCCTCCCCCGTAAGCCGCGAAGCCGAGTCTGTATCATGTCAAGGATAATGGTCTCGAATAACTGTACAGCAGTTTATGCTACCATCACCTCCTGCTAAGTCAAGGATGCCCAATCCTTTGATGATATCTCTGATACCAACCTACAGCATTTGAATCACTTTGCTACAAGGGAGATAGGGCAGATTTTAGAAGGAACTCAAAAGCAATAACGCTGTAGACCGACTGTTTGAAGTACTATTTGCGAAGGACGATCCAAGTCTTCGTAAACAGAAAGGAGAGATAAGAAGGCAGTACGACCGACAAGGAAGCCAGTGTGAGCGATCTCTTGGGGAGAATGGCAGAGTAGGAGGAAAAAGCATTGGAAGTATCCAGATGACCTGGGAGCGAGGGAAGACAACGAAGGCAAGAGGGACAAAGGAGCAATTCAGAGGCGACGATGGAGCCGAAAAAGGAGAGATGCGCTGGATGATGATGCACAGTGAATTATCTCGCTATACGAACCGAAGTCAAGACTGGAACAACGGGAATACATGTTTTCTTCCTTTCTCAAAGGCTCGACAGCAGATAGATAGTCAGTTAGAAGACATTATAGTGTACTTTGCGAATTGATTGTTGCATGTCGCTCTGCAGTCAAAGAGAGGGCTGTTCCTCAGGTCTTCTTGCAGCGCTTTTTCCTCCTTTGATGGAAGAGTAAAACAGCCACTCAAAGGTTAAATAATGGTGTGCGTGAAGTGGTCATACGACGACCGTAAGTATATATAGCGAGAAAGGTATGAAGGCCAATGAGCAGTTGAGAATTCGTTCATAGATATTCATTGATCACCTTCAGCTTACTACAATCGTCCAGTACACAAGCATATCTCCCTAGGCCATGTCAAACCTTCCCGATTCGACACACTACCCAGACACCGAGGAAGGGAATACTGTCGATTATGAACATTGTCTCGGTAGATATAACGACCTTGTCGCTATCGCACACACCCATCCTCATCTGACCTTTCCTGATGATCCCTTGATCGATGAAAGCAAGGTACAGTACAACCGACCTTCCATTGACATGTTGAACGGGATGATGGAGGCCAACCGACGGTTCATTGCGCGTCTCAATACCAAATTTAAACCGCCTTCGTATCTCTCACGGCTTGGTTTCAGTGTTGATACACTCGTAAGTGAATTAAGAGATGAGGATCTGGTTAAAGATATGGTAGCAAGTGCGGTAACGGGATCCGGAATGAGTCAAACCGAAGCTCAATCTACGATTGATGATGTCATTCAAACTGTTGAAGGTGTTAGAGATAACGATAAAGCAAGGATGACAACTGCGTCCATCGAGGAGTTTGAGATGGTCTCTGAGCTGCTGGAGAAAAGCGGAAAAGATAACAGCCTACTAAATCTAATCAAGAGTACTTACCGCTTCCCAACAGACAAGATCAAGTCGTTTCGAACCATCATTGATGTCATTCCGCCTCCGGGTCGAAAAGATTCTGAAATGGACTACTCGGACGTATACAACGCGGACCTCGACAAGACTTTGAAAGGAAATTGCAGCAAGTTGCGAAGTGGTCTAATTAGCCTACAGAACTTCGTACCCGGCACTCAATATGTCGGGACCCCTTCGTCCATGAATATGCAAGAAACGATATCGAACATCAAACAACGTGCAACCAATCGTAAAGCAGAGCTGAATGATGTCACAGAGGTGTTGGATCAGATCACGAGCGATAACTCGATTTATCACAATCTATGCGAAAGCTCGAAGTTAGCCAGGAAGCTTCTGAAATCCCAAGCTTTCGAGGATTGGCATTCGTACGAGAAGGATGCAAGTGAAAAAGTCGTCAACGAAGAACAGCGAACCCTAACGAGATGGTTCCTAGAAGACCTTGAGAATCCTAGTATTTGCACGGTAAAGTCATACTTGTCGCCTCAAGTAAAAGAGGGTCTAGAGTATCTTAGAGGAGTTAATTATCAGAGTCGTGGAGCGGTGCAGAGTATTTATACTTTGATGAACAAGGCCAGTAAGGTGTATACGGACAGCCTGGCCACCCACACGGAGTGGTCGTGTATATGAGGAGAAAGTATAGGCTGTACCCATTGCCACACTTATTTATTTCGTTGTCGCCCTTGACCTCTTTCCTTTCATCCCATAAAATCCAATGTCAAATATTTCGTCCTTCGATACACATTCATATTCATTGTTTCGGTCAATTGTCTATGTGTAAAGTTATTCGCTCCGAAGTTCCCAGGGATTACCAGTCTCTTTAGTCACGTCAGCATATCCTCGCATCAGGTCTCCATTTGCAGGTGCAAAGAGTCTCGTATGTCCGATGTCTAGGGTGGGACACGCTGGCATTTATGGCAGATACAACCTACTGGTGTCTCGGATTTTTTCATGTTTGTAGTGTAGACTATATTCGATTTTCATGCTGACCCATCTTCTGCTCTATGACTGTCACATGCAGATCTAGGTCATACAAAACAATTCCATTACTCATCGCTTACAACTCGCCAGACCTTTAAACTTCCATCATCTCCTGCTGAGCTTAGCAATCCCAATCCCTTCTTATCTTCTCTGATACACCATCCGACAGCATTCACGTCACTGACTCCATGAGCCTCTTTTACAGCCGCAATAGGCCTCATTTCTACACCACTATCCTTTGATGTAAGTTGAAACACAACTATTTTACCATCTCCCCCTGCTGAAGCTAACAAACCCAGATCCGTGGATTCCGGAGAATGGGAAGGCGAAGGACACCACGAGAGTGAGAAAATCGATCGGGAATGGACAGTAAGGTGGAGTACCTCAATCCACGATGAATCAGGTTGATTACCTCTATAAAAACACAATACCGATGTCAGCGTGATCTGTCCATGGTTCTGTCATTTGAATCAGTGGGAGAACATGTTTCAATGTGTGTATTGTGTGATATTTGCTTTCGTGAATATGCCATAGATACGCCAACTCACTGTCGTTTCCATATTCTTATACCACCTAAATCCCCTCCGCTAGCCAAATATCCACCGTCAGGACTGAAAGCCAAGCTCCAGACAGTTTCATCTTCCTCTAAAGGGGGTACATCCAATTGTTCATCCGCTTCTTTCTCTTCGGCTGTCGGTATCAATGCGTTGATCAATGAAGTAGGAGATGTGTTAGGGATGGATAAAGGAGTGGGAATCAATTTAGGATGTAGCTTTTGGAAAATCATCCAATCTGAGTCAGGATCATCGAATGCTAGGTGAATATGTGAATCATAAGATGCCGAAGCGAGTATCTATAACGCACTCGGTAATCAGCCTCTATCTGTCTCAAATGATCGCACATTTAGTACGGGTGTCGACGAGCCTACATACCTCTTCGTGTGGATGCCAAGCTATACATTTGACATCTTGAGAGTGTTCCATCATGACTGCTATGCACTCAAAATCGGCATCGGGTTGTACTGCAAGACACCGTAACGCTCAGCTTGCGTACTCGCAGACATTCTGGCCTCCAGACCCCGCATCTGTTCGCCCAGCTTCGCCAAAGAGGCATGTTTCTGCAGTATTTACTCACCTTCCCATACCCAAACACTTTTATCTCTTGAACAACTAGCGAGTAGGGCACCATCGTTTGAGAATGCTACACTCTTGCATTCGCTTTCGTGACCTTCTAAAGTAGTGACACATTCCCATTCTTTCTCTACTTTTGATTCTCCATCATCACCCCGTCCTGCGGGTCTAAACACACCTTCAGCATCTTCGTCTTCATCTTCATCATCCGAAGAAGGAATGACTTCCTCCCAAACCCCAACGGTTGAGTCGAATGATCCGCTAGCTAGAGTTTTCCCGTCAGGTGACCAAGCTACAGACCTTACCGTCCGTTTGTGTTCGGTAGAGATTACTTTGTTCAGGCTGAATACAGGTTTAGCGTCTGTAGAAGAAGGGAGACCGGTCGGAGTAGGGGTTTCAGAAGGGGCAGGTAGGATATAAGAGAATAATCGGATGGATCGATCAGTCGAACATGATGCGAGAAGTGAACGAGTAGGGTTAAAAGTCGTACACCAAGCTGGTTCCGTGTGCGATGGTAGCTCAGCAAGAAGCTGAAGCTGAGGCATGTCGATGGTAAGTGTTGACTATGTGATTCAATTAGAGAGATACATTATGATGAAATTCAAAGGGTGTTGTATATAAAATTTAGGCAACTTCGATAAGACTTGAAAACAGAGAGTGGAGGGTCGAATGAGAAATGTCAATATTTTCGCAGTATGACTTTACCCCTTCGTCAATCATTACTTACCTTTAGCTTTGTATATCGGACCAGAAACAATATCATTGGAAAGCGATAGACGGAATAGGTTCCATAGCTTCATTTGCTTGCAAGACACATCATGACGGTCTCCCAAAATAAGCAGATACCTGTAACGTGTTTCACCGGTTTTTTAGGTGAGTCACCTAGCTTCTCATCAGCTCAGATGCCCCCATCTGCAGAGCTAATCACAAGACTTGTTCCCGTATGTCAGGTGCTGTAAGTGTACTATACTCTACTGCTGCATGATTCTAGGCAAGATGACTTGTATTAGGCTGATACATCCATAAAGGGCAAAACCTCCACGATTCTCTCTTTGATACAACAACTACCCAAGGATTATAAGGTTGTCTTACTGAAAAACGAGTATGGAGATGTTGAAGGTGAATATCAGCGCAGACCTCGCTATTCTTGAGTTAACTATGGCTAGCTGACTGGTGTTCGTTTGACTCGTGTCAGTCGACTCACTTCTCGCTTCTCAATCGAATATTTCAGGTGTATCTGAGATCCTAAACGGGTGTCTGTAAGTCCTTCCTGTATCTCTTCCGTCGTCATGGTGAAAAGGCAATTGATCTGGGTTTGTTGACAACACAAGTTGCTGTACGATGGTCGGACTGGTCGAAAATGCCCTGAAAGAGATAAGGGATACTATGCAGCCTGACAGGATAATCATCGAGTCTAGGTGTGTCCACTTTCGTTCGAATCCTCGACCGTTGTCTACATGACACAATAAGAGCCTTGTGCTGATGCTGTGAGCCTGCTGTGTCATGCTATGATCTATAGTGGTTCAGCTTTCCCCGCTACTCTGGCTTTGCAGATACGGCAATTGGAACCCGAAGGAATTAAGCTTGATGGAGTAGTGACGGTAGTAGATTGTCTTAATTTCAAAGGATATGAGGATTCTTCACCTTCCGCTAAAGTAAGTCATCCTGTGAGGTCCTCTGCTCAATTCACACACATGTTTGCTGAATGTTGGTAAATTCAAACAGCTCCAAGCTAAATATACTGATCTCCTTCTTCTTTCCAAACATCATTTGGCGAATGAAAGGCAGATGGATGATCTGATAGATTCGTTAAATGATTTAAATGATGAAACGCCAAAAATCAAAGTCGGACCAGCACCTCAAAACCCGCCTAAACCAGAAGTGATCTTCGGTCTGGATACAAAGCTATTTGAACTTGTTGCAGGTGAAAAAGCAAGTTGGGAAACCGTGGGCGGGAAAAATGAATGGCACGGTGACGAAATTGAGACCAAGCAAGTGTGGAAGGGAAGGAAAGGGAAAGGGAAAGCCCCTGCTCATTCGCATACTCATCAAGATGGACATGAATGTGATGGGCGCGGTCGAGATCATGAAGAGAATGGAGAAGAGAATTATGAGATAGAACCAGTGGATAGTAATCTTCTAGATAAGGAATTGGGGAAATTATCGTTCGAGATCTACAGAGGTCAGTTGCCTTGCCATGCTTTCGAGACAACCCAACTTGAATTTCACATGCTGATGGAACTCAACATCGATATTCTTAGTGAAAGGCATAGTCCGACTACCATCATCATCAGAACTCAATGATTGGTCGACGTATATATTGAATTATGCTTTCGGTCGATACGAACTAACGCACATACCGACAATGGACGAGGATGAAAACCTGAAAGGAATTAGCATGAGATTGACTGTAATGGGTGAAAGAGGTGAAGTGGCTAGACGATCACGCAAATTCGCAGCAGGTCTCGGAGCTCAGGTGGAGTGATTAGCTTGATGTACAGACATGCGGGTCATAATCTTCTCAACATGCGGTCATCATGTATCCGGCTTTTGCTGCTATTGTGGGCCGCCTTAAAGAGAACTTGAGGGATATCCGCTGATGACGATGACGATGTCGTTCCTTTCGCAAGGATATCTTGTAACAATTGATATCGACCCTTTGAAGTGTCATCTCCTGATCAGAAGTGTGCACGTCAGCAAAGAAGGCATACATTGCGCAATAACAAGATATATAACTTGTACCATCCAAGCAGGGAGCACTTACTGCATACTTGTTTGTTCTATTCTCTTTCCACCATCTGAAATTTCTGCACGCCAAGACGCACATCCGTCAAACGCTCCTGCACAGTCTGATCATCGTCATGCCCACTGGAAGCAACATGCTCTTCTGTGGTCTCAGTCTCCCTAGGAGCAAAAGGAGTAGAAGACCGACCAGATCAACCCCAGAACAATCCACCAATGCCACCAATGCCACCGCCGCCTCCTCTGCAAATGAGCCCGTGGAGGCAATTTCTACCATAAACGCCATGTATTACCGCCCGAGGGCGATTGAGCGTTACACGGAAGACATCCTGACCCGTCTAGTGTACGAGAAAGGGAGATTTCTGCCTATAGCTGCACAACACCGGTATGGGACACAATATCAATCGGGAACTTCAGATGTTTTTCAAGGTGATGCAGAGCGAGAGTTCTTAAACGCGACTTCGCAGGCGTATTCGAGTCACTCAGACATCATGAAAAAGGTCGAAACTCTCGCTTCAGAGATGGCCGACAAAGTTCAGAAGATCGCGGGTGCTAAAGGACTAAAAGAAAGGGATTGGCCGCGATTCAAGTGGGCGATCGAAGTGCAAAGACATTTGGATGACACATCAACCAATGTAACCGTCTCACTTTCGGACATTGAATTTAACCCATTTGGACCGAACTTCCAATTGCCCACCAAGTCTCAGTCTTTAGGACCAGTCAATATCCCAGACCCAGAATATCAAGATAGCGGCTGGTTGAGCAGCTTCGCTGAGACCGGGTACGATAACAGAGGTATATCTCTCTCGGAATAAGATTGAACGAGACCCGCATATCATACACCACAGGTCATCCTAGGTTAGGTGAAAGATTTTGTCCATACACGAGCAGCACACCATATGTGTGAAGATAATTGACACTATATACCTGTTTATGGATCGAACCATATACAGAGACATGATCACATACTGCAGTACAAGTCTGGGGGTAGTGAGTGCTGTACAACGTCCAGCTGTTTCTCGGCACATGTTTCTACTTCACGCATTAGAGCGCTTCCACCTCGCCTATCGCTTGCCTACGAGACCCTGCATATGTCAGAGCACTTGTGGACGCCAAAGAGACGAGGATAGCCCTCTTCCTAGCCTTGTCGGACTGGTCTAATAGAATTTCACCTCTGTGCGGAGGAACATTCCTGACTGCAGCAAAGGTAAAACCATGTCATAATCATTTCTGAAATCCTTTTCGATGGTTTCCGTTGATACTCCCTCTAACATGTAGGAAACATTACCTCCTTTCCTCGATTTGGAAATGCGACTTACATAGTGATGGGTGTCGCTTCGATTCGGTTACAGTACAGGAAGTTCAAAGTATCGACACCGACTGCTAAACCCTGTGCAAGCAACCGTTTTCCTCTTGAGAAGGATACACATATGATTATACGGAGCTTATGCCTATTGACGACACTGCTTGTCTTCTTTAGACGCCCCAATGTTTCCTTTCCCACGTCATTGCTGTGCCCCCCACTACGTCAGCGGAAGCCCAAGTGATCCTTTCATCTGCCACCTCCGTTGAACTGTCAGAAAAGGTATTTTGGCAGATATAAGGGTACGAATCTCGAGTGCTCTTGCCACTTCATTGCTAATAATCCCTCTCAAATCACATAACACACTAATAACGCCAATCTGGTCTCTTGCTGAAATTATTAAGAGTTTATCTGATATTAATGTAAGCACAACTGTTATCTCTGACTATCTTGCAGAGCCTTACCAAAGAATACATGCTTCCGTAGATGCCGTTCACATTTACAAACGCCCAAGGGGAGCCACTCGAAATAATAGCGAGAGACATAAACATTTACGACAATACTTGGGATGTGTATAAGGTAGACAAAAGAACGGGGGTCAAAAGCTTCCAGGAAACTCTGACAGCAAAGCAATTCTCCCAGGCCGAGCTCGACAAAAGGATCATCGGTGTGTTTGATTTCCATTGTTCATACAAGTATACAGTCAAGGTCAGGTGCTGAAACGATGGCGATTTTGCAGATTATTATCACGAAGAAGAACCCACCACTACTGGCAGTTCCCACTCTAGAGCTGAACCCTCCGTCGATCAGAGTGTTGGACCATCAGTTCAGTCAGATAATTCCACGGTTACTCTCACCCCAAGAGGAAGTAAGTCAGATACTACGACCAGCGACCAAACCATTAGATAGTTTAATACAGTCTAGTGTCACGTTCAGTCTGATTTCCAAATGGATGCCTGAAAGTCTATACCCTAAGTGGGAAAGGTAGTCGCTATGCATCAATCACCAATGACGCAGCATCTAAAGTAGGTCAACTTGGGGAAACATCGCTAACAGGTATATTGGTATACGCATTACGCCTGATATACAATCGTTACATCGAACCATACAGAGCTAACTTCTGACCTACGTCCTCAGCTAATTGTTCATCCCCTTCCAATGCACCATACAGTACAGTAGGCATTGATTTCATTTCGTCTTCATCATTCCGGATGTGTGATATACCACGACTCAACGTCTGCAGTGAACTTTGAGAAAGTCTACCTGTGATACACGTTCTTCTATTATATAGAGCGACATTGTGTATCTGGACCTGTTCTACCTCAAGTGGGATTCCAATGTACCTATATCACCGTCATCAGCTCGATTGAGTCCATTGAGGCCGTTTGACAAAGCTTTGTTGATACAGGATGTGACGATGAAATGAGGGTGTGGACTAGTTAGGCCGAAAGCAGACATGTAGACCTAGTACGCGTGCGACTTACTCGGTGTTATCGATACCCATCAGCCAATGTCTTCTGATAAACCTTCTTAGTTGAGCTTCTTGACTCCAACAATCAGGATGCTGATGAACTTTCTCTCCACATCCAATCCAGTTATTATAACCTATCAAATGGATTATAACTTTACTACATCCGATTTCGTTCAAATCTATCCCGTCTAATTGCGGTGTATATATCACCACTTCATCTAAAAGTCTATTCTTTTGACCTAGACTTGAAGGTGAGCCTAAAGCTTTGATAGCCATCGTATACGTCTCTTCTTTAAGTGGTTCTTCGGGAAAGTGTAATTGGACACAATCACCTTTGATCACATTCCAGATTTCTTTTAACAAGTTCCTCCACAGCAACGGCTCATTGTCTAATTCAGTGAATATAGAAGATTTGAGAGAGATTGAGTCTATCTGATCGAATAAAACCCTATTTCTCCATGTATCCATTCCGTATTTCCAACATTCTCCAGCAGCTTTCAACAATATCTTGAATGCGGTCGGATCTGATATCGTCAAACTTTCGACTAAATTACATAACGTAAATTTCCTTATGAAACTTGATACCTCTTTGGAGGGATCATATGACAATCCGATTAGATCGAGAGGTATTATACCTGGGCCACTTACTGGCCAATTCTCTTCAGGTGAACTCACGCCTGAGAATGATGTTCCCAATCCGTAGAAGTATGATTGGGCATTCGAAGATGTCAGATCGACATGTTGATATATTTCTTTGATGATGTGATTGTATGCAGGTCGACACGAACACATAGTGGATAATTGACATGAACGTATCGGATTCAACAGGACATAGGACCATATCTGATCGACTATCTCTGTAGGTAGACTTTCCATCAAATCCACGAGATTCTCAATATCATCTACGTCACTTGATGAGCATGAATCATTGTAAGTTATTGGTGACGACAAGGATAGTGGGGATATCATCGAGAGAGGTGTGAGAGCTAGAGTATCCGCCACAGAATAAGAAGGAGATGATAGTGGATCGGGTAGAATGAATGCAGTCATGGTTTTTCGATTGTGCAAGTATGATCACGTCGTGATGTCGTAGACAGCGTTGTCTTGCATTACTCGTCGGTGTACTTTATATCTCAGCTCCTTGCAATCTCACCTTAGGGGTGAGAGTACTTGAATGATCATCCTCCGTCACCATCTATTATTCACTTGACAATTTATGACCGGGCGGGTACTCGTTAAACAATGTCAAGGAGTGTAGGACTTGTAGTGTAGGACAGAATCGTCATTCTTTCGATTTCGCGTTGTCCTTTGATCACTCTCCTCCATCTACAGGACCGCCATGTTGGCTGTAGGTAGTGTGCGAGATGAATCAAGCTGCGATGAATGATTGAAGTCGTCCGTCAATACCGATATTTGGGGGCTTTACATCGGATACTCAATTGGGTCGTTCCTCTTTTGGATCTGGGTGGAGATCCCATTCGAATGATTCATCCCCGGATATAATCGTCCGGGCATCTCCGAAAGAAGGGTTTTCTATCCAAAGTGGGTGGTCTATACAAGATAATACACGCTCAGTCTGTTACAACATCGATGATGGTATGCATATGGATTGATATCATCGTCAATATGCCATCGAAGAAGCTGTCATATGGTGTTCAAGTGTCCACAGGAGGTGGCTAGGGACAACACTCGATGAGAAGAGAGAGTATCAATAATTTCAAACTTCCATATTCAGTCATTATTGATGCACAAAAAAGGGGATAACATGAACTTTAATTTTCCTTTATTTTTTGACATGAGAGAAAGCGGATGTCACCACCATCCATCAAAACCTGTCAATAAGTTATTGAATAAGTAAGTTACTTACATTTGAACACGATTCATTAACTTACTGATAACACACGTATCCCGTACAGAACATCTCCTTGATCTTTTACACCCAGCGCACCTTTTGTGTCCAGGACAGGAGTAAGGTTCTGTCTGTCCAAAACCGAGACGTGATACACCGCCTTCGATATGCCGCCATCTAGACCACCACCATCGATGTATCCGCCGTTGCCACGATCCGTCACACATCTACCTCCCTTCCCACAGCTCTTACATCTCAGAAACGATCAATCCGATGCGCGATCACCACTGCAACAACCTGACTCAGTAGATACATCACTACAACCTCTATCGGATGACGAGGATGAATTGGATGATAACGCAACAGGTGTAGGTGCAAATAGTCCCTTGGAGAAAAATAGCAGTGGTAAAAAGGAGAGGAAACCTCACGCCACACGGAGACGAGTCGTTCAGAGCTGCTCAGAATGTAGAAGAAGGAAGATAAAATGTGATAAGAAGTGAGTCATGCATCCATACTCAAAACAAAAGGTCAACGGTGTGCTAAGTTCTGATGAACGTGGTGTAGATTTCCTTGTGGTAAGTTGAACAGCATCGATAGACGGATATAACCGGCGATGCTCGGCGTCTTTGTCGGTGCTGATCAGAAAAGATACAGTACTGATCTCAGATGTTGTAGGACCATGTATACTGCGGTCAGATCAGGCAAGATGTCATGAAGTAGGGATGGTGAGTACGAGTAACATATTTTTGCAGTGATCCGTTTTTAGGTAATTTTACGCTGACCCACGACATTTGCTCTTCAAGGCCGAGAAGAACGTAGTTGCTTCACCGTGAGTTGACCGTATCAACCGATTTCAGTTTCAATGTAATTGCTATTCACCAAGAGCATTAATGCTGATGTAGACCTTTGATCCTTAGGAATAATCTGGCCACTACCTCGGAACTGGCTGTTATAGCTCATCGGCTAGACGCGTTGGAAGCTTCTTTAGTCAAAAACGGAGCACTGAGACCATCAGATCTAGATCACTTCTTGAACATACTAAGGGAATCAGAACCTTCCAATGCTCCCTCAACATCACGAAAAACAATCAAACCTTCTTCCGTTCCACAAGCTTTGAATGAAGAAGAGACAGTTGACGATACTGAAGGAGCAGCTTTGACTTTGGAACACTTGGCGTTTGGTAGATCAAGAGTTGATGGAACACATGCTATGCCACATTTCGGTACCAGATTTTCATCGGTATCACGTCCTGCACCGAATAACGATTATCATCTGGCAAGATCCATCGTTCCGCAACATGTTCCCACTTCGCCCTCATCAGGCGTTTTGCCTTTAGAAGGAGGTGCATTAGGTGTAAGAAGAGGTTCAAGTTACAATTCGAATTCAGGTGGTTTGAACGCCGGTTCAGGATCGGCAGGCTCTGCAGGCTTATCGATCGAAGAAAGAGCAAAGAAAATAGATCAACTATTGGAATTACTCGGTCCAACAGATATCTTTGATCTGTTTTATAGAAAGACGGATGTCGCCATCATCGCTTTGACAAGATTGTTACCCTCGAGACAAAGAGGAGAGATTTTGGTCAAAGCTGTATGTGGAATATCATCCCCATCTACCGTCCATGTCATTATGCTCATTGATTGTCAATCCTAGTACCTTGAGAAAGTGGATTGGTTGCATCGATGTATGTCTACCTGATTCCATGGTATTGACTCCTGAAGTTGCTCAAACTGATGATTTCTTTAGGCATGCATGTACCAACCTTCCTGAGACAATGCAACGATCTATGGTGTCTCCCTTCAGATAGAATACCGCACGAAATTGCATTGCCATTTTTAGGATTGTACCTGACCGTTTGCACGGTAGGTCGGACCACGCTGGATTATACTGGTCCAAAGATGCTGATACGTTATGTCATATAGCTGGGTTTGCAATTCATGGATCAATCTGAGATCAGCAAACATTTCACTGTCGAGGAAGCTCACACGTTACCTGATACATGGTTCAACGCAGCAAGAAGTGTACGTGCTCCTCTCCCACTACGATGGATATCTGTCTAACGATCTTGATTGGTTGTAGGCTTTGTGGGCAGCTGATTTCGTGGGGAGTCATACAATGGAAGCGCTTCAGTGTATCATACTGCTCGGTGTTTTTATGGTAAGTTATAGCTATTTCTCCCTGTTTCATACATTGCTAACAGCTGATCTTGCAACGTTAGAATAATCGTGACCGAGCAGACGCAGCTTGGGCTTTGCTTGGTGCAGCTATCAAAGTAAGTCTAGTAACGAGCTCTCTCTCCCTTATCTCCCTCCCATTTACATCATGAGGCTGTCGATTAACCAAATGACGCAGATGGCACAAGGATTGGGCCTGTCTCGACTTGGTGCAGAGCAGCAAGCGGTTGACGGAAAACCGTTACCTATGTGGATCGGTAGATGGGAAAGTCTTATACAAAGAGAAGTTGGAAGGAGGATTTGGTGGAATCTGGTCTTCCTAGATTGGCAGCTGGCTCCTAGCTATAACTTTTCCTGCAGGTGAGTATCTCGCATTCACATCCCCGAACGTTATCTATCTTATCAAAAGGGTACACGCTGATCTTTCGGTCTCTACAGTATACAACCTGATCAGAGTAAGCCTTTCTCCGCCCTCACCTTTCCTCTCCCCAGTATATGTAATTGATAGTATACTTGGTTCAACAGTCAAAACAGCACTTCCTGCCAATATCGAAGACGAGGATATAATTGATGGGCAACCATTTAATCCTCAGCCACTAGCAGTCAGAACAGGAATGTCATTCCAACTTGCCCGACTGAAATTCGCAGAAATCTCACAAAGGCAGATCTGGCAAGCTAACAATAATCATCATCCGCCTTATTCATTCATGTGAGTGTCAGCCGTTTGACCCGTGCAAGAAAGAAGAACTGATGCGATTATCTCGTTTCCAGTTTGAGTGGTATGTGTAATATACCGAATCTACACCCACTAGCGGTCCTTGTGGGCTTCGATCTCGGTTGTTCCTGCTGACAATAAGTGTTTGCTTTGTAGTCGATGGTGAATTACGGAAGGCGATGATGGAACTTCCATCTTTCTTCCAACCTGAATCTAGTACTAAAGGACCACCTTCTCAAGATCCCAAGGCTATGATCCAATATTACGAGAAAATCATGCTTAATTTAGCTATCCATTCTAGAATGATGAGATTGCACAGACCTTGGTTATCCAGAGGATATGAGGATGAAAGGTGAGCTGATTCACGCCAGCGTGTTTGCTCAATCCATGACCTTGGTCAACCAATCACGGGTCGATCGGCTGTCATGGCCATGTGTTGATATCTATTGTTTCAGATTTTCGTACTCTAAAGAACAGTGTATAAGAGCCGCTAGAGCAAGCTTGAGGATGATGTCGGACGCTGATGGCACCGCATCATTTTTGGAAAAGTGGTGGTAAGTATTTTTCCCGACACGATATGAAGCACGAGAAGCTGAAATGATGATTTGTCTATAGGTTACCTCTCTTTTATGGTAAGCTAAGATGTACTCACTATCCCACACAATCATCACTGACATCTTTTACAGTATCGGTATCTGGCTTGGTGGTCATTATTGATCTCCTTGTAAGTTAAGCTTCTCCAGTGCTGTTCTTCGTGAAGCTGATAATCTCTCAAGCGTACCCCACGACGACAAATGTATTCGCGGGAAACGGATGAGAAAATTGCTGAAGTGAAGGGAGCATTGGATCAGATGAGGTGAGTGATCAGCTCTCATACACTTTTCTGCTGTAACTATAGCTGACTTGCGGGTTGACAGGGGTATTATGGATGTATCTCATCCTGCTAGAGCGGCCGTTCGTGTAATGGATTTACTATTGGGTAAGTTGAGTTTCCTATTCGTGTAGAAAGACAATCCCTTCATGCTGATCGTTGTCTTGTACACGCTGGATAGCCGAGGTGGAAGATCGAAGACAAACACCAGGATCACTATTAGGTAAACGTAAATCGAGTGAAGACCTAGAAGACGAAGAATCTGGAGGACTACAGAGAGCCGTCAAGAAGTTGATCAGACAAGCTCAGTTAGAAGCTGATTCACCCAATACTTCCATGACTGCTACAACACCTGATCACCTTCGACAAATCTCACAGTCACCACAACAAACCGACAAGGAAAAAGAGAAGGAAAAATCAAAGTCTTCGTCGTTATCTCATGAACATGATAGAGATAGAGAAAGACCTGTATTTGATGCTTATCCAATGCCATTCAACCCTGTTCAACCTACCATTATGAACCAAACTGAACCTACCAATTCAGAGCTGAATTCGAATCAAAACAATCAAGGATTACACGCACAAATGCCAATCAATGGTCATCACCTAAACAATGGTGGTAGTGGTGGTGATATCGGAAACGAAAATAGCCCATTCAACTTCCCGATGGATATGTCAAGTATACCATTATCGACAGGATATCCTTCATTTGATGGAAGTGGTAGAAACAATTTCGGTCAACAACAACCTACTTTAGATCCCGCTGTCCAATCAATGTTATCTAATTACTTCCCACAACAACATAACTCAACTACGATGACTCAACCTGTGGGATCGGCAACTTTACCTCAAGCTCCTGATGATTTCTTATCTAGAGTATTCGGTTTTGGTTGGGATGCGGCTGGTGCAAGTGGAAATCCTAGTCCTGCCCAGAACCAAAATCCAAATCCAAATCCAAATCAGAATCAGAATATACAACAACATGAGCAACAACAACAACAACAACAGCAACAAATGAACTCAGGTCATGGTAATACGAATCAATTAGGACAACATGACTACAATCACCAACAACAATTCAATCAACAACAACCTAATCAAAATTCGAACAATCTTGGTAATTTCGGCGCTCCAGCAGGGTGGAGTAGTCATGGATGGATGGCATAGTTATCCAGTTTTAACTCGCTGCTGCACAAATCTATTAGTAAAAGGGGTTTGAGATGTCGTGCAATCCCTCATAATCTGGTGATGGCATCTGAAGGTGGATTCTTTGGTGTCTGGGGTCGTCGGTCACCATAGTACCTTGTTTGTGAAGAATGTAAAGTAGTATTAAACCGGAATCTAAGGGGTGATCTTGGGTCAAATTGATGTAAACTGTCATACTCCTGCAAGATGGAGGTGTGAAATTCGTTTTATAATGCATGTTATCCTAGATATCATTTCGACGTTACAGGTCATATTGAGAATGGTTTGAGCAACACATCGCTTCCCTGAGATGAACAACTCCGATGGGTCTTGCTTTTCTTCTCCCCAAAGACAGATTTCTAATTTACGTCGAGCTTTCAGAGTTATCTAGTTTGACACCATTCGAGTCAATGAGCCGTCAACTGACTTAGAGGATCTATCGTCTTCTTAATTGATTCGAGTCTATCCTTCCCTCCGTCCCTCTTGGTGATACTGACAATTTCGCCTATCCTGTTATCTCACCTGTCTATTTGTCTTGATTTTCCCACCTCGCAGCCAAATCTTAATCCAAATAAAAGATGACTTGTTTCTTGATACCGATTCTCAAAATAGCGATTTTACCATCTATCAAATGTGATCTTTTGATTTCATCCCTTGGATCATTGATTTTCCTATCATTAAAAGTGATTCCACCTGAATTGATCAATCTACTAGCTTCACCTCTACTCTGACAAAGACCATATAGTACAACCAGTTTTGATATCGGTTTGTGTGATATTTCAGAGAATGATATTTTATGAAATCGATTATCACCTTTAAAAGCTTCCAGTACTTGATCGGCTTTTATGTTTTCCCTCGAAGTTGAATAGAGTAATTGGGATGATAAAAGTGCTTTGGATACTCCGGAGGCTATGATTCAATCAATGAATCAATTGAACATCAGTCGATGCCGTTTGATTTGAACTGAGAACGAGAGACAACTCCTTGCTTTGCCTGTACTTACATCCATGTACTAGTTCAGTCACTTCCGAAGCTAATATTTTCTGAGCTTTTCTTTGTGATTTCGATTCCTGAAATTCAACATCGAGTCAATCCCTAACTGACACAGTAAGACCAGGAGAGCAACTTACAGCATGATCAGCCAATACCTGCTCAATCTTCTCAGTCGGCAAGAAAGTGAATAATTTGAGATATCTGGCAACGTCTTCATCCGCTGTTCTTAGGAAGAACTGTGTGTTCCGCATCAGCTTCGTCGTTTCCACCTTGTCTTATCATCTTCCCATCTTCCTCCCAAATTCTTCCTGTTTTCATCTCCCATTCTCATTCATCATATATCCGTGAGAGCGTAAGGAATGGAATCTTACCTGATAAAATTCACTTGGACTAGTCCTATTTTCATCTAACCAAACTGCGTTTCCAGCAGATTTACCGAATTTTTCACCTGTACTGGTCGTTAAGAGGGGTATCGTGATACCGTAAGCTTCAACTTCCGTCTCTCCTTCACTCCCACTCTCCGTTATCTCGACTCCGGTTTCCCCTTTGATTACATCGTGGATTCGTAAGTGTAATTGTGATTGTGATCGTTTTATTAAGTCAATTCCAGAAACTATATTTCCCCATTGATCACTTCCACCTAATTGTATTCTACAATTATATTTAGACCATAGATGTGAAAAATCAAATGCTTGCAATAGTTGATAGGTGAATTCCGTGTATGAAATACCTGAATCGGATGAGAGTCGATTTTTCACACTGATATCAATTGCGTATACAAAGGTTTTCAAATCAGCTATTATTCATCCCCGAAGAAAAAAGGTGGAACACAAACCTATCCCTAGAGAGCATCACGCCGACTCTTGCTAATTTACCTGTACCTCTCAAGAAATCTAATAATGAAACGTTTCTTGTCCATTCATAATTATCTACGACTTTTACTCCGAAATCAACTTGTTCTTCTTTCTCTTTCTCTTTCTCTTTCTCTTTCTCTTTCTCTTTCTCTTTCCCTTTGCTATTCGAAATCGTAGCTATACCTCTTTTGCGAAGGTATTCTGATCCAGTAGAAAAGAATCGATGTACTTGATCTGTTATTTCTTTTACGTTCACAGCTAATTCTTCTGATGATAATGAATTACGTTCCGTTGATCTACCTGATGGATCTCCAATAGATCCCGTCGCTCCTCCAATCTATTTATTCAGAGTAAGCTCACAAATACAATCCCGGAGGAATCAGCATGATAGATGGTACGTACCAGACATATCGATTGATGACCTTTTGCTTGAAAATGAAGTAAGCCAAGCAGAGGTAGCAAATTACCGACATGTAAAGAAGATGCTGAAGGATCTACTCCGGCATATATCGTAGTAGGAGATTCGACATGTTTATGCAATTTGGGACTATGAGTGAGAAAGATCTGTCTGAATTAGTCTGACATAATCGTCTACTGTGTAAGGATGTCATGTACAAATTCGAAGCTGTACGTACCTCGTTAGTGCAGCAATAAAGCCCCTCTCATCCAATTCTTGTAGCACGCTCTTGGCTGGTGATTGCAAATGCCGACGAAGTAATCTCGAGGATGAATCAGAGATGGGCCGACGAAGAGCAGGGAGAACAGGAGATAGTGAAAGGATCATCCCGCCAGACAGTAACAAGTATCCGATCTTTGATTACTTTGATATGCGGGCGATCAGCCGGCTCTGCTCCGAGACGACCAATGAGTGATGTGTCTAAAGATTTACTACACGGTGGATACATTTATAAGAAGATCCAACTTTTGGTATGATTTGTGTGGTTCGAACTTTTCTTTTCGGAAGAGGAGGGAAATATGATGATGTCATCATTTCTAATTTAATACTCGAGTATGACTTTTCCTTCTTCTTCTTCTTCTTCCTTTCTTGTTCTCTAATTTCTGATCATCATATCCTATATTGGGATATATTACTGGAGTGCTCACACATAAAGGTGATAGTCGAAGCTTGGTATACTCGAAGGGCCGAGCTTTCTCGTCTCTAAATCCAAACATTCTGACCAAAACACCCTTACCGAATTCATCCTAATCGCAACTGACTGACCTACTCGTGACTCATAAATTGATCCACTGATATCCCATCTAATTCTACCTAAACCCCCTCTTAGAACGATACCAATGACAAAGAGGCAGTGGAGCGATGACGTGGAACTGTCTCAAATCAGCCCAGCGCACTTGGTACGTCAACAGAAAAATATGAAGATTATGCTCACTTCGCGGAGGAGAAGGGAAGTCGAAGAGGATTTGGTGGGAACATTGTGTATGAAGCGTGGAGATCAGACAAGTGAGTATTCGAGGTTCTGCTTGCATCAGTTTTAGGCTATTTCACCTTACATATCATCAACGCAGATCGTTGGCAGAACGTGTAATGCCGGTACTGATTCTACTGAATAGGAGAGATTCGCATCACTTTGAATAGTATCTTCTGGATTGGCAGAGATCCTTCCTGGTAAATAGTCTTTTAAGACAGATCCGATGTTGTCCACTGAGTTCAAAAAATTGCAGCGATTTAGTGATCAGTAATCCTCGCATCTCTCACCGCCATCTACGACTGTACGCGTGAGTCTCCAATCGGTCTTAACGTTCTTTCTCCCAGAAGTATAGGTAGTCGAATGAATAACGACCTAGATGTTCTTGTTCCGCAGTGTAAGAACTACTACTGCACTGTCCATCGCAATAATTCATGACACATCAACCAACGGATACACCGTCAACAAGGAAAACTATGGATCCTACAAAGAGAGGATCGATGGAAAGGAGATAAGCACTAAAAGTATGATTCTAAGAGATGGCGATATCCTGGAACTACCTGGAATTGATGGCTGTAAGTCATAGAGTAGATCATTTCTTCTTTGTGAACAAGATGAAACGTCTTGATGTACTCATACCGTGTTGAAACACAGCGTTTACGTACTCCCACCATCCTCACGCATTGTTTAGTGTTCCATCGACGCAAGAGATCGCAAAGGATCTCCGTGTATTCCATACTTCAGATCCAAAATCTCATTTCCTAGTTAATCCGTGGATCATTCATAATTATCCTTTAGGGAGTGGATCCTGGGGAATGGTTCATCTCGGTACCCACATCTCAAACAAAATTCAAGTGGCGATTAAAACGGTCAACTGTCAGCCCGGATATGAATATAAGATCAAACTTGAGATTCGGATCCTGAAAGACGTGGATCATCCCAATATACTGAGACTACTTGATTATGTCGCACATAAAGATGATGATGAAGTCCAGAAGATCCATTTAGTATTGGAACTTGTGACTGGAGGAGATATGTTCAGTTATATTCAGAAACATGTTCATTTGAGAGAAGATGAGACGAGGTGGATTGGATGGCAATTGATCAGCGGGTTGAAATACCTACATGAAAAAGGAATCGCTCATAGAGGTAAGACCCCTCTTTTCGATAAGTAAAACGTGTTATATACCGATCTCTTACCATCACTCTGATTCAAAATCAACGGTGACTTTTTAGATGTAAAACCCGAGAACATCCTTCTCCATACCTCTTGTGCGTATCCTCGAATACTCTTAGGTGACTTCGGATCCGCTATCACCAAATCTCGACTTCTTTCGACTCTGGACGATGGGTTGCATCATAGTAAACCTTACGATGCCAATGTGACTTCGATCTATCTTCCGCCTGAATATGTCAAGGGAAGCTGTGGTCTTGTTCCACCGTACGAGGGGGTAAAGGAGGATGTGGGTAAAAGATGGTGGAGAGAAGAAAGAGGGATGGACATGTGGGCGACCGGCGGTCAGTCCCAACGCTCAGAGCCAAATGGACTGTAAACTGATTGAGCTAGCTTGGACTGTAGTCACGCTATACTGGATAGCCACTTGGCGGCATCCTTACAGCGATATCAATACCGGCCATTGGTGTCAGTATGGCAATTCGCAGCCTGCTCATCAGACCGCGACCAGATCGGGAAGTCCTGTAGAGGACATATCTACGGAATCTTGTCTACAGGACGAAGGCTTTTTATCTGATGATCCTATCGAAGAGTTTGGGACACAGGAAGGAGAAGATGAACTAGATGAACATGGCTTAGAGGATCATCTCGATCATCTAAAAATCATTTCAGAGAATTTACACACCCATATCAGTAAGAGAAGCAAAATCATTCCCCCCAGCCACGGTTCAGCCGTCCCGCAGCCTTCCATGGCGCTAAAAAGACAGTTGACTATTGATCTCATCAATGACGAAATTGAAGTCTTCAAGGTAAGTACTTCACATATGTCGTCCTCACAGGCACTGATCCGGTCATTCCATAGACAATGGATATCAGCCAATGGGTCGAACATGACGTATGGGATAAATGGTCCGAAGGAGGTTCGTCCGTACCAGTATACTGCTACACTTGTACTAATATTGGATGTCATAGGCAAGGCCTTCATCAGCAGTCTGCTGGAACCCGATCCCGACATACGGATGAGAGCTTCCAGAGCACATGATCATCCATGGTTCACAGACAATGCAGACGAATTAGTCTATATCCACGAGAAAGTCTTGAGGAAAGAGCAAGTTATCAGATGGTTATTGTGAATTATGAGGTCAACGAGTGGTGCCATGTAACCCTTGGATTAGAATAAAGAATTATCGAGTTGAAGCAAGGAGGCAGATAATGTCGGTGAAGAAGAGGGGGATAGCGATGTGCCTAGCAGGTATGCATGTAGTCACAAAGTCAAGGCTGAATCTATTTGTCATTGTGTTAAGTGAATGCCAATATGTTACAGATGTCTCCCAAGATTCCTCTCTCAAAGCTCCACTGATGCTATATCGCTGAACGTCGTTGCATCCAAAGCTCTTTGACCAACGCTCCTTGCAACTCCTCCGACTTGCGACTCTCCCTGAATTGATTCCCTCACCAATTTCTCCACCTCCTGGTGAATGCCAATAACAATTTCGATCTTTGGTAATCTGAAATTCCTTCTTCCCGTATCCACGAGAAACGTCTTGATAGCATTCACGTACTGCGTTGTACTGTCGACGGCACTCAAAATCGGAATTTCACCTTTGTGCTTTGAGTATGGTTTTAGGATGACTATTCTAATTTCAGCTGCGGGGGGCGGATGTTCTATCGGTGGTATATAAATCTCTTCTTGCTCTTTCAAATCTTGAACAGTCGATATCCTGAGTTCTAACTTTTCCAAGGTAAATTCACTTGCTAATTCACCTATGGCTTGTCTTAAAAACCTTTTCCTAACGCCTCCCAATCTCCCGATGTCAATCACCAGAACTTTAGACTCAAATGGAATACAACAGATAGGTAATGGTTTTTCCTTTGGATGAGTCGTGTGGCTTTCCGCTAAATACCTTATCAGGGGCCAACCTACCGATAAAGTATGAACGTTCTTCAAAGGCCAAGAATACGAATAATCGTCTATTCTTCTTGTATCTATATACATCAAATTCGAGTCTGATGTTGAATTTGAATCCGAGTTGGAGATGGAAGAAGATGAATTCCGATTCGGATCGGATGATATTGGTGAATACGATAAAAGCTCCATATGGGCTTGACAGATCAAGCTTAAACTCTCAGCATCTTCCAATATCAAATATTGAGTTAAACCTAATGCGAAGGATTTACGTGAATGTGATGAAGTCGATATTGATGTTGAGGATACTCTGATATCTGGCGGAGAAGACCTTGCTCTTCGACCTGGTAATGGGAGAGTCCTTATGTTTCTATTATGCCCAACACGTCTATATGATTCCGATAACGGGAAGAAACCATGAAAAAGTGATTGGGCATTATGTTGATTCAACGATATTCGATTATACACCACTGGCAGGAGTTCGTTATATAACGATTTGGAAAGTGACAGGAGCGTTTGAGGAGAAAGGAGTTTCAGATATGATAGGATCAGAGGATGAAGTTCTGATAAATCGGAAAACGCTATTTTGACTCCAGGTGGTCGAGGTGGACGATGAGGAGGTGACATCAAGGTCAAGGTGTCGTTCTTTCTGTTCCACCTTCAGACAAGGGTATGGTTCGCTTTCATGACTTCTATAACTATGATGAGACTGTCGAACTCATATCAGGAGATGAATTATTACTGATCATTCTTCTATGAAGCTTACCCAAAACCTTGGAACCATCATGACGAAGGCAGGGGGAAAGGTACAAATAATTCCAATGTATCACATCATCAATTTCATCATCGCGTAATACTTCCATTCCTCGCTATGCTTATTGTTGATATGCACAATCGTTTATTGTACATCTATAACAACAATTCCTTGGTAACAAAGAGCAGACAGATTACATGACATGACGCCTTTATTCCTTTGTAATGCAGTCAAAGTATGATATTTTTTTGGTGGCGTCGATCTTTCTTTACCATAACTTCGCTTAGACTGATTAGCACTTATCACGCCACCGAAGGTCAATGAGTAATATTTCAACCACAAAGTCAAGTTACCGGAATGTTCGGGATCCTACCTACTACTTCATGAATACATTCCTCGTCAATCCGTAAAGGAAGATGAGCATTCCAAACGATCTTGTCAGACATGCATGAGATTCTGGACCATGCGTGGAACACTGGGGTTTTCCAATAATGCAACTCTGCAGGTGATTTTCTATGTTCTTGTAATCTTAGAATGAAACAAACACATTTTTTGAGAAATATATCGAGTTCATATCATTGAGAGATGTATCGAAAGGGTACAATCTATTACGACTTCTTTAAAGCTCGAAGTTATCTAATTACTTCAACATGAGTAATCCAGCTTCTTCAAGGAGAGCGAGAATACATGCTCTTAGTCCCATAACCAGGAGATCCACTTAACCCAACTCTTGTGTACTACTTCAGGTTCTTCCGGGTTCTCCGAGATGTAGTGTAAAACTTCTTCGATAGGGATATCTGCTAGTGAAACTAATTTTGTCCGTTTATAGAGTTTCCAAATGAGATACGCAGCTAAAACGAGTGGGATATCCCTGTTAAGGAAATTCATGGATGAAAAGTTCAGTGGTTTCCCCTACAACATGACAACGGGCACGAAAACTCACAAGTATGATGTGACGAATCCTGCTGCTGACCATCCTCCTTTTGTAAAGACTGACCAGCCATTAGTCAAGAGGATAAGGAGACAGAAGAAGAGGGCGATAGCAGATGCATAAGCTAAAACCAACAAGGTTAGCGATAACAAGTACAGTGTTTTCAAGTGATACGTAGTCACTCACGGGTCCACCAATTATACCAAGGTAATCGTTTTCTTGATATACCTTGTTTCCGCATTGCTGCGACCAATCGAAGATGATTCACCAGAACCGCACTCCATGAAATCAATACTCCACATCCTACTAAATCGAGAAGCCAGTAAAAGACTGTGAGAGCGCTTTCGGACAGAGACATGAAAGCGAGGAATGAGAATAATACGTAAATCGAAACACACACGTATGGTGTACCCCATCGATTTGTTTTAAGGAATATTTTCGGTGCTTGGCCTTTAAGACCTAATCCATATAATACTCTGGTACCTGCTAATAAAGCTTGATTTGAAGAACTGAAAGCCGATGTAATCACAACGGCGTTGACTATTGATGGAATCGCTTTTATACCTGCTGAAGAAGCTGCAAGCACAAAAGGTGATGTTGCTGCTGTACCAGAATCATCACCTAATCTCTCATCATCACTTGAAACTAACATTCCGACAATCAATACAGCCAAAACGTAGAACAGAGTTACTCTTGCGAAAACTCTCTTGACTGCTCGAGGGATTGATCTTCGAGGATTTTGAGTTTCAGCCGCTGCCATAGCTACACTTTCTACACCTGCGAAACTGAATACCGCATTGATCATGACTGACCAAAATCCCAAAAAGTTACCAAGACTTCCAGTTCCGATATATTCCACAAATGGTCCCGGTGATTTCCAGTATCTAAATCCAATTCTAGCAACGCCGGATACTCCTCCAAGGTCGATTACAAGTCCCAAGAGAATCAATCCTACTATAAGCAAAATCTTGATGATCGCAAAAGCAAATTCAATTTCTCCGTACCAACGGATATTGATAAGGCCCACAGCGGCTGTGAGGACGATAAAAATGATGATGAATACTGATGGATTGAGATCTGTCCAGTATTGAAAGAGAACACAAATAGCGGAAATCTCAGAAGGGATCTGTCGAGCTTCTTTAGCATATTGTTTACGATAGAGCTTGTTATCAGAAAAATGCTCACGGATAGCCAATTTCCATATACGATGTTCCAACCCAAAGCGAAACCTAAAGAGGGATCTACGAGGAATTCTGCGTGTCGAACAAAAGACCCACTGACGGGGAGTAGAGCGGTGACTTCTCCCAAAGCGAATTGCACCGCACATACGATTAATCCAATGAAACCATAACCTAATAGAGCGCCGAGTGGACCACCAGTTTGAATAGAACTACCCAGACTCAAGAATAATCCAGTACCGATGGAGCCTGATATACTGTCAGAACCAGCCAATGCAGCAAGAAGTTTCTCATTGGTAGACTCACCAGCCAAGGCAATCATCGATATATGTCTTTGAGCAAGACCTCGTTTCAAGTCTCGATTCTCATTCTCCGTCACAATATCTCCCGCAGGTACATCCCGCTCTTTGTGATCTAAATCGTGGTGAGATTCTACATCATCAGACTGATAAGGTACGGCAAAATGGTGATTTGTCATCTTGATCAACCTCAATAATCGATGAAGCGGATCAAGTAGTTCGCCCAGACGAGGATCGCAAAAATAGTGAAAGAACTCAGTAGTCAATTAGTGCTGCTCAGTAAAGAAGTAAATCGTACTGCATTATTGTTATCTTTCTCTGTTTCCTTCCTTCTCCCAGAACTACATCTGCGAGTCGAGACGAGATCACGCCATTTACAAAAAGAGGTTTTACCGTTATCTCACCATACGTGCATTCCATAGCCGCCGCGAAACTTGGGATAATTACTGGTACAGTAATGTTCAGGACACATGCTCGAGGTTCGCTTAAATCCCTCTCTGCATTACGCTTATCAACAAATCAAATGAGATACATATTTCATGGTCCTGATTTCTCGGTAAATTCAATTGAATTTTATTAAACATTCAGGACTTCTGCACATCTACAGCCGTGGCCGTCAGAAAGCTCAATTGTCTTTAACAGCTATCTCCTCAAGTCAAAGTGAAAAACTCTTGATTGGTATTACCTTGAATACATTCCCAGACTTGAAGTCTTTTGAGAATCTCATTCAAGCGAACAGATTCAGCTTGGACATCAAGGCATAGATCTGTCAAAACAAGATTTAGCCTGTAAATCAAGTGTGCCGATACTGCAGAGTAAATCAAATGCGCTCACTTTGATTAAATAACTTGAGCTTACTACCATCCCAATCCCATCTCGCTGCCTCACCGCAATTGATAAATCTTGCGATTGCCCCATTGTGAGGATCATATCCAGCATCCAGGCAAGTCGTAGAGTCATGTAATGAGGAAACAAAGATGCCGCTTCCAATAGTAAGATTGAGAAGCTGAGCAGAGGAGTTTGGACTTTCATTAGGCTGGGAATAAGCTCTAACCAATCACGCGGATCAGCAGCGTATTTGGCGAGGAGTGAAAACGGTTTCAAAAATGGGGGAGGGGGAATGGCCCATTTGAAAGACTGACATGACGGCGCTTCTACCGCTCATTTCAAATCCTCCATCTAGAGTCAAAGCTAAATCTGATCTTCCAACAGCTGCATTTCACTTCATATCAGCTATATTTCTCCCTTACCAGCATCGGGTAAACCCCAGAACTCAATCGAATCAATGTAAACTTACGATGCAATCTTTTCCCGCCTGTTGAAGAGTCATCGTAGATATTACCTAAAGGTGGATCAAAAACTGGATTTTCAGGAATGGGAGTCTGGCAAATCCAGACTGTAAGCCCGATTCAGCTATACTCGTATGATATTTGGTGACCTAACGATTGACATTGGAAAGGAAAGCAAAGCGAGTGAGTTGACTTACTTTGATTGGTATTACCGGATATACATTTCCAAGTTTGAGTTCCTTCTTCTTCACTGCCTTGGTCAAGACACTGTGTCCCGCCTGTTATAGCAAGTCGATCATCGATGGTCCAGTACCATCTATCAAATGAAAACAATTCGGTATTAGCTATTCCTGCAGTGCTCAACCCATCAAAGTCGCGCACGGAAACATGTATGCTGGATGTATGCTGGATGTATGTGGGTGGTACTTACGTCTGCTGGAATTTTCCTGATGATTTCGCGGCAAGCTGACAGACGAAAATACTGCTCAGTCCAGACTCGTGTCTCTTGTTCGTGTCCTTGATACAGTACTTACTGTCACCTGCTCACCATTCTCAATTCCAGTACCAGCGTCGACGACTAAATCAGTGTTGTACAAGACGATGTTTCCACTTCCAGGACTAGCAGTCCGCATAGCAGCCTTATCGCAGCCGGTGGTACCTACTTGAGTTCCAGGACCCCAAGTTGACTTGTCACCGTTGGGATGAAGGCATTCATTGTTCCGATAAGATTTGATGCGGATTGCCGTGTAACGCTTTTCTACCAAGATAGGAGTGGCGAAGACGGTGCACATGCACAGGAGTGCAAAGAGGTCGTTGAGCAACATTACAAGGATGGTGAAGAGTCAGATGAATTGTATGGGAAGTTGGTTTTATGCATCCTGTACAGGAAGACAAAAAGGATGATTTGCGAGGGGAAGATGCATATCCGAGGTATGTCGCAACAGGATCATATGACATGCGAAACGGTCCCACACTGACACAGCTTTGGCGGATCATTTTAGATTGTACGTCGTGTTTGACGCAGATCCAACGTTTTTGTCGAGGCCCTACCCTGTGACAGTTGAGGATAAGAGGCCAAACGCATGCACATTTTACTTGCCTCTCCTCAATGATCATGGGCACTATACTCAGCTTTTATACATGTGTCATACCACATAAGTCGCTACCTACCAAAAATGTACAGGTCGATATTGCCCACAGCACTTGAATAGAAAATCCTCCTTTTAACTATTTACATCAATTATGAAGACTCCGTTCAAATACGCATGTTTAGATTGTCCGTTCCAACCACTCAATCGCACACAGATCAAGGAAGTCCAATGGTAAAGAACTCCTGGTTTCGATTCCCTTGTGAGCAAGTCCATACCTGAAGTGTTCGCTGGATATCGTATGGCGGGAAATGCGAATAATGAATTGGAGTAGATTCGGCTCTCACATCAAGACAAAGATCTGTTCGTGGAAGAGATATCAGCAAGTCGATTCGCAGGGAACGGATGTATGCAAGTGAAGTGGAGAAATCAAAGGGAGTGTAAGGGCAGAAAAGGTTTCTTACTTGTTCCTCTCGCTTTGAAATGCTGGCCATCCCATTCCCATCTCGTGTTCTCAGTAGTATCACAGTCCTGCAAGATGGGTCTTGTTCCATCAGTAGGGTTGGCTCCGACGCTCAAGCAGTAATTGTTATCTGCTTGTGAGAGAGTTATGATAGTATTGTCTGTTGGAGCGGTAAAGAAATTCCAACGCTGAAGCTGTACATTACTATCGCTATTCGCGAAATCATATGCTCTATTGTACCATCGGCACCGTCAACTCGACAAGAAAGCAAGAGGAAGACTTTCAGGAGCGCTTCAAACTCACACATCGACATATCCTCCGAAAGCTGCTGCACCTGCGCTTACGGTGATAGCCAAATCAGGTCGTCCAGAGGCTTCGATAAACAATCAGTCAAAGCTTTGCGTGGCGTTCCTCCTGGATAAGAAAAGAGAAGTCCTGGATGCAGAGGATATATACTCACGGTGGATTCGCTGACCCGCATCTTGAGGGTCCAGATACGTAAGTCCAACTGGAGGATTGAGCACCGCGGATTGACCGGAAATGGGATAGTAGGGTTCATCTGCTTGGACGATAGTCCAAACTAGCATGAAAGGGAAAATGATCAGCGTAATCAAGGGCAAGATAACGGATGTGATAGAAGAAAAGTGGGATAAAAGTGAAGAGTGATTGAAGCCCTTTTCATGAGAAGAGGTGTATAAACTCACTTTGATTGAGGTTACCCGGACTACATTCCCATGTTTGTGTACCAGAATCATTATTACCTTGATCGAGACATTGATTACCTCCAGTAATGGCGATTCGTCGATCATCGGTGAGGTACCAGCTGCGATCATCGTTAACAACTACGCTCAAAGAGAGATCGCAGCACTTGGTCATGGTTTCGAATGAAACAAGAGGAGAATAACATACGTTTGCTGGAAGAGACCTGGGTAACTTTGCCATAGCTGATCATATACGTCAGCGGATCGTGAGCTTGGTATGAAGACTCACTTTCAAAACTTCGCCATTTTGATTGCCGGTCCCCGCATCCACTACGAAACCTTCATTACCACTGACGCTAATAGCACCACTACCTGGGTTGATATTCCATGTGCGAGCTTGATAACACCCGATAGTAGCTACCTGGACATTGTTACCGACTGATCTACCGACTGGTGACAAGCACAGACCGTTTCGGAATGACTGGATTTTGACACCGCTGTACCGCTTGCTGAGCTGGATAGGAGTAGGAGAGGATACGATGAGCGGGAGTAAAGCGAGGAGAGGAATGAAGATGGAAAGCATGATATTGAATGGACTGCTAATGATGCTTTGCCGATGATTAGTAAGCTCTAAGAATCAGGAAGAAGAACAATAGAAAGGGGTGCTATAATATATGTATCCCACTCACCCGTGTTCTCAATCTTCAATCGTCAAAATACCAAAATGGATGGATCATCTGACCTTGTTGTTCGATCTACAGGAACGATGCATAGCCCCTGAATACCGAATATCAAACGCAGGGGGAAGTCCGAGCAATATCCCTTTGACGGGAGGTTGCTTCTCTGTGTTTTATATATCCCAAGCGTTGCATACTGAGATCTCCGTCGATGGATGATCAGAGGATGAAGATGAATGCTAAGGGGGGGATACCTCCAGAGACACATATGAAGAAGGCATGAGAAAGCTGTGCAAAGTTGAAATCAGTCTGCTGATCTCCTCTTTTATCTAGGCACCACTCTTCTACATCGTTTCACTCGGTTGAGTTATTTCCGAGATGACTTTCTTTTGTCTTGGCATTTTCAGAAGGAGTTCAGATATCTCAGATCCGCGGTTCAGGCGCAACAAAAAGACTACGATTACGAGTACATCTTCTTTGACTTCATACAGAAACCGCAAGCGGATTTCAATTATTTCAATTATTTCTCTCGTAATGTCTCTTCAACTATATTCGATCATGATTCCTTTCGTCATTTCCTCGCTTAATATGCAAGATCTTCTAGACACTCTGCATTACATCTCCCGATAGAAATGGAATTGGTCTGGAGAGTTTGTGGGGCAAGTCAATCAAAACATCAGCCTTACACCAAAGTTTCATTTCAAGCCAGTGATGAAGGAATATCCGACTCACCTTGTTTCCTGGCCTAAGCAGCGGTAGGTTGAGCTCCTCTTTCAGCGACTCGACCGATAGTGTGATTGGGAGGAGGAGTACCAGTAGCCGGGACGATGTTCCAAGCTTAACGGGATCCAACGTTAGCAGGTTTCGTGCCATAATTGAATTCGCTTACCTTGATTGGTATTGAAATCAGTGCATTGGTAAGTCTGTGGACCAGTGGAACCTTCATCCAAGCATTGGACACCGTTGGTAATGGCAATTCGGTTATCACCAGTTAGATACCAGCTTGACGGGTATGATCAGGGTCCAGATCATCAACAGTACTAAAGGGAAGTCATACGGCTTACGTTTGAGCGAAGACTCCAGGAGAACTCTTCCACAACTAACGAATGTATGACAAGTAAGCTCTCGACCACCGCGTTATAGAAGGTGAAAGACATATCGTGGAATGAAGAGGAATCCACTCACGACTACAGCAGCGTTATTGGTGCTACCTCCACCTTGAGCCTGTAACGCCCAGGTAGTCCCATGCAGAATGATACTACCACTTCCAGGATTGATATCCCAAGTAGCAGCTTGATCACATCCCGTAGTACCTACAACAGTACCGTTAGTCCAGGTAGTGAAGGGAGCAAGGCAAAGACCGTCTTGGACAGACTGAATCTTGGCGGCAGAATATCTCTTCTGGATAGGCGAAGAAGTTACAAAGCTGAGTGTGGTGATAGCGAGAGCTGTGAGAGTGGACAAGTACATATTGGATGGAGGATGACGTGTTTCAATGGTGAATGTGACAGGAGGGTTCTTGGGGAACAGGAAGCCGATACCTCCCACGATGAAGATGAGTTTTTATATTTCTTTCATGTCGGCCAGCCCATCTAGCTAATACAAACCGCCTTTTGTCGAATTCGTGAGCATCCGACATGCTCGGCTATGTTTGGGGTTCTACTTTAGCTCAGTTTCTTCCAAGCCGGTATCTCAATCTACATCGCACCATTGTCCGCAGAGTAATCAGCGATAAACTTACATCGCCTCATGTTGGTCCGCATCATCCGCAAATAAATCGTCGCTAGAACTCGCTTTGAGTATCATTTAGCGTTGAAAATATCACAAATTGTCAAAGTGCTAAAACGCGGATCAAATCTTTCCCCACGCTGCGGATCGATTGTGCCTACATGGCCGACAGCCCATCGTCGCTAGGTAGGCTACGACTGAGGGGGAGGCCCGAGTGGAAACTGAACATGCATCGTCATCTGGTCAATGTAATGTATGTTTAACCGAAAGTCCAAGAAAAAAATTTGAGCTCGGGGAAAGCGCCTTCCCTCGAGAGCGATACAAGTTTATCACTACAGCAAAGGCAGTCCAGATCACCTGGTAGTGAGAAGCGAAAGAAAGGAGGGCCAACGTGAGTAGTGAATTCTACCGAGATTCGGTTGTCCGTCTTGATCGCAGGTGGATATTGGATTGACAACAAGCTGTGAACCAAGAAATACGTCAACCTGACTAAACTGTGTTACTTACCCGAAGAGAAAGCGACAAATATATGTATATGAGGTCGCCTTCTCGTTATATACTTGACCCAGATCGTTCGAATCAACCAGACTTGGATTTCAAATCAATCATCACATATACGATACAACAGTAACATCAGCTGAACATGATCACTCCTGCTATCTTCATCACCCTTATCTCTCTCTTATCCCTTGTCACGTCATCTCCCGTCGCTAAGCGATACTCTGCAGTCAAAATCCGATCTGCAAGAGACAACAAATGTCTTTCTCCCTTCGGTAATAAGTGGGTCGCAGGTACTCAGGTAACCATTGTGGACTGCACTTCTGCAGCTAGATGGGATATCAATCCTGGCAGTGGCAGTATCATCCTTCATGGATCTACTTTTGCTTTAGATGCTGGAGCTGGGAATGCTAATAACGAGCTGGTAAAGGTAAGTGATCGGCTTTCAGTCGTCCTTTTCACACTCAAACCCAATTCGGAATGCACTGGTGTTTATTTGGGATGATAGCTTGGAAACTCTGCTCCAGGATCATTTGCGCAGACGTAAGTACCGTACCAATCTTCAAACTTCGTAAAGCGAGGTTTTAAACAGTGCGATTGATGATTGGGTTTGCTATATACTGTAGCTGGTACTTGACCACCGACGATCGAATTGCCATCACCGGTGGAACTCAATGTCTTGATGAAGGCATCAATGCCCCTCAGACTTATCAATGCAGTTCAGGAAACACTAATCAAGGTGAGTTTGCCTTGAGATCTACGTCATGAGAAGCTGATCATGTGTTTTTCAAGTCTGGATCGTCGATCAGTAAAGCAACACTTCAGAATTAAGGTCTACGACGAGGTCCCTTCGGCAGGTTTACGTTCATTGTAGGGTGATGGAATGTCTATGATAGAAGTTGTGACTGTAGCTGGATGTTGTTGGACCGACTGGGATCGTATATAAGAGTTGGTATGTTACCATGTATTGTTTGTGCACAGAAGTGATCAATCCACTGCCGCATAATGTGATATCTATCGGTTGCAATAACTAGGTCACTATGCTCGTACGTGTTCATAATCAGTGGTCCCCAGAACGTACAAAGCCTGATGTTTCTTTCTAATCTCACACGTTCCCTATAATTAGCTCAAGGATTGTTTATATAATGAAAACGAGCCATATGACTAGGGGTTTTCGGATCTAGTTTTCCAATCAGCTTTGACGCTCCTGACAACTTCCCTATGATGAGTCGAGCACTATTGTAATCGCACGAGCAATCAATCAGCCAATCAGGCATATAGTATTGCAGTATGAGTGACTCGTGCTCAGATAATCTATTTTGTACGTACGTTTCGACACGAAATCGGCTTATACCATAATGAGAAACGTGATCTTGCGGTGACGTTCAGCCAAGTTGAGTGACATACATCACATTGAATCTGAGTGACGTAGTCACGAAGACTATGATTGCTGATTATGGTCCCATTTGAATGAGTGTGAGTCGGAGGTGAGGGAAGTAAACTTTCGTGATAAAGTCGGATATTACGAGGTTGATCAAGTGGGACAATTCCATTTACCTGAGTTGTATTGCACTACCCCACAAACACAGAAACAGAGTATGATCTCATCAGCACGATCCATTCCCAGTATATCGGCTCAAGTAAAGGTCATAGAAAATGAAGAAGCAACGTACAGTAGTACACAGAGCAGCAACAGATCTTAGTGTTTCAGTAGGTGCACCTTGAACATCCAGATCTACTTCGCGACATCCATCACACTTGATTCGAGTCATGATAGACCACCAGTTCTGATCAGTTATATCTTTATTGGCGTATGTATGCCATGTTCGACCGGTACCATCAGTCTGAAATACCCTTGAGGTGTCATCAGTCACAGGGTATGTGTTAGTATGTGAGCTGACAGACATTGCGATTGATTCGGGCGGTTGATACAGAAGCTACTGGTATGTCTGAAGGGTTATTCGTAAAAATTTGGCTTTTAGCAGGAGAGCAAGAGTGGCTGATTGAACTGTATGGGATTGTCCCCATTTTATACCCGACCAGTATTTGCCTTCCAACGTATGCACCACACGTAAATGGCAGCTCATAAACTGCGTGCACTCCACAGTATACACCTTGCTCGGTACTCCACCGGCTTTACAATTTTGTCCTCAATCTATCTGAAAAGTCTTCTCGCCGAACCTCGCTTCCAACTTCTACAGTGGAGCTCAAGTCATCAGCTTCCGTCATCAGCTTTCATAGTCGGATTCGAAGCCCTTTAATTCACACCGTACAACTTACGCTCCTTTAGACTTTATAACGATGAAATTGAGTCGTACTACTTCCCTGTAGGGCCAGAGACAGATTGTCAAGTCATCTAGTCTTTTTCAGCTTCTCCCACCCCTGATTCACAGACTAACCTTGGATAGAATACTTAAAGCCCTTGTTTTCTTTGTCGACATTTCTTCCCACTTTGACCTGGCGTTTAGCTGCTTACGGCATTGAGCAGCTGAAAGACGACGAAGACCATTTCACGGATAATGACAATACAGTATGATCAAGCGAGATCTAGACCATTCAGACTTTTGCCAGAAGCTGACTCTAATCCAGCTGCCTTCTAATTCAAGGGTGTCCTTTGTGGCTTCATATCCGAGATGAAAGCTCCTGTCATTGTCCGAACTGATACAACAAGGGCTTTTGCGCCAAAACTGTCTTGGGTTACATAACGACATCATCGAGTTTAGAATTGACTGGGGCAGGGGCGACATCGTATACCCTTTAACCAATACATATTGTATAAGTTCCTATTTAGAGTAGGTCCGTGGGCCGACGTGCATTTCTCGACTTCTTTCGCTCATCTTGATTATCGATCATCTTCTCCAACCTCCTGAACTTCCTTTGTATCCTCAGGGAGAGCTAGAAGTCAGTTGGATGGACACGATACAGAAAGGAGTAAGGACGCACGGAACTCACAGTAATCTCGACCAAATATGGTCCCACTTCTCCTCCTCCTCCTGCTTGACCTCTTTGTACCCTTCGTTTTCATCGTCTTCTTCGATTTCATGGATTCCATCAACCTCCCGCCTGAAGAGTGCCAATAGTTCAGTGCCTCCTCGTTGAGGACTAAATCCTGTATATAATGAAATCTGCAACGTTCCCTCAGAGTCTTACGGACGAATAGCTCTAAATTCCTGTTTCGTATTATGAAAGTCCTCCAGATAACCTAATCCATCTTCCAGTCCTTCAGAATGCTCTGACATGTAAAAATGCAATTCGATCTTAGAGTGATGCTGAGATGAAGTACAGATGAGGGACTTGACTGATAATCGATCAGCAAATTAAGTAAGGTCGATGTCACTTCAACAGGTGGGCACGAGCATACACAAAACAGGGCTTGACTTGATCTCATTTAGCATCAGTAGTTTATGTGGCATTCCATATCGACGTGAGGACTGGATGTCAGGATTGTTACATATCGCAAGATACTCACAGTAACTAGACATGTACAAGGAATATGCTTCAGCGCACGCATTGATCATTTGCCTTTTAGTTTTCGCCAGACAATCGACCAATCCAGTCCTATATTTTCATCATCAATCTCTTTAAAGTCCACTCTGTCTGACATCCAACTGAAAATGTCATCTTTGTTTCGTTCCTTGAGCCTTCCTTCGATACTCTGCTTCATGTCATGTGCATCGTAGACCCAGTACTCTACTTTAAACTTGCCATTGGTATCATTATTCCATTGATGTGTCTCCTGCATCGTCTGTTCATCATGATACAGCTTTTTCAAGTGGTAGAGTAGATGTTCGATGTCCCCCGGTCCTAATCGCTTCGGGATAACCATTTTGATCGTTTCGGCGTACTTCAATTCCGGCGTGATCATAGGTATTCTTAATGAATGTTCACCTCTTCCAATTGCTTTATCGGATCTAGTAGGAACCCAATCACCGTTCAATATACATATGATCGACTTTGATTTCAGGCCTTCATCAAATTCTAATAACGTCTGTCTACGTGTAGGACCGTTCACACTGTCCAAAATTTCCAATACCAATTCTTCTAGCATACCTTGTTTGAGCTGATTTCCAAATTGACTAGCGAATTCCAAATACATATAGTATAACCCTTTATCTCCTTGGCAGACAAAAACGTCCCAACCAAGTTCTATCTTGGTGACATTCGGGAACAAGTTGGAATGAGGGAGGAAAACAGGTTGATCACCACAGGTTATGGTACATACTGTAAAAGCCGAATCTTTATCCATAACGTGCAATACCTTAGATTGCTTATATGCTCTGATAGTAGAGTTATCTTCAGCACATCCACGTTGCCATGATCTCCATAAGCCGTCAAAAGAGTTTGGCCTCAACGTGACGTCGGTGTACAGTCGGGGAAGATATCGATCGTATAGAGATTTGGAGAGGGACAAGACGATAGAAGGGCGAAGGTCGAAAATTGAGTCGATGATCAAACTATATACTGGTGAAAGTGGCTCCAATGATTCCGGTGTCAAGTTTGGATACAGATCTTGAGGAGTTTCATAGTCTGGAAGATTCGCCTCATCTGGCGGAGATGGTTGTCTGTTGGAAGAACGACGTTTCTCGGGATGTATAGGATGAGCTATCTGTGATAGTAATGCGCGAAATCGTCCCATCTTGATAGTTGGTCGCTATGGGTGGATAAGAGCTGGGTGTGGGACATAAGAAGAAAGGGCAGTTTCATTGTATGTTTATAGATGAGCTATAACTATTGTGAAGATGGGAAAGAGAAACGGACAAAGAGCGATGCACCAATGTATCATGATTATTCGCTTCCCAAAACATCCGAGTGCCTGAGCGCATGAACCGGTCAGGAACCCGAATGCAGCGAAAAACACCCTGTAACGTCGCTTTTCCCGTCTTCATTGGCGGTTAGGTGGGCAGCTCAAACAGCCTTCAAGGACTTTTGTGAGGCGAGACGGGTGTTTGTGCGTCAGAGAGTAATATATTCCTCTGGGCAGAGTATGTGGGAAGCGAACAGGGACACAGGAACGGACATTATGGGGATAACCATGACCAGGAGATGTGTACATGTCACTAAACTGCATCATAGCGTGTGAGACGCAATACTGATAAAACGGACCATTTCTACCTATTCTTCCGTAACAAGGTCATATCCTTCTCCGCCGTCGATCAGCTTGAAAACCTCTCTTTCGTTTCCTCTTGTTTCATCCCGCAACTCGATCGTGAATTTAGGTGAATTCCCTTGTCCCTCCTGACCCCAGCCAGCTGCATTCCACGTCTCCCAGGTCTTGTATGTTTCGGATTTGAGATGGTCTATCAGCTCTAAACTTTTAGTTTCTTGTTGTACTAGGTCCTTCAAGTCTGCTTTATCGGTATCTTCTGGCCTTGGCGAATCATGATTTTGCCCTTTACTTGAGTGAATAACCGGAAACAAAACAACTCTTATTTCTTGAACGGAAGGCGCATTTATCCTCCATATTTGCACCGGTAGAGATATATTGGCTTTTGATGCGTTATAGTCATACTTGAAGATGATTGATTTCGCCTGCATACCATGAATGAAGCGCGCTGTCACCATGATGTTGAGTCTCGCAGTTGGATCCAATCTTTCCTCGTTCAGAGTCACACTTTCCAAAGGTATTCTTACATGACGCCATAGTATGTTCTCTATTGGTTGACGGCATGGGAGTGATGGATCCAAATGAGCTCCACTGTGAATTTGCGTTTTCCAACCAAGCTCAACTCTCTTCACATTGGGAAACAGACCTTCGTAGAATCGTGGGAATGGTCCATGTGATAGAGTCGCTTCATAAAGAGCTACATGTTGTTCACCAATCACTAACGTATTGGTGTGTCTCAGTGCAGCGAGCGTACGTTCGTGCAACGGTGCGTGTTGAGTAAGACCATACAGTGTAGCAGAGTCGGGTGCTATAGTATGGTAAAGTAAAGGTATATGTCGGTCGTAGTGCTTCTTGGAAAGGAGGATATAGGTGACTGGAGCGATGTGTGACAAGTGAGACAGGATTAGGTCATGAACCGGTAGTAATTGCTGAAACGCCTCGAAAGTCAGAAGGTCGTGTGTCTGACCTAACATATGAGGGAGTATTCAAATGCGGCGATGCTTGAGGAATTGATCCTCAAGATAGCGCAAGTTTTGGTATACTCAAGAAGGATTGATTGATGAAGTGCACAAACCAATGCCTCCGCCTTTGTTCTACGTTTCAAGAGGTTTAGAAGATGATGACGTCACCCACCTTCTGTCACCGGTTAATCCGGGAATCTTGTATGCAGTGTAAATAAGAAACAGTCTCTCATGAGTTGAGTTTGATCATTGCTCTCTGAACATTGCTATCGAATTTAGTTTAGTCACAAAGTACCATCAAGACCTATACCATTGAGATGCTCAGTATGCCGACTACAGATGTCATTAGAGAGATCCTACCGCTCCCTTTTTCCGCCGAAATTCAATCACGAATATACGATCTTCTAGTTCCGGAGATCCCTTTCAAACTCATGCTTCTCTCTCATCGTCATTACGGCTCCATTGTCCCTTCACTATACACTCACATCACCTTGTCAGGGCAAAATGCAGACAGGTTCAATGAGCGAATACACTGTACTATGCAGAAAGATGCGGTAGGGAAACGAATGAAATGGGTAGGAAGGAAATCTAAAGCTTGTACCAATACCCAAAGTCTGGTGATTAGTGATGATGCTTGTCTCATGTCAATTGACCATCTGGTTCAATCATCTCTCAGAAGACCGCTCAAGCACCATGATCAAGCATGTTGGTCGGATACCCTGTTCCCAAATCTGAAGAAAGTCGTTTTACGTTACTCTACTATGAACCTCCTTACATCTGAATTTATGGCGAATTTATTTGGTGGTAGAATGCAATCGCTTGAAAAATGTATTGGGAATGTGAAGATCATACATGTGGATGTCTCTTCTGGCGAATTCGAGAAGATTCATCTCAAAATCTTGATTCAAATGATCAAGGACAACTTCACCAAAGCAGAGTCAGTGATATTTCGAATGAAATGGGGCTTATTACCCATCCCTCCACAGTGGATCAGAAGCATCCCATTACTCAAGATGTATCTGGAAGAAAAAGAAGAGACGGACGAAGGTCTTGTGGCTAGAACGAACCTGAGGATGTTCAATATAATGTATCGTTACGGAAACGATCAAATACCAAGAGAGAAGCCACTTGAAGTATATTTCAGAAACGAAGAATTGGTCCAAGACTATAATAACAGGATGCTAAATAGGAGAGGAATCGACAATATGTTATCGATAAGACAGTGGCAAGAAGAAGATGATTGGATGAAATAGACGATGTCGAGTACACGAACTCATCTCTCTATCCTTATCATATCCTATCTTCATGCATGTCTTTGAGTGGTTTTTGAGGGCTCACCCCAGGTTGATTACGTCATCTCCGGTTACTATCTTATCACCCAACGTACAATCACGGAATCAGCAAATAAAGTTGTTCAAAGCACATGATATTTCATGAGAACTTCAGAGGATCAGACGTCGGGTATATGCTGGAGATAATAGCTCCTTATGTAGAACCATGTCTGGTTGTTACGAGATTGAAAGCTGGATGACTGCTCTTGAGCCCAAACTTCCATCGTTCCATACGACATATCAAGATGTCGTCGACACAGTAACTGATTGCCACATGATTCGGTATGAGAGTGACGTTTGAGAAGAAGAAGAAGATATGTTGAAGGAAGCGGTCATTGGCTCCTTGATGGATTTTGGGTCGCTGCTCAGGACCTATATAGTGATGGAGGAGAAAGAGAATACCCAATGCAAGTCTATCTTAAAACCGTGAGATGGGTCAATACGCGGAGGGAGAAACCACGTGTGCGAGAAAAGGAAGAACTTCTCGTGATCGAACATTAGGAGGAAGAAGAGGGCTCACTGGGCATGCATAACATTAAGGCTTTTCGATTCCAAATTATTCCTACTGGACATCTGAATTTGAGAGATTGCTTGAAATCTATTGTTTTAGGTTCCTTACTGGTCTTTCGCTGTTCTTTCGTCTCAAGTCTCGAGTTGCGACACAAGACATTCCCTTTTTTTACAAGTATCACACCTCGGTTCTGTGCATGAAGTGCGTAATCGGAGTCCAACATATCTAGAATACCTCAAAACAGGAGGACTATGGAAGCGAAAAACCAAAAAGTGGAAAAACCCCCATAATCCGAAACAAGGTTCCCCAAGAATTCATGTTGACGTACTACCCTACTGTGCAGTATAGTCACCCAGATAGTCGAGAAATCTAGTCATACAGCCCTTCAGTGCTTAGCATACGTACCTCTAGATTATGTACGTGCTCCTGACGACATGTTGTCTGAGACTGATGTGTCATGGACATAATCTGTCGTACGTTGACTAGTAAACGTGCCACATCAGGTTGGTGGGTTCGAGAAATACGACTACTGTACGACTCTCGCCACTGCCAACGACATGACTCTGCTTAGGTATTTAACCCTTTCATTTCGTATCTCTGACTTTTGAATCCTACATTCTTTCCACAAGACCACACTAGGAAAAGTCGTTTGTACCAGTCATTTTTAGCAAGATTGGCATCATGACCGATTCCGAACCTCAAGAAGCAGCTGATCCACTCGATCTCGCCAGGATCACTGTGTTACCAGCAGAAGTTCGGAACATGATTTACAACCATTTTCGAAAAGAGGCCCGTTTTACCCTCCTGCAACTCAACCAAGAGCATTACTCTTTTATCATTCCCCCTCTATATCATACCTTTGAACTCAATCGGAGAAGTATCTCTCATTTGCGAAGCAGTGACATCCCTTGTTCAGAGGACAGCCCGATCTGTTGGCATGGTCGAAAAGCGGAATCATTGGCAATGGTCCAATGTCTGGTGTTCTCAGATCCAAACGTCTTTTTTCCTCCATTCGAGTTCAGGTCGCATGGGATGGTCACCGATGGTATGGCCACTGGCCGTTGTTCTGGAGACCGCATGTTCCGCAGCGTCAGAAAGGTAATCGTAAAAGCCAACGTGATGTCCACCCTGGTGCCAGATACGAGAGCCTCGACAACGGCCGAGATCCTGGAATCGACTGCCCTAACCTTCTATCTACCCCAATGGGTTGAGCGTTTAGACGTGGACCTGAGTATGATCACCCAAAACCCATGGACTGAATTGCGCCTCATGCAATTGGTACCGGAGTATCTGGGGGCAGACCATATTACCTTACGAAGTAATAGTATTGGCTCGCTTTCACTTATAGCTTCTAGACTCAGCACAATGGTACATTTACGCATCATCGTCCCTCCAGTAGCAGGAACCACTGCGCGGGAATCTGTGGACTCAATTTGGAGCTTAGTTTGTCGCCTCCTGCTATACCGACGACGTCGGGGTGCTATAGAAGTATACATGGAGGGAGGATCAGTGACAGGTGATGAAATCAGGCAAAAAGCCTCTAGAATGAATGTACCGGTCCAAGGTATGGAAGGTATAATTGAGTTCCGAGACTTTAAAAAATTGGAAGAATGTCAGTATGTCGGGCCAGGTGATAGCAGATCAATAGCAGATTGAGAAGTGCTTAGATGTATAGGTAATTCCTCCGCTCTAAGTTGGAATCACATTCAGCTTGCTACTTCGATGAGACAAAGAGGCGCTCTCTTCATAGTACGACGTGCTGATAGCTGTTTACTTCTCAGGATCGGAGCTATACCCCGGCAAGCGATATTTCACCTCATCCCGAATCGAGCGTAGCTGTCCGAGTCTCGATGTTACATGTTCGACTACCCAGACCCTTCTTCGCTTACTCCGTTTGCGCATCCTAGAAATGTAAAAATCGGGATCTCGAATTCATAGTTTATATAGCCTTCTGTGGATTTTTCATTACATTTGTCACCTCAATACTTCACTTTTACAGGAAACGACCTATCTAATTCCAATGTTTTTGTGATGAATAGATCGAATTTCCTTTACATATAGTTGGACTCGATATTAGGGCTGTTCGCAGTTTTTTGAACGAAGGACCATCTCCAGTACACTGATCAGGGCGGTGTTAATGGAAAGAATCCATAGCAGCGGCGGTTATAAGTTCAACATGATTCACTTGTGAGAGTGAGAGAGCTTTGACCTTGCGACCGGACCGTAGAAAGGGTGGTACCAACTTGAGGTTTCGCATGAACTGCTATGAAACCAATGTTATGAAGGACCATTGTTCTATGCCGCGTTGGACTGCTTGCACGCTATTATCGGTAACAAGGAGCTTGGCGGAATACACTTTGGCATTAAGTTCGTTATAAAGCTAACGTGAGCATGGAACCCAGGTAAATAGGTCAATGATCGTGAGTTTATCGAATATCAGGTTCTTGAGTTCGGCGGGCAGACGATTGATTTCCTGGTACATTGGCGGTTGCGAGCTTGCGATGGGAAGGCGCATCAACAGCAGACTAAAGGCATACGATGCGAATATTATGAATTTCCATGAATGCATGGAACACTTCGTTGCTTCAAAATCCTAATCACATATTTTTGTCTTATTACGTGATTGTTCTTTGACATCCGGCTTATTACGATTGTTTAGATAGCACTAGATAGAGTGGGTACGCCCAATCCAGGAGTTTCAGGTTCAGTCTTTGCGTGTTTCTCTTCTGATCCTTCTGACTCTCTTCGATGAAGACTTTTCTCGGGACTTTGTTCGGGACCTTTACCTGCTCTTCGTCTTCTTAGAGCTTCTGACTCCTTCCTTGCCCAAGCGATAGAACCATTCTGTCTGGTAGGGTAGACAAGAGCAAATCGACCTTCACTCCATCTGAGGTAGACAAGAGTGATCATGATGACGATCCAGTAAAATACGTATCCCAAGATAGATCCAACAGTAGCTGTGTTGTCTAGTTGAAATCGTCAGCTGAACTTCGATTCATGGGCGAAGGGCAAAAAGGAGATGATACGCACTCCATCCAAAGATAGCATTAAAGATTTGCCATCCACCGTTGGTAGTGGGAGAACCAGTTTCAGGATTTCCATAAGTCAAGTGCCAGACATTACCTGCAACCTGGAAACTTCCGGGACCATCACCAGTCTCAGCAACATCACCACCAACACCACTGGCGAATCGGTAGTATTGGAAATATCCAATACCCTTGGAGAAGAGACCGGCTCCGATGAGGAACAGGAAGGACGTAGAACCGACGAGGAACCAATGAAGAGTAGTAGTAGAACCGGTTCTGTAGATAGCGTAACCTATCGAAGATGAGACCAAAAATTATAAATATAAATGATCATGATGTCAAAAGATTCGACGGACTTACCGACAATAAGACCAGCGATAATGCCAACGATGACAGGAATGGGGATGGAAACAGCCTGAATGTTGAGAGAAACCTATGAATAAACGCAATCAGTACTACAATGGAATTCTGAAAAAGAAGTCTGACTCACACCTCCAACAAATACCACAGCCTCAAGACCTTCTCTCAAAACAGTAATGAAAGGTAGAAGGAACAAAGCCCATTTTCCACTTCTAGCTTCTCTCTTTTCAAATCGACCCTCCTTTGTTTGAGCTTCAGCCGAAGTCATCTTAGCTTGAGAAGCATCAAATGCAGCAGCAAGCTTGAATCTCCACTTGATTCGAGATCTGTCCATTTTGAGGAAAGCGATACCCATAATATAGATGATGATTGCTGCGATGATGGAGAAAATACCTTCCCAGATCTGTTCAGTCTTGGCCCATAGATCATCAAGTTTGGTGTAGAACTAAAGATACCGAGAATCACTCAGCAACATGTACTAATGGAAGTTTCAAGTAATACTTACGACAGCGATGAATGCAGCACCAATAGCCAAAGCAAGTAAGAAACCAGTTATAGTTCCAGCCCAGATTTGGATTCTCATTCTTTTGATCAACTTCTTCCTCTTATCAACATCATCTGTACTTCCGATTTGAGCATCGTCGATTGAAGGACTGCTGTTGTTCAACTTTCCAGTAAGCATCAACTGCTCAACGAAAGAGAGCAGAACCGAGACGATGATAGCAGCTTCGATCGTCTCTCCTGCATAAGGGACGTTTCAATCAGCCTGATCACCTTGATATCCAGATGCTTCACTCACGGAAGACGATGAAGAAAATCGGTACACTGAAATAATCATTTCCCATATTGATTGATTCCTTTTGTATGACTGAGGCAATTTTCGATGAGTAAAAACGGACAAAAAGATTTGGGAAGGAAAGATTTTGTCGTAAGTCGTGGTTTATCAGATAATGCCTCAACCCGTCTTTTCATCCGATTTTCTTTTCACATGACATTATGATCCTGATATCTCTTTTGGGGCCGTGTAGTCCCTCGACGAATCGCGCATCGGGTCCGACCTCCTGCAGAGACTAAACGATGTTCAAACGAAGTCGAATTTGATTTAGTTTCTTTAGGTAAAGCCCCGTAAATGAAATCTTTCTAATCAGGGTTCGAATCGCTTGTGCCTGGGAGTGTGATTGCCATTCCCTCTTGTCTTTCTCTATTTCTGTATCCTGTCACCAAAACCTTCTTTCTTTCCGTAACGTACATCACCTGAATGCTCCCTTCCACGCGCCATGCTCAGAAGCGGGAGAAGTAACTGAAATACGACCAAGGAGAAGGTATGACTTCCTCCAGCTGGTCGGCCGACTTTCCTGAGGAAAAAGGACATAAAAGGTGCCATTCGATTCGCACGCTCTTAATCAGATAAGGAAGGAGAAGACATCCTCAATTAAAGACTCCGGATCGTTCCGGCGCTCATTGCCTCGATGACCAGCTGACCATTTAGCAAAATCACTAGTTCAATCAATTGATCCCTCCTTCGAATGAGGCGTCCTTAGTCTATTGACTACGGCCGATACCGCAAAGAAGCGACTCCTGTTCATACAAAGGTGGAAGCGTAAGACTTAGTCCCACCGTTCCCTGAGCTGGTTAGTCTGGATTGGAGAGATCTCTCTCAACCCTGAGATCTATTTTTGAATGCCCAGAGTGACGGGTAAAGGAAAAATCCGTCTATCTGATAACGGATCACCGGTAAATGAGCGAAAAAAAAAATGTTCTTCGCCCCACCACCCTGAAATTGTGGAAAGGACGTGAATTCTTTATTGCGTACGTGTATCATCATCGACATAAATCTAGTGTGCTGGTTTCATACCTTCGGCCGGTGGCTTCAGCATTAGCTTTCAAATGAAAATGCATGAGGTACCTCTCGTTTAACGGAACGTATCGCTCCATCTGATAAAAAAAGAGGAATTATTACGAAGGAATATTTTTATCGCTGGTCATTCGATCGGGTTGAAATTGAGCCATTTTATCAGATTAGAAAACTTTTCTTCGAACACCTTTATCCGTCGCATTGTGTATATTCTCTACGTCAATAACAGGCCAATACACCTTCAACTTGACGAAAAGATAGTCCCCGGCATATAGGAAAAAGATGTCGAGACTGGGCAATCTGCTATTCGTAGCAACACTGTTCGCAAGTGCTGCACAAGCAGCGACTATAGAGCATTGGTGGAATATCACGTATACTCAAGCGAACCCTGATGGTGTAAGTGAACAGTCTTGCATATGCACAGGTTCACACTGACGAAAAGGCTCTTTAGCTGCAAGAAAGAAGGGTGATAGGTGTCAACAACTCATGGCCGTGAGTACCAGTTCATCTTTGTCGTTCAATTGATGGTGGCTAACGTATGAAGACATGTAGTGTACCAATGCTCACCGCTACTCAGGGTGACATTCTGATCATGCACGTCACCAACGGTCTGGGTGACGATACAATTGGAACATCATTACACACTCATGGAATGTTCTTCAATGGATCAAATTGGGCGGATGGTGCTGTTGGAACTACCCAATGTCCGATTCCTAATGGCCAAACCATGGATTACTTGATTGATACAACACTTCAAACTGGTACATATTGGATTCACGGACATCATGAAGGTCAAAACACTGATGGATTACGAGCACGTGAGTGACAAGGAGCTGTATCCAAGGAAGTTCTAACCACTAATAGGATGAATAGCCTTTGTGATTTCCCCTCAAAACGCTACTGGGCGATCAGACGATGTTAAATGGGACGAAGAGTACACCCTTGTAGTGTCTGATTGGTGCGTATTTTTACGCTTTCATCTGCAGGTCCCACCTTTGCTGAGTAGCTAATCGTTTCTTACAGGTACCATGATGAATACCCCGACATGATCAAGAACGAATTCCTGACATGGACCAATCCGACTGGAGCTGAGCCCGTCCCAAGTGAGTCACCGTAATCTTTTGCCTGAGTTAGTCACTACGTGCTGATTCATCGTCCATCACTAGATTCCGCCGTATGCTATGTGGCGCAAAACGGTAGTTACTTGCACAGCAATGAAGATCTCTCAAAGGGAGTCGGAGTAAGCGATGATGCAACTATCAATTTCGAAGCTGGTAAAACATACAAAATCCACGTCGTCAATATGGGTACCTTGGGAAGTAAGTGGACGACACCTAGTACGAGACAGAAGGAACCACTGACGCCAAAATGTGTACAGTGTTCTGGATTAAGATGGATCAACACGTAATGAAGATCATCGAGATGGACGGTATCGAACACGAACCTTATGAAATCGATGTATTGACTGTATCAGTAGCTCAAAGATATTCTATCATCGTTGAAGCCCTCAATACAACTGGAACAAATTACGCAATGATGATCATGCAAGATACCGATATGTACGTGAATTTTCTTTCTCCTCATGTAGTACATGGCTATTATATATAGTCCGAGTACAGATTGGGCTCAATTTCAATTTGAAATAGGTACGATGCTGTACCGGACGATTTACAACTGAACAACACTATCCAAATCGTCTATGATTCAGGTGCTGCAAAAGGTGAAGCTGTGGAAGTTGGAATCGATGATATTCCAACCTTCAACGATACTCAATTAGTACCAGTACTCAAGAATGAGCTTCTTCATCCTGATGTCGAATTCGAATTGAATGCTTATTTCGACGTAAGTTGGTCATACTCTGCTCGAGATTGTTACCAGAAATACTGATATTTTAGCGGCTCAATAGACTTACGATGATGGTACCAACCGAGCTTCATGTGAGTAGGCTGTCTTTAGCCTGTGTCAAGAGAACAAAACCTTATACGATTCACTGTCTGTAGTCAACAACATCACCTATCAAATGCCCATGGTTCCTTCGATGTTGACTGCCGCCTCAATGGGTCAAGACGCTTATGACGTTGCTGTATACGGTGCTCAAACCAACGCTTTCGTTACAAAGCATATGCAAGTTGTCCAATTGACTGTATTCAATTGGGACGCAGGATTCCATCCATTCCATTTCCACGGGTGAGTTCATAAATAGCCTTAAAAGCGATTCTGGCCAACGAAAGCTGACTCCGGAAATCAAATCATGCGTAGACATGAGTTCCAAGTGGTACATAAATCATTTGACGTAACTTCAGATGATCCAGTAATTAATCCACCCATAAACGAAAATCAATCTAATCCAGCCAGAAGAGATACCATCGTCATCCCTCCTACTGGAAGTGTTACTCTAAGATGGAGAGCCGATAATCCAGGTGCATGGATGTTCCATTGCCATGTAAGTTTCTATACAGAAAGAACCGTCCTACCCTCAAACAGGATGCTGATTCAAATACTGAATAGATCGATTGGCATTTATCATCTGGTTTGGCAGCGATCTTCTTGGAAGCAGTAGATGCTTTCCAAGCTACTAATCAAACCACAAATGCTACACCCCAACAAGTTTTAGATCAATGTGCTTATTGGAAAACACCTACTTCAGGCAACATTGTTGGAAAGTTTTCAACGACAGATTTCAAGGGGCAACCCTATGGTCCATTCCCACTCAAGATGGTAAGTAATTGTCCCACTCTGCTGAGAACAAATTCATATGTTATGGTCACTGATATTTGCCTGTGAGTTTAGGGATGGACATCAAAAGCTATCGGTGCTTTGGCAGGATGTATCATAACTGTTATTTTGGGAATAGCAACTATCGTTTGGTACGCTTCAGGTGAACTTGATGAATCTGAGCTGGAAGAAGAAGTTAAATATAAGCTGGATGCTAAAAAAGCTAAAACTCCTTTATGGAAGAAAGTCTTACCAAACAAGGGGAATTAAAGACAACGTTTGATCACCAGTTTTATAATAGATCAGTACTTGATATGAGCATACAGGAAGGAAGGCTTTCTAAATCAAACACAATGCAATATATGACATGACGAAAAAATTCAATTCTACTTATAGAAACACAGAACAAATGATGTATGGGAAATTTCTAGACAACTTTTCACTCTCTCGCATTCACCCCGCTTTGCCCTTAACCTGACGATCCATAACTCTGCAATGGCTTATTTCTTTCCAATCTTGTGCATCTCCTCTAAAACGTCCAGGATGGTACTCGCACTCCAAGCTTGTGTATTACATGAATCGTAACAGTATTGACCGTCTATAATTGACGTTGTATCATTAGCCTCAGACTCGGCCAGGTATAGAGCCGGTTCAAATGAAGAATTAATGAGGAACGCAATCTCGACCAGCAGTAGTTGCTCGGCTGAGGACAATAACCAGAATTGACAAACTCACTGCTGTTGGTTAATTCAGGAAGACCTCTCCAAGGATCATTCGTAATATGTTGAGCATGACTTTGCAAGATGTTGGAGATGTGGTGCATGGTCTGAGTAGCATCCTGAATGGGAATAGAGTCAGTCTAAAGGCCGAGCGAGATATCAAACATGCTGTGTTAACACTTCGAATATCCAGACTTACTTTCTTGCCCTCGCCAGCAATCCGGTCGAATTTGAGATACGCCATGAGGAACCAGCCTGTAGGGAAACCCCATTCTGGTCCTTGGTGGTACTAAGGTCTATTTGTATCAGCAGTCACCCCAATGCCTTCGGATATATGAGCCTGCAGATCAAATACTCACGTTCCATCCTTTAGCAATAGCCTGATCGTGACTATCATTGGAATTATCGTAGTCTCCTCTGTATTGACTATCGGAAGGATCGAGAGTTTTGAATCCTAATGGACCTCGAAGAACAGCTTCGGCGATTTGAAGAGCTCCAATCGCTTTTTCTGGTGTGAAAAGTTCCGGTGCAACAATCATAGGTAAAGTGTAATTACATCGAAGCTTTATAAGAGTCAGATTGAGCCTTGCATTAATAAGAGAGGGGTTTAACATACTTGATAGTCACTCCACTCTCGCTCTTTGGGAGTACCATATACATCCTTGTAGATACCTCTTCGATTCACCATTCCCGAGTTGATATCGTATTTGGAGTCTTCGGAAGGATCAGATGGGACATAATAGCATTTCTCGAAAGAAGCTTGAATGAGGTCGGCCCATTCTTTATAGGTGACAGTTCGAGTTTCACCTTTAATCGTAGCTTTTACACCCTTGAAAGGCCATTTGCCCGCTTTGCTAAGACCATCAACCCAACTCAATGTACTCTTGAGTAGACCGGTGATTTCAACGGGTGCACCATCACGAGGAGTAGCAGGTAGACCTTTGTTGCCGGCCTTGTCGGAGGAACCCATCTTGTCCATCCATGTACTAGATCACATTTGGGTTGTCAGCTAGATCACGAGAATTACAATACATGTAATGATTGATCCGAGACTTGAGACTCACCCGCAGTTGTACCTGTTACCGCCAAATATGATACCAGTTGACCAGTCTACCCAGATCTTTTGGTTGAAACCTTCGTCTTTCATATCCATATCGAGATTAGGTCCAGCCTGTACATATCAGCCACATCAGCCTGTCGCTCCGGCTATATTGCATCCAATGACTCACGTTATATTCCCTGAATTCGATGCCTTGAGCATGTCGTTGCAAGATTTCTTGCACAAGTTCAGCAACAGTACTTTCGTACTCGAATGCTCTGGGATGATCCCATTCTACCCAAGTATCATCTGCGGGGAATCTTCGTTTGACTTTATCGTTCAACAAAGCAAGACCGTTTGGACACATCTTAGTGTAATCTTGGATGTTTTGACAGAACCACCCTACGAGTAAATGATTGTCAGCGGGTTAATCATTATACGACTGATGACCGTAACGGAAGTCTTCTGGGAGATTTCTCTCAGGGAATTGGTGCTTCAAGAGCAGCGGACAAATGTCACTCACATGGCCCATCACGACAGTTGTATCTGGGGGTTTTGGTAGAATCAAGCAAGTTTGGGATCAGACCATGTTTGAGTGTACTTCCAAAAGATAAGATATGATCTCTTGCTGCCGGGAAGTTTCCTGTTGTAAGGAAAAGACCTCTGAGAGAGATGAACTGTTGCCAGGGCAAAGAAATTAGCTTAGGCATTACATGTCGAGGAGGATGAGAGGAACATTGCCTCCGTTCTGGGTTATTAGTGGAATGAGTGATCACTTACAACATCTCGACCCCAACATCTAGCCCAACCTGCGGCGAAATGCGGTAAACCTGCAGCCAATGAAGGTACGGGTTTTGCGGGATTGATGGAAGCAGATTTGACAAGACCGTACATTTGTACGGAACATAAAGCTAAATCATGAGTGAAGGAATGTCCTGAAGAGATGAACTCGGAACATTGTTCCACTACAGCTTTTCGAGCAGCTTTATATGCTTCGTACATTACTAAAGCGAAATATTTCGGTCTCATGAATCCGGGACAAGTGGATTTGATTAATTCGAATCTTTCGGATAACCATTGATGAGGTTTAGCCAATCGAGGTAGATCGCCAACTTGCCTAAGTAGCATAAGCCATCAGTCTACGTTCTACGCACGTGACAATCACCACCTATGGGAAAAGGATCGATCTCCAGTGTGAATGGTGTACGACCAATACTCACTTCTCCAATCGCTTTAAGACGTAATCCATTGCCCACGTGCCCTCTCTTAGGTGAGCGCATAGAGGATGACCGAGGTCGTTACTCTTCATGATCTCTCTTAATGGGTGCATCCATCCTTCCAGACCACAATAGACTAAGCTACCGTAATTGGGGATGGTGTATGTTCCATCACCACCCGTTGCATCTTTCTCTTCTCCATCAGCTCGATGAAGGATCACGTTGAGATCGACGAGATCAAGTTCGGAATAAGCCTCAACAGCTCCAGTCTTGATGATCTGATCGAGGTCGGACTTTATTTCATCCATCGAAGTGGAAAAAACCATGATGCTTCCAGGGTCAAAGTGGTCAGGTACATTGATCTCGCAATATTGGCCATCGCCATCTTGGCCTCTGGTGATACTAGGTTCAGCAACTTCCTCCAATTTGGAGGGAATACCTTTATGCGTTTTGGCATTAGGGTCCCATGAGCTGAAATCGGTGGTGACAGATGCACCGAATAAGTAGGAGATGTTGGTTCGGGAGAGTTTGATCGGTTTGACTGATTGGACGAACGAGATTGTCAGTGAAATACCAAAAGAGACATCGCAATCGGGAGAAAACTCACTCCATCCTCTGCCTGAGAAGCCCTTAAAGGCGGTGTGAGCAATGAGCATGTAACCTTTATGGGTAATAGGGTGTACTCGGTGAATCATGATGTACTATAAGAAATCTTCAGTCAGCTCGAATTGACCTAAAATGTAGCGAGCTAATGTACCTGTCCTTCTTCATGTACATGACCTTCGGTGAACCCTTCTTCCATCATTTGAGTGTGCAGGTGGTTAAGTATTCTCTTGACCTTTCCAATTCCATTTTCATTCTGGTCGGCTACTTCGTATGGTCGGTTATCCGTAACTAAATCCAAGAGTTTGGGATATAAGTCATCGAAACCTTTGTTTGATCCTAAAGCTGCTCGAGAGAATGTGACCAGGGCCCCGGTCGATAGAGCATCTTCAGCGGTTCTCTTGTCGAATGGAGATTGGTTATCGTGAGTCAGATCGTAGAACACGGCGTGAGGAACTGATCCTTGAAGGGGTGTAACGATACAAGGTCGTGTAGCCCCTTTACCGAAAGGTGGTGCGAGTTCATCGGACGATGAAAGACAGGCAGAGTCCATTGATCCTAGATGCAGGGACTTGTGAGCTTACCCCTCTACGATAGTCACCGGAAGTGTTTCAACTTACCAACAGGCTTACCCAGACCAAATCGCCAAAGTCTGTTAGGGATTAGAATAGTCAATTGGAGGAACCTCTTGCTGGAGGCTTCTAGAACAAATAAAAACGCTTACTCACAAATCAGCGAAGTTTTTGACATTGTCACCGTTGTAAGCCTCTCTAACCAGACTGTTGATTCCTAATTCTCTAACAAACTTGAGATCCATCTCTGAGCTTCCAGTGAAAAGTTCAGCCATGATATACAAATTAGGGTTTACTCTTCTTCCGGCATCGATTACAGCTTCACCCAGATGCAGAGGTGTAGAATGACAATTATCCAATCGGAAACCATCAAAAGTCGCTGCTAAAAGTTCGGCATATTTGATCATATGATCCCATAACCATGGATTATCATCTCTGCCAGATCCATAACGAAGTTTCACACAATCATCCCATACTATAACCTGTCGACGGATGTAAGCTTTGGATGGATATTCAGCAAAGTTTTGCAATGGATCGGCACCCCACATCCACCCATTATTGGCTAAAGCAAGAGAATCTTTGGGGTGTTTGGAAGTGGTTTCGTTCGAAGGAAGTCTGGTAAAGTATTTTTCGACAAGCGGTCGTCTATAAAAATGGTTTAGCATTAGCTGCAGGTCCATCGACGAGACGTGAGAAAGCTCACTCTTCAGTGATGGCACCGATCTTAGGTCCTCCATCTTCTAATCGGGTGAATCTCAATCTTCCAACCATACCTTCGATAGCAGCGTTGACATCATCGTTGCATTCCGCGTACAAGTCGACATTGAGCACATCAAGAACCTCTCCCCATCGCTTAGCTTGAGTCTCAGGTGATTCACTTGGATAAGCAGATTGGATCAATCCAGCCGCCAATTCAGGTTTAACAGTTGAGCAGAATCTCGAAGAGTAAGCCTTGAAGTTCTCAATGAATCCAGGGGTTGATTTGATGATTTCAGCTAATTGTGACGCCGATTGGTTGGAAACATTTGATCCTTCCCATTTCTTTGGTGAGGGTTTGTTTCGCAGTAAAGATGATCTAACTGAAGACACAGATGCCTGTACATCAAACACATAGAATTCCCATAAACGAGAATCGTCGATAGCTTTTTTCATTGCTGGGATCAGTTTTTGCAAGTCGCCTTCGGAATTGAGTGTCGTAGGTAATCCGAGAGAAGAGAGATTCGATGATAACGAAAGAATGGCATCTTCAAGCTCTACTGCAGGAGCGAGATGAGGAGTATTTTGAGGTGAGTAACCTAGTAGTGCGTCAACATGTTAGCAATGACGACCGTCACGACATTTGTACGCAATGATGATTAGTCCATCTAATTGGGAGATGATCTAACTACGCTTGCGAATCACTTACCTGCTTCGGGATGTTGCTCTAGCCAGGGAGAGTCGAAAGCCATATGATTCAATACTACATCAGTTATACCACCTAAACCATATTTCTCTTTAGCTAATTTGATAATTTTTTCAATTTCTGCATATCCTCCATCTTTCACATTATGATTCACCAAGATAGCTTGATCGTAGCTCAATTGATCTTGGATCGAATAAGGACTTCCTGAGCTACCTCTTTGTTGTAAAGGTGCCCAATGAAGCATATTATATCCACGTCTAGAAGCTTCAACGAAATGTTTTTCCCAATCTGAAGTTTTGCCCATCCATTTAGCCAATACAGATAAGATTATCAATCCATCTAATGAGACATTGGTGGATTTGGGCAAGATTGCACCTGATGAGGTGTCCTTCAATGGGTTGACTTTAGAAGGGAAGAAAGATGTACGTTGAGGCAAGAGGATGAGTGGATCAACGTTGAAGTATCCTTTTCTGCCTTGAATTCGAGGTGAAGAGGGAGTAGGTCCATCGTATTCAAGATAATAGCAGAATGCACCTGGTGCTGATATGGGAAGGTCGATTTGAATGGGTCTGGTAGAATCATCGATTGTTGGCTTTCTCCACGATTATCCAAGTGGATATGTTCACTCACTTGCTCATATCGGTGGGTAGCTTTCTTTCTTTCCAATCACCTCTTTGGAACACACCCCCGTCCATAGGGAAGTCAGACTTCAGAACACCATTTCGAGTTACGTTAGTCCCCGGTCGAATGGAGAATCTGAGAACGTATGGTCGGACGGGAGGTGGAAGCCGGATGTACTGTGGGTGATGTTAGTATATCATTATGTGTAGTGGTCGCCCCAGTGTGACCGATCCCCCGTTCCATCCCAAGCTGGGAGCTGATTGTTAATCAGAGACCTTTTCACCCCTGAACTCCTAGTGTATACGTTGCCCCTGTCCTTGCTCAAGCTCAACGAAGAAATACTCACATCTTTACCCTCTCCTGGTCCACCATCATTCTCCAAAGCCAATTCCCAGACTTGAACCTCCTTGCCATCGTTGCTTTCCCCCTTGAAAAAAGCTATCGCTTCATCTTGAGGTGTCTTGGGTGTTCTTAATCCATCCACTGGTACTTGAGATTCCCCGTTACCATTAAGAGGTAATTGGATGTTTGTAGGTTTAACTGATACCATGGTTTAGGTGCTGTATTATAGTTGATGATCACGAAAAGAAGAAAACGAAAAGGGTGATTGTATGACTCGAGGAAAGAGAACAGGTATACAAAGGTATATACGTGGAATGAGTGAAGTAGTAAAGCTGCAACAATGAACGTGGTTGATTTTGGCTTTGCGGATATTGATGTTCTAGGTGTTTATATGAATCAATTTGAGCGGGGTAAGTGGATAGTAACCTTCTATGGTATTCGCGTTTCGATGATATATAAGGTATCACACCAAGGATGAAGCAAGGCTGAATTGAATCTTGTTTCTATTTGAGCACTACGAGTACTCTCTACTGATCACAGCTTGGTCGTCTTGATAATTTCAATTGGTTTCTTGGGATTTCCCAAATTGCCAAATTCAGGGAGGGAAGGGGGATGATATTTTTGAGACGACGTTGAAGGATGACGTGGTGGCGCGAACTTAAGGAAAATGTCTAAATGCGGGTAATGAATCCCATATGGTCAGTACAAAAGGTAGCATTTCATGGTGCTCCGTGTTGTTTAGTTCAGATCACCAACCGGGGCTTGATGGTGGTCCATGAAGCATACAGCATATACACAAGCGAGGGTTAATGCAGTCAAGACAGCGACGGTGAAAAGCCCAGCAGCGACCATTAGTCAATCACCGAACACTCGCTCGTACTCTGGACAGATTAATCATCATTTCAGGCCCAAGTCAGACAGCGAGGCTGAATCTTCGTCATCAGTCATCTTCAAAACATTGGAATACATCTAGAATCTCTTCGGACCAATCAACAGGTCGAACAGCAGCATATCCCGAAATCCGATGTTAGCTTTGGAACATTGAAGTAAAAAACGATTCAGCCTCTCTTTGTTTATCTTTGACTTTGACTTTCCATTCGGTCATCGACCTTGTTGTCACCCTTACATCATGCCAAATTCACCTTCTTTCTTCTCTCGAAGGCCAAGAGCACCACCTCCACCCCCGGTGACCACATTTTATCTATCTTCGCCCTCTCCTTCGACCTCGTCTCTGCGTCCTATCCCACCTCCCAGCTCGCCAAGCGCTATACCCTCTCATACTTTGATATTCTCATTGACACATCCGCATCCGTCAAGTTCACAAGCGACTTCATTCTTCCTCGATTGTATACCTGATCCAATTGGATTCCTCTATCATTCTTCTTCATTCATCTCGAAACGTCTCAGCCTGAGCAATAGCGATCAGATAGAGTGGAGACATCAATTGATACAACTGGAACTGGAAGATAAAGATGGTTTAGCAGCTACTTCAGGTGGTAAAATTGCTGTCAGTTTGAAATGGGTAGAGAGGATCATGCATGAAGTTCAAAGAGGTAGTAAGAACGTACAAAGCGCTATCAAGGAATTCAAAGGTGTTTGTGAGTTCGGTTTCTTGATGTGTCTTGGATCTGCTTTTCACAAAAGGACTTCGAAGAGGAGCAATTTCTTTTCCTCACTAGCCCTATCCACTGTCCTCTCGAGGTTACAGACACGGTTTACATGCAGGGAATACATCACCTGACCATTATCTTTCCTATTGGTCCACTGATGATCTCTTATCTCACCATATCTGGACTTCTGCTAATACTGTAATAACGTAGTACTACACGAGCTAGTCCATACGATCCAACATGACGGTTTCGGATCCACGCCAGGATGGTTGATAGAGTCCATAGCCGATTACGTTCGACTATTAGCTAGTCTGGGTCCTGAACATTGGCGGGGGAGTGGATCAGGTAAGACTGATAAAGGTTGGGAAGAAGGATATGATATTGGTGCTAGGTTCTTAGAGTGGTTGACTGGATTACATCAACCACCTTCTGTTCCCCAGGACAGAACACGAGTGGAAGGTAGTGGATCGATACCTACTCAAATGGTACCAACTCCAACAAAGATCAATATTGATCAACCAAGGGAAAGTCAATATCCGAATCCAACATACAAAGAACAAACCCCTATGCCACCGACCAAACCTAAAGAGAGACCCGGACCATTCCCTGATCTAGTGAGATTGATAGATGCTAGATTGAGATATGAGAAATGGGAAGATGAATGGTGGGTCGAAATGACCGGATTAAGTCTAGAAGGATTATGGAATCAATACATGAAATATTATGGGAGATCATAGATTCCAATAATGTGAAATCAGAAAAAGTAGAGAACGCGGAAACACGATCACTTGCATTGTATGAGAACCTCTTTTTACCTATACCATAAAGTCATGGCTGAATGTCCTGTTGTATAACATGTATATAATGTCATATCTACACGTGGTATGTTTTGGTATGCAAACACATTGGATCTCACTGCTTGAACATAACGCCATCTACTTCTTGTCATGCGAGTCCTCTTCTGCTGATATTGAAATCAGACTTGACATCGAACACCAGCGTATTGACCCGAAACACACATCGTATACTACATTGAAATGAATACAAAACCCTCGTACTGACCCTTTGATTGCAAGACAAACTTTGACAGGATCAACCATTCCTTACCAGACTTGTGACCCCTCCCGTTGATCGGCTGTTTGATACATATATCTCTGACAGGTGGCGGAATGAAAAGGACTTCTCACTCCCTTTAACTATTACAAAGTAGAAACTCGTATCACATTACACCTTTCATAACTATGCTTTTTTGGCCAAGGAACGAGACGGCTGTCAATTGTCGAGGAAAGTATAAATGATGTTGACGACTAACGCTTTTCTCCATAATCTTTTCAAACCTTCATATTCAGAAAATAGACGTAATCAGCAGTCGTACGAAAAAACCCACAAAAATAAACTTACCAAAACATTCTTTTAGAGGCAGAAGCATAAACACTATAACCAAAATAATAATTAACAGATACATATAGAAGCGACTCTCGCTCAACACATAATTCCCATTAAATACTGATATATATTAAATACTGATCGATAATACGATAATCGTTTTCTCCAGAACCCATAAAGAATAATACTAGAAATGACCACGAAAGCTTACTGCACATCGCTCCTCAGAGTCGTGTTCACCTTGACTCTCTTGACAACCCTCACAAAAGGTAGTACAATCCCCGCAGGTTACAATCCATATGACGATTTTCTTTCATCACAGATTGCTTCAACGTCTGATACCACTGATTGTGGTTGTTCCCATAAACATACTACGGACTCTCGACCTGCAAGTACATCAACAGTGATCAGTCCGACTTCTACCCTTATATCTGGAAGCTTCAGCTCTGCTGCTTCTAGCTCTGCTGCTTCCAGTTCTGCTGCTTCGAGTTCTGCAACTTCCAGCTGCACAACGTCTAGCGCTGTAACTTCCCATCAAGTTCAACCGTCTTTCACACAGCCCCAGGCATCTTTCATTCGACCTTCCGGGGAATGGTCTGCAGCAAGTTCTGCCACATCCGTCACTCAAGTCGATCCCCCTTCCGCTGCCTCGTCAAGTGATGGCTTCGCAACAACAACATGTACAACTACGGATACCGCTGGTAACACTTTCTATCCAGATTCGGGCAATACTGTTGGCCTAGGACACAACTCTGCTGAATCAGCTGGATCACAAGATACTCATTTGACTAATGGTATCGGCTCTACCCATAGTGACGTCTCACTTACCAGTCAAATCCCGGCTCCCACGATTTCTTACATCACCACAACGGTATTTCAACCCCAAAGTACTTCCTCTCCCCCATCAGGAAATCCAGGTTCCGGTTCAGGATCAGGTTCAACCTCGACCTCCGGGTCTAGTTTCAGTTCAACGACGTCTGCGGCCACTTCAGAACCTACTGTAGGATATAACCTACGTTTCGGAGAGATGCTGGAAGTATTCAGACTTGATATCAACGATTATAGTAAAACAACGTCAAATTTCACTGGACCCGAGGGCTACGCATATCTTTTCAATGAAGATTATCGTGAAGCCATTTTCAATGTATCTGTTCATGAAGCAGTAATGGCTTACGGACAGACATATATGGGACAAGCAACAAAGTACATGCACGTAAGTGGACAAATCCTCATTGATATACATCTCGATGGTCGACTGGGAAGCTAATAATTCGACGACTTTTTCCACCAGTGCACTGCAGAAGTCACCGCTTCACCTACAACAATGTACTCGATGACGATATTTCCCGATGGTCGACCGTCGCCTACTTCAACTGGTGCAGCTTGCTTGGAATGTACTGATATTGCTTCCACTGATATGAAAACGTAAGTCCCTCCATTGGCCTAGATCCAGCACATCGAAGAAACAGCTTATACTCGATTTCACAGCGCCAGTCAAGCATGATTAGTTTCCTTCGAAATTATCAAGGGGGACTGTTATCAGTAATGTAGTTAGCGTCCAGTATTATTTCTGTAAAGAGATCCCGATATCTTACTAAATTCACATGAACCCGTTGTTTGTTGTTCGGATAAGGATCTTATATAACAATGAAAGGACGGCCATATTGTCACACCGAGAGCGATGATATCCAGAGACAGCATTGTCGTTTTCTTCATTGGAGAACTCAGTTCATAGCTCCTAGATCATTTCCACATTGTTGAAGCATTTCAATCTATCTGTCAATTTGGTTCTCAGTCTTTCTTCTTCTACATTCTTTCTTATCCACTCCAATCTATCTTCTTCAGCTTTCCATAACCCCTCCTCAGAGTATATGTTGATGATCGTATCGTATATCTTATCGTCGGAAACAGGTGTACACATTCTATAGTCCTGCAAAGCTTTTTTCAGAACGTCCAATCTCTTTGTCTTCAATTCTTCCTGCTCTTGGGCTGAATTCAATTCACTCAGGGTGTAATATATATTATACGCTTCGAGTGTTTCTCTTTCGTTCCAGTATGATATATGAGGTAAATCTTCGAATCCCTGGTAATTGTTCAGTATCAAAACCTTCATAGGCCAGTGATAACATAATCTTGTGTTCACGATACTAGTTCCTGCTGTATCCAAATAACCATGATGCGTTCGTGATCCTCCTTCACTGATAGCAGATGAATCTAGAATTACTTTTGTAGGTCGTAAACCCCATCCCAAAGAATGGATTATAAGGTCATCGAGATGTACTGCTGAAACTGAAATCTCCTGATTCCGATCTCGCAAATTCGCTTTCCTGTGACTAGTAGTATCAAGTTTACTGCTTTTCTTTTTATAGTTACTTTTACTTTTGCTTTTGACTTTGGCTTTATTTTGCGATATGGTATAGTTTGAGTGGAATTGAGACTCATTGATAATCTTACATAAAGATCTAACGAATTTCGATCTGATATGAATCGATGATAACGAACGAAAGATTGGTTTATCTGTAAACCAAATTTCTTGCAATAATTGATATATCCTTAATATCCTACTGATCACTATCGCCCCTGCTAGATCCACCAGAACGAGACGTTTGATTAACCCCAATAAGGTGATTTTCCTATGTTCTGATGATAGTGCGAGCAGATCTTGAACACCAGATTCTTCGTTACTCTGGTAATCTTTTGGAAGATGTCCATTTCTGATTTTGATCAATTGTTTTAAGGGGGTATGAATTTTGGTTGATAGTCCATAAGCGAATTGCTCTGCATTGTTCTTATCTAATTCTACAGTCGAGTATAGTATAGGCATCACCCGTCCGTATGTTGCCTTGGAGCATCTGGCGAGTATACAAAGGGTACTGAGAGGCGCTGAAGTGATATAAGATGTTAAGATGTGAGAACGAAGCTCGTCGGGAAGCGGAATTGAGGAACAAGTGAGAACGGGTGATGCCATTGTAGATACGGCTGACTAACACCGTACGCTGTGTTTCAGGCTGGAAAACGTCTAGTTATAATTGGATATAAACTGCTTAACCATATTGGGATGGAATTCCACTTTTGACTCGCTGTGATTTCGGATGGAAGTGCGCGTAAGATCAAAAGTCCCGTCTTCGGAGGCATTTCTCTCTCTCTGTCGCGATCGCCTTTTTGTTCCTCTTCTCATCTCTTATCTTCTTCTTCTTCTTCTTCTTCTTCTTCTACGATTTTGTCATCGCTCCTGCGGATTGTCTAAAGAGTGCCTCTCCACTCGACTTGCTCAGTCGGCGCCCACCGTCAATCATCGTTAGAAATCTTGATGAGAGGTGTTGCGTTCCCGCTAATACATGACCAAGGAGATGTTCAGGGCAATAAGGACCGAGTTCAAGAGGAACAGATAAAACTAAAGCTCAAGCTCAACCTTTCATGCGCTCATCTGTAGTGTATACAGGCTAGCTCAATACCACCATCTGTGAACAAACTACCTGACGTGCTCTGCTATCAGTAGCCGAGGTCGACTTCATAATCATGTCGAAGCCAAAGATCTTCTTCTTTACTAAGTCAGTGCATACCTTCCACTCGGTGAAGCTCAATCATGCTGATGCTATTGCTTTACATCTCCAATACCAACTCCTACTTCTTATCACCTTACTACACCCTCATCCCCTATACATCTTGACATCTGGTCTCACTCACTGCAGTCCCGAATCCGGCCAAGCAAATTGCTTCCTCGCTGTGATATCCGCTATACAGGCTAAACATGGTGAATCGGTAGAGATCCATCTTGGATCATTTGAACAATTGGAGAAACGAAAGCCGGTTGATGTACATTTTCATCGGATCCATGGACAAGGTATGGGTTATAAGGAAGATGGTAGCTCTAAAGGTATGTTTATAGAATCTTCTCCCCAGCAATCCGTCATCCGTCATCCAGCACACTTCAGATACTGGATGTAGGGAAGAAAGGGTGGATCATGTCAAAACCAGTACGCTCAATGTGTGTGAACGCTGAGTCCTGGCTTTGACATACAGATATATCAAAGGCAATGTGTCATCCACCAGGTGTATTAGGTATGCTGAAATGCATTTACTACCTATCAAAAACAACTTGGACTGGTTCGTCTGAAGATTACATATTGGCAACTAAAGATGTATCAAACCTGTTGGATCAAATCCAACCTGACTATATAGTAGTAGATAACGTTTTCAACCTCGTCCGAGATGTCCTCCTGAATACTAAGCGACACAATGGAGATCCATGGGAATACGCAATTCTTTCACCTAATACGTACAAAGATTTTCCAGGTGATAATCCTGATTCAGACATATTAGATCTTCCCGTGTGAGTGAAACCTCTGGTCATCCTATTGATGATAGGAGTATACATATGTGTGCATTGGTATCTATGTATTACTCCTGGCTTACTAAGGGGAATTCATGGTAGGAGCGGTACAGGTTTCCCATATCCACTATCGACCAAAAACCGAATCGTCAGTATAATACTGTCAATCTGTATTGGATTAATGATATACATATTCGATCCACCTACTAGAGAAATACATAAAGCGAGAAAACAATTAGGCTACAAAGGAGCTTTACCGATGTATACATTTTTGAATGGGGAACATACTTTTCTATGTATGTCAAAGGATCAAGCTGATTTACCTAGAATCAAATCAAACTCAAATCCAAAAAAGAATTCAGCCAATCAATGGTTGATAGGTTGTGGGCCCATTCTGATGAATTCGAAACCCGTTAAAGAAGTTGATAATCAATTATCCGAATGGCTGAACAAACGTCCCACGATGTTGATAGTTTTAGGTACTCATTTCAATACCTCACCACACCTAGCTAACGAAATGTTCAATTCGTTGAAGGTGATCATGGCAAAAAGAAAAGATATCCAAGTCCTTTGGAAATTACAACTAGATTCATCATCGCAATCGTCAATGAATCCAGGATCAAGCGCACAAAACAATCTTCGAGACATCCTTGAAGGCCATGCAGAATTAGAAGATAGATTAAAAGTAGTCAATTGGTTAATCCCTGATCCCCTTGCAATACTACAAACTGGGAATGTGATTTGTTTTGTCAATCACGGTGGCAGTAATTCTTATCACGAAGCTTTAGGGTGAGTGGAACGTAATTATCTATGTTCACACTCATCATTTGATATTTCTTGTATGATAGAACTGGAACCCCTCAAGTAATCCTACCAGCTTGGGCCGATTGTTATGACTTTGCTGGTAGATTAAGTTATCTAGGGAACGGTGTGTGCGGGAATACTAAATCAGCGTGAGCTGTTTGTTTCTCCGATTGGGACGATGTTGTCTCCTCCCATCACTGTCCCTCACGTTCCCTCTGCGGTACAAAATTATGGCTAATGTAAATCATACAACTTAGACCGGGTTGGAACCAACTGGAACTGACTAAAGCTATCCTAACCGTGATTGGCGAAACACGCACCTCACCGATCGCAGCACAGATCCGGATGAATGCTAATAAATTACAGGATATCGTCACTGAAAATGGGACTAGACAAGGCAAAGATATAGCTGCTGCTATAATCTGGGAAGAACTTTTGGATGCGGTCGGAGAGAGTTCATAACTAAATGTAATCATGATATTAACACAATCTCGCTATTCGAGGACATGAACATTCATCAATTCTGACTTGTCTCGAATCGAAGTGAACGTGTAATGCTTATTCGTCGATATTACGCTTACCAACAATGAAAAATCTGTGCACAAATACTCAGACCGTTGAAGATGACAAAGGTTACGAATTGCCAGGAAAAACACTGCCCTCGATCGAAGCGAGAAATGAATATTAAACGATGAAGATTAGTGCTACCTAGATATGTATGAAAATTTTAATGAATTATCAACCTTTCAATATGTACATCATCGATTCAAGTACTTTTACGGTGGATTGGCGATTGGCAAATCGAGAACTTGGTTTGTGATTCAAGTCATCTCTCGTCCTTTGTTATTCACCCTGACTGATTTTCTCCTTTGACTTACATGATTATAGTATGTCGTAATCACTCTCTAACGCCATAGGAAGGCCACTCCTTTTTCATCAAGTAAAAAAATACGACATCCATTTGTTCGTGATATCATACACATTCATTGTAACCCTATTTTTACTCGTACTATCACTCATAAGGATACCGGATCCCTTCATCGAAAGATGTTCACGAATTGTTCTGAAGTCACTAATGACGATATTTCAACCCCTTTGCTTCTTATTGACCATTTGGCTCATCGACCAGATTTTGGGAGTCTATTTAGAATTAAATAAAAAAGGTAATGGGAAACGTAGGAACGACAATACAGATCAAAGATAATCACTTCTCCCATCCATCCATTCCCTCATTCACATCTGCTAACTCTCATTCAGTCACATATATAACGATTTCGACGTACAACTTTATTTCTTCAAAAGCTGCTTCTACTACAAACCCCCGGTCACCAGCCTCTCCAGTGCAATGGACAACACTTCCGTATTATTGAAAGCTACAGCCCATCCATTTGTTCCCACTTCCGCTGGGGGATCGACCATTGTTCGCTCTGGTGTTGGTGCAAATGACACATACGAATTCACACTAACAGGCAACGGAACGAAAACAGATCCAATAACAATTACCTGTACCGAACCATCCCACCGACTGTTCACATTGGATACAAAATTTGAACGACAACTGCCTCTATTCGATAATCAAGCTGTTTCCATCTCCAAATCGCTTTACGATCCGAATGAGGATGGCGAAGAGACGCCTGGAACGAAGATAGCCCCACATTTCACGACTCCTCTTAGTGCATATGTCGCAGTTTCCCATGCATTCAGCAGAATCCTCTATCAGTCTCATGATAAAATTCGTAAAGAGCTCGAATCGCCAGTGTCTGAATACTCCCATTCCCAGCCTGAATTACTCATGGCGAAAAGTGTCAAAGAGAACAGTATACGTTCGTTCATGTCTCTAGACGAAAGAACGTTCAACACGAAATTAACTGAAAACAAAACTGCTCACGAAAAATTACTCACGGTTGTCGATAATGCTCATGATAAAAGAAAGTTATCCACTGAAACATGGAAGCCTTATAAAGGTTTCCTCGAAACAGATTACCGATTGCGAGAATTCCGAGATGTATCATGTCATTACACGCAACAAACACGACTCGCTAGAAGACTTGGGTCGGATGCAGAGGTGAAATCGATCTCGCAACAAATGGAAAGATATAAAGGTGACTGTAACAGACGTGCTCTAGTGGAAATTTGGGAGAAGAGCCGTGACCGACTAGCATCTGTCACAGGCGAGGCGTGGGATTACAATAAAGGGCTAGATGCGCTTTTATCTATCCCACAAACATCTATTGAGGGTTCACTTCCAAACGGGATGAGTACAGATACCCAAAGTAGAAGGGCATGCCAAATCACGACTACCGAGAATGTCGCGAGGTTAGGTTTGAACTTCGAGTATGGATCTGAAGACGATGATGATCTTTACATCGAACAATCCTTATCTGAGCCAAGCGCTCATAACAGTAGTAGGGTGACTAGGGCCAGATTCGACGAATCCGGAATCAAGTTTGGAGAACTATGATAAAGCGATTGGCTTCATGAGATTATGCGGAGTATGGGACAATTTCTCCTTTTTGTTATTTTTGCGAAAAAGTGCTTCTTGTGGAAGGCAGTACAGGTTTGTCTGTTTCGCTTCATTCTTCGTTCTCCTTAGCTTCGAGCAATATGATAGCGGTAGTTCATTACTACTCAATGATGGCACAGATAGTTTGTAACATATAATGCAGCTGTGGTATTTGTAGACAGGTTGATGTAACATGCAATCCTTGACCTTTGTCACGGTGGGTCAGTGCCAGCAATTCACACGACAACCAGTGTAGACACGTCGAGACCACCATATGCAGATCCTCTTATAGTGATTGAAAGAAGGGCATGCCTCTTAGTCTTGGAGATTGACACGTTTCAACATGATCAATGATTCCAATACTACGGTAGGGATACTAGAATAATGTAATGTATACACATTGATAACGCGCTTATTGAGATTGGCGTTTACTTGCTACAAACGCAAAAACAACATCACCGACGGCATCCGAGGGCCCATATATACAACTTACTGATTTTAACTTAACATAGATTCAACATTTGAGAAACAGGTTTGACTTGGGTGAGTAGAAGGAGATAAAACTTGTAGAAGGACAAGTGTACTGGGGATACAAACCTATAAAACCTATACTGAAATATTTCTAGATATTGTTGCACTATACAAGACGTCCTTTTTCCTATATACAGCGCTGGTGTGGCAAATTCGAGCAACCCGTGCATGAGCTCATTCGTCATCTGAGAGTCTCCACGAGAACATAAAAGAAAGGAGATGCAACCACTGATGATATCATCATATACATCATTCTCAAGCTTCTTGCCATTTGTACCTTCTCTCATGAAATCATCGGATCCTTTCGACGAAGATAACATTGAGGTGTTTCACAGTCACCGGAGTCGATATTTTTCGGAATCCTTGCTTCTAGGTATGAAAACTTGACTCATCGATAGTATTTTGAGGGTCGGCCCAGATTGCCAGATTCAGATATAAAAGGCGAGACGAAAAGGTAAAACTCTCATGAAAATAAGAGTTTGTAACCTTCTACATTCATTTCCTCATTCAAACTAATTCTCATGCATATATACAGATATCGACTCGATCATATACAAAGTTACCGAATTACCCAGGATATATATCTACCTTCGTACTTTAGCATCTCACTGCTATGTCGACCGAAAACGATATCACGATGAATACAGATGATGCTGCTCCTTCCTCCGCACCCGTTTCTGTTGGAGGCTCAATGATAGCTCGCTCACAATCACGAGACTCTTTCATTTTCACAGCATCGAAGAACCCCACATCGATAACATTCAAACGACCTGTTACGCAACTTTCGTCAGATTCGGATTTAACTAAAGATCTACCTTTATTCGGATGCCCAGTCACGACAATCTACTTGAAACAGGCTGATACAAGTGCAACGCCTGCGCAAGATACATGTACCGACGGGAGCAAGAGGACTGAATACACCGGTGATCGTCATCCATACTTACATGTGTCTGAGAGCGCATGTACAGTACTTGTTGCGAACAAAAGAGTAATTGATAACTTGATCCAAAAGTACAGCTCAGCATCGAAGCAGCTCAGTGCAAAGTCTGCTGAAATCGATGATACTCTATCAAAACTATCCGAGGCCAAAACGATCATCGAAAATAGTATCCGTGACTTCAGGGTATTTGACGATAGGGAGTTTCGTAAAGTTTTGGAGGAAGCCAAGACAAAAACGGAATCGCTCTTACAAGCTACTCGAGTTGCCTATCAGGAGGGGAGACTGTCGACTCGACGAGCTGAGGTATACGAAAACTTTGCCGAGCTTGATGGACAAAGGCGAGAACTTCGAGACAGCTTTGGATATCATCAAGGTCAGAAAATCCTCTGTTGTAGTCTCGGTTTGACTGAGGAGAGCAAATCTCACGCTAAGGAGGCGCGGTATTATAATAATCAGACCAAAAACGTCTCCAAATCCAAACAATGGGAGACAGTCCAGAGGGAACAAGAATTAATTGCAGGCGAAAAATGGGATGACTACAAAGGGTTAGAAAAGTACTTGTCACAAATAGGAAGCTACGTTTATCGAGAGGGAGGATGGCAAGACAACGGAGAGCAAGAGGGGTATTAGGATGACTGATCGTAATGAATGACATATCTCGTATCATCTTATAAGCAGGTTCAATCCGAATTCCGCGGATTGAACATTGTACCTTTTGGTCAGTTTACTTCGTGTAGCTGCTTATGCACGACCGTGACACTTATCTACAGTAGCTCCGCCGACAAAAGGTGCGGATAAATTAGAGGCATAATTGCGATGTCTTCGCGGCTTTGCCACACAGAAAAGCCTCTACTGAGAAATCTGAGGGAAGGAATGCAGCCTCAAATTGGGTTCTGCACACGATGATACGGAAGACGAGAAAGCTAAAGCTGCATTGGCTTGTATGTTGGGTGGCAGGGTAACGAGGGTTTCTTCCAATACCTCTTAAATTAAGTGTGATCGACGATATTAAGGCGACTGAAAGTAGTTCTTGGTTTTCATGTAGAATATTGTAAAGTTTCGGTTTTTTGGGAGTTGGCAATGAGATTCTGTGATATTACCTTATTTAATGATATTCTCTCATTTACAGATATTTTTGGAGTAGCGTCACGTATGCTTAGTATGTAACATGATTGATAGGTGCTCCATAAAACAGGTTGATAGTCAATTCTCTGACCGACTGTTTATTAGAGAAGCCCATATAATATTCGCAGATTTCAGTGTGCATCATGCATGACCTGGCAGATATACGATATGATCCGAAGACCTTCTTTGACTGACACTTTTACAGTAGAGTACGTTGACACGACTAGCCGTCAAGTCATATCCCGCTTGATCTTCTCTTTCAGACTCAGAAGCTTCCTCTTTGCTTTGATAAAGCGAGAAAAACCTCACCGATTATAACGTACTCGTAAGGAGACAGTGTCTGTCCCTTGTTCTCGAATACATCTTTTGTCCTTTTGGGAAGACCAAACTCCCTCGATCTTGATGACATAAGGAGATGTTTTTGACTCATCTCATGGTTTTTCAACCTCTTCATGACGCCTTTCCTTTGACATGCCAAACAATTCTGACCGAGTCGCTGCCACATGAGTCTGCATTACAATCAACCTTCTTAACCTTTGATTACGTTGCACTTTCCTGCAATCGAAAGCCATAAAGGTATTGGCATTTACAGATCAATTATCTTAGGTTATCGCAGCGTTCTTTCAGTGAAATGTTACTCTGACATCATACAAACATCTCTTTCTCTTTTGAGAGAATCAAGATTCTCCTGGTCATGATATTATCACAGGTCTTCAGCCATCCTTTGTCTCTTTTTGCCTCTGAATGAGGTCTTTTGTATCTGCGTATTTCGGATTCAGCAGCTTTAGCTGTGATTTAACAAGGGACTCTTCCAGAATAACATATATAAGGCAGGGAAACGAAGTAAGCTAGAGATACAGATGAATTCCGAGCAGTCTGTTCTCTTTATCCATCCATTCCATCTTCCATACAAATTCATACCAGCCACATATCGGTAATCTTCTTCAAGTAAGCGTCTTCACTTCGCCTAGCTCACCTTCGGATATACTCCATTGCTCTCTAAACTACCTTACCTGTGATCATATACCTACCCGATAAACCCTCAAAATGAACGATCGACCCTCAATCTTCGATGCTGCGTCACTCGGAGAACCAGTCATTGTTCGTTCTCGTACTTCTGACACGTATACGTTCGCGTTGTCTGGCGAAGCAACAGGTAAAACTCCAATAACAGTGACCTGCACCGAACCTGTTGACCTACGATCTTCACTAGATGAAGGCTTTAGACAGCAAGTACCTTTATTTAAGAATTCTACATTCTTCTATTCCAAAAAGCTTCATGATGCGAGCGATTCCGGAAATAAGCCAAGCACATTGAAATCGGCGCCACATTTCACTACTCCTCTCGAGGCATATAGCAGAGTTGCTGAACAGGTCGGACATAACCTCTACAAGTCCTATGACATATTTGATGATGCCATCAAACATCCATCAACAATCCCTCATTACCAACACAGTCAGAATGATTTGCTCAAAGCCAGAGATATTTCAATGAACAACATACGTTCTTTTATATCTTTTGATGAAAAAGAATTCAACGATATATCTAGAGAAAATGAACAGTCCCACGATCGCCTACTAACAGCTGTCGATGCTGCTCATGATAGCGGAGATTTGTCCGATAATTTATGGAAAGCCTACAAAGACTTCGTTCGAGTGGATCATAATACTCGAAAAACCCGGAGTGAAATGTCCCACTACAAGAATCACCAACGGCTTTTCAAGAGAATCGGGTCAGAGCGCGAAAGAGCCTCGATTGGACAAACAGTGCACAGACATGCTGAAATCCACAGGGCCGCTACAGAAGGCACCTGGAGGAACAGTTGGGATGAATTGGCATCTATCACAGGCGAAAAATGGGAATACAATCAAGGATTGCAGGCGCTCTTAGCTATCTTCGGAATTTCCACGGAGGGAACAGAATCATCCACGGCAAATGAACATATTTAGATCTTTGAAGAAGGACAAACTCTTGCGGAAAGTGGGAGATTTTTCATCGTTGGCAATATTTCGTGGTGCTCGCTTTCATTCTTCCATCATTGCAGTCTCGTTACAAACGGATTACTTAGGAACGACAAGTCATTAGTTTGGTATATTTAGATCAGTTAAGTGATATTGATGGGGTGTTATCGGTCGTGTTACGTGTATTATGTTTCTTATAACTTGGCATTCTGGATTACTGCTAGCATTGCGATTGACAGCCATTATTGGTACTGAGGCGTGATGAACGCAACTTGGGTCCCATAATCATACATCATCACATCCCAAGCAAGTTTTTCGAATCTCGTACTAAATCCAAAACATCCAAAGCAGTTCCATTCTCCATCCGACCCAACCCAATCCCTTTCTATATGAATAGATGTATCGATTGAAATGAAAGTCGAAGAAGAAAGTGTTGAGTTTGAGACATAATGAATTTGTTGATTTGTCGAACAAGCTTAGAAAGAGATGGCGGCACCCCTTTGTTTCTTATCACCACCAAGCTCGAAGTGCTTGCATCGTTTAAGAGAAAGTTGGTGCTTGGTCTTACAGGCGGTACATTCGAGTCGGAGGACAACTTTCTTGGTCTATTGGTGGAATCGAATGAGATGAATGATCGAATCGAGAAATTAGGGGAGGCAAGTTCAAAAGAATCAATCAGTACGATATCGGTCAAAGGTCAAAGAGAGCGAAACTGACAGTCTTGGCTTTCTTGTGGAAAACGGGTTTGGTTTGACCACCGTAACCGGATTGCTTTCCTATACGGAGAATGAAATGTCAGCGTGTGTAGCGAGAGGAACTACCATATTGCCTTGGTCGAAACTTGTTCATTGGATCTATCATCTGACAGAAAACTGCCTTGTATTCCAGTTCCTTATTCCTCATCTCTCTCCACGATCGGTCAAAATAAGAAGAATTACTCACGGTCATATCGTCGTTTTCCTTGAGCAGCAAGAGAGTCCTTACCCTTCTTGTATTGGGTTACCTTGTGAGGGGTGTGCTTCTTGCAGGTTTTACCCTTGCAGTCTATAAATGAGATGGTCAATTAGTGACGGCTCAAGAAGTAGATGCCTATACATTTTGGTGAAGATTGACTTACAGGTTCGACGAGTCCTGTTCACAGAAAAGTTCTACTTGTTAGCATCTCTATCAAAACATCCGCCATTCTCTTTGTCTTCGTCTCTGTCCCCCTCGACATCTAACTGCACTCCTCAATCTTATACTACTCTAGATCGATCACAACAATATGAGATATCGCATACGTACTTGGGGCTATAGGGAGAGAACACTTGTCAGCATGCTATCCCATCTTGCGTCGACATATGGTGATTTCACTCACATGTTGACCCTAATGACACGAGCAAGGGAAGAAAGCAAATCGCATCATCAGCATCCTTCCGTTTCGGTCTGATGTTCATCCTACATCCACATGTATCCTTCTTGTTCACTCACATTTTGCCGGTTTTTTGTCGATGTTGATGGTTGAAGAAAGGACGATGATGAGCTGTTTCAAGGATGTTGAAAATGACAGAGGACGAGCAGGCAAAGCAATACAGTGGAACAGAGTGCTACGGTGAGAGCGTGACTGTATGGTGTACGGTGTGCAAAGTGGCGGAGGTAAGCGTTTTTTTTGGGTGATATATGTTTTACAAGAGGGAAAATAATCGAAACTCCGCGAAACTCCGATGGATAAGTGGCACTTTTGGGATTATTTTTAAATGAATTTATCCCGATGTTCAGTCATGGTGCTATGGTGGGAATCACCACTCACCAACTGCTACAGTGGACAACTTCACCAGGTGCTGCACAATCCGCCATCCACTCTACCATCTCTTCCAATAAACCCTTCAACTGTTGAAACATCAGATTTACTTCTCCTTTTCAACCTTCAAGTCTCTCTGACATCTTATCCTAAAAAAGCGAGTAAGTCAACGTCAATCTGAGTAGTGATGGAGATCAGAGCTGGGAAGAAAAGCAGATGTCATGTTGGATGCTGTCGATCGTCGATGTCAAAGCTGATTCAGTTTGTTGCTCTTAATAGATCGCTTCCCCTTACCCTTTCTACATAACCAAAAGAAAGATTAGTCAAGATGTCATTCGCTCCCCTTGAGGCCCATCAACAATTCCAGGTTAGTGCTCTTCATTGGAATCTAGAGAAAGGGAGAGAACGGGATTAGGTGGATAGCCTATTATGAGATTGGATAGATATGAAGGAAGGAACGGACATTCAAGGGAAAAGCATAGATATCACAGTATTAGATCTTGGAAGAGGCATGCGAACGATGGAGGATACATTTGGAGATATAGGATTCATCATGCTGATCTTTGTTTCTTTCGATCATATAGCACATTCTTCGTCTTTTGAACACCAACGTCGCCGGTCAAGGTAAGATCATGTACGCTCTTACCGAGATCAAAGGTGTTGGTCGACGATACGCAAACTTGGTCTGCAAGAAGGCCGATGTCGATCTTGCCAAGCGGTTAGTCTACTTCTTCTCTTCTCACATGTCATTAGACGAATACGAATACGGAGATGGCAAGGGACGGACTATGTTTGGGGGACTGGATGCTGTCTCAAAGAAGTCGTGTGATCATTTCGATATCATCGATTTGATGTACAACATTTTCTTGTCATACATCATCAGTGTCCTCGCAACCCATACCCGTTCTCCCTTCTCCATGGCTGTATTGTGGATCTGAGGCTGATTGTACGACATTGTAAACAGAGCTGGTGAACTTAACTCCGATGAACTTGAACGAATCGTCACCATCATGCAAAACCCCGCTCAATTCAAGATCCCCAACTGGTTCTTGAACAGACAACGAGATATCGTTGACGGCAAAAACTCCCACATTGTCTCCAACGTCATCGACCAAAGACTTCGAGAAGATCTTGAACGATTGAAGAAGATCAGATCCCACAGAGGTCTCAGACACCACTGGGGTCTTAGAGTTAGAGGTCAACACACCAAGACCACCGGTCGACGAGTCGGAAAGACCGTCGTTGGTAAGAAGAAGTAATCTACTCGTCTAGTAATATACGGAGGAGGGATTATATTCAACTTAGGTTTGGGGTTAAGGGTGAAAATCGCTTTGCATATACCTATTCAATATCTTTGGAATGCAATCATTTTCGTTTCTACCTGAATACCATTATTTGTGTACTCACCTCCCGGGATCATTACTTACCTAATGTCAACAACAGCATGAGTATTCTCTATCCTCGTGCTATTTTGTGCTACGGCGAGGTGATGTACAAGCCACTGAAGCAGGCTTAAATTGGGCTGTAGCCAACCTCAGTGATCACAACGAGACCCATCAACAGTGACCTCACACAGTACAAGGATCCGCTACTAAATATTGTATTGAAAATCATACGAGTTCCTGACCTATATTTGGAAGACTAGTCAGCGTTTGATCCGGCCGACATTCTTAAAAAGGTCGTTTTACTTCTTTTGAGGAAACACGAAAGCTTCGATGGATCCTTTCTCCGTAGTTCTCCTGCAATACATCATCACGAAGGACTGTGCTTAGCCTCTCACGAACCTGAAAGCTAGAATGTTGATGGAAACAAAGAAAACAAGATTCTGACACTTCCTTGTATGAAACGGTTTGGATATTATCGCCGGACAGACAGTAATGATCGCGTCATCCTGTTATTGTGAACTCAGAAGGCTTCACTCCCTTTCATCTTGGAGGACTTTCTATGAAGCTCTCGCCTGCGCAACATAAGCCCTTGTGAGGTATATCATTCTACGAACTCAAGGATCGAGTCTTGTTTATTTACCTCGTTTTCATCTATTTCGGTCGCTCTACTACAGTAGTTTACACATATATCTATTTATTCCATTACAATTAAGAAAGATGAACTCGCCATTCGAATTTCCTAGCATATTTAGCCCGGATGACCGGGGAAATCTTCACTCTGAACCACATGTGGATATCGCAGATCAAGAGGACCGCACAAGCGAATCCCATTACTCTCATGGAGAATATGCTCTTCATGGAGGATTGAACGACGGTAAGTTAATCGCCACTGCGAATTTCGCATGTACTTGTCAGGAATCTACGCTAGATGCTGACTGCATTGTTTGGTCTTGGAACAAGTTGAAAAGCGCAAAGCAACAGGTCGCAAGAGAAAGGGAAAGAAGAAGAAGCCCACCGTGTGGGATGAATGGTATAAGGATGATTTTCGCACAGTTCATTTTGGTCCGCAAGGAAAATCCATCGCCTCAAGTCGCACCACTTCAGACAGAAAAAACGCAGCTCCTCCACCAGTTCGCAATTCTGCATCGGATAACTACTACAATGACCAGTCAGGGGAGTGCGGATCGCACTCATTACAACTTCAATATCCCAAAGCTGTGCCATGGTCATCTACCGAAAATCGTCAAAGTACAGTAAGAACAGCTGATCGCAAGACAATTGACGAATGCCCTACAGCTGCATCTCCCAATCCGATAACTGCTCTCCTTGATGTGGCACATCCAGCTGGACACCGTGCCAGTCTCAATACGACGATGCCTACAACCTTTCAAGGCTCCCAAGCTAATGCTCCACATTCAACAGCACTCATGGACCAGCAGATTGCTCAACCACAACAACAACAACAACAAGGATATAGATCTCACAATATTATTCCTTCTAGTGCATCTCGATCACAGCCTATTCAAGGCAGGTTCAGCAATCCATACGTACACCTTGGTACAATGCCCGATCCAAAATCGAGAAATGACCAAACGCCCAATCAGTACCACACCAGCACTCATGGTAACACCATCCCTTCTGAAAATAGTATTTATGGCATTACGGATCCATCATATCGAAAGTTCGACAACCCTAGCTTTGGCCAACGCTCAGGTCCAACTGCTGACTATCCCAAAGACAATCCATCTGCTCAATCTTTGTCACCGTATGCGCAATATTCCCGAACGGAGACTTTCAACCAGAATCGATCGTGTGAAGCGTCATTCCCCCATCAGACCCATGACGGCCGATCTCAAAGTCCTTCTCGCTCACAGCTAACCAGCAATATCCACTGCGATGCGACTTTCAAGTATTATAGAGTCGATCAAGGCACTGGGCAGAGGACAATTGTCGGGTCTATGACCATGACCGGTCTGGATGGCGATACTGCACAAGAGTGCGAGACCAAGCTTCAACACTCGTTACATGGAACGTAAGGAGATAAGCACATTGTGATTGTGTTTAGTACTCATCTATTTGTCAGAAGTTCTTCGCACAGTGACTGGGTTCCGAGCTGTAAGTATAGTTTAATATTAGTATATTGTAGCATATGCCTACTGTGAGATATATGAAATTTGTGTCCTGTATCATATGTATTGTATCACATGTATGTTCCTCACCATCGTGCATAAGCAGCTACATGAAGCGAATTGACCAAAAAGTGCAATAGTCAATCCGCGGAATCCGGATTGACCGCTGCTTATATACTAATCTGAGTGCGAATATGTCAATTCTTGATAGTATTGTAATATTTATATCAAGTCATATATGTATAATGTATCATATGCCTATGACTTAGCATGTAAATCTGTCTAAGGATGTCACATCGCTTCCACAGGTCTTAAGCTGAGAATGTCAGTCTTCCGTGTCATAAGATGCTGTTCACGATACTGTAGACGGAACCAGGTATAGAGGGATCTTTGGACCATACTCGTTAGTATGCCATGATGATGACTCGAATAGATATGAACACTATCTTACTACAAAGCATTCTCATTTCAGATTGTCCTTTGAAACTAAATCACGATTCTTTATGAACTGGGTTTTTTGGGGTCATCTTTCGACCATACTCTTCACAGATTCTTTTACCATATCTAATTTCCACTTTCATCGCCAAATGAAGGGAAACGTGGCTTTTCACGTGTCTTGAATATCCAGATCCTCTAGGATAGCATTTAACCAGGAGGTGTCGTCGCTCTCGAAAAGCTGGGGATCAGCGGAGATTCAAAGTAGGGGGTAAAGGTAGTTCTCCTAATGTTTATGGGGATCATGAGGACTCTTTGAGCAGATGAATGACTGCTTTTTGTCTCATATTTCGAACTTCCTGTCGTGACAAGGTGAACTCTAAAAGTGAACGTCTTCGTTGTCTATATTTGAGCCATTGCTCAATGGCATAACGATGCCAGGTATGCATGAGCCATCTCTCATTGGCAAAGACGATCTTAAACTCTTGAAGGGATTCGTATTGAAGGGTAGCAAGACTCTCGAACTCGTCGGCTGCCACTTTCAGGATAGTCATCGATATCAAGGTCCATTGTTTGACGGGATATATAGATGAGCGAGTTCTGCTTGAGTCACGATGAGCATAAACCAAGAAAGGAGAAAGAGGAAGAACGTCAAATATCAAAATCGTTATTGTAGACAAATTATTGAATGTTCTGAAAACCATATTCTCCGCACAGGCCTCGATCGACTGTCACAGATATCAGTCGCAAATGGTCAAGGCAGGTATCATGGGGCGATATGATATAGTGAACATCAGCGTAAGTCTCATCTTCATAATGTATCCATCGATGATATCGGGCTCTCTTGCAGTATACTCAGACGAAATGAGTGTGTAATTCTCAAAAACCTTTGCCCATCTGGAATTATGTATCATTGTCACTCCTTGAAATATCTTTTGACTATTTTGTCCCTCATCTGAATATAGTTGTACATTCACCATCACATTTCATCACGATTCCTTTTATTTCTGCTCATCAAAAGCGGCTGGATTCCCGATTGTTACTATAACTCCCGAGAGTTCCAATTTGAGCCTGATATGCAACGTATGGAAAGTGGTGGCCCTTTGTTCTGCTTCCTATAAGGCTAGTGGATAACCTCAGATCGAGGGTCCAGGCTACGGCGTGTTGATTTTCACTTTGTGTGTTGATGGTGTTCCTGCGCTAAAAGTGGGGTAAAGGAGACTTTTCAGAATCAAATCAACTTCCGACAAGGACAACGGGATCGTTAGCATTGATCAAAGATTTGATGGTAGTGATGATGACGAAGATGATGGTGATGACCGCACCAACACATTCCCACGAGTGGGGAACAAAAAAGAACTTTTGATACCAATCAAATCCTCTACATCAAAGCCTATACCATACATATATAGGCTTCTTAGCTGAAACCTCATTTCACTTTTTTCTTCTTCTTCCAGTTGGTATTGTACTACAGCCTAATCTATCTGTCATCGATGACTCCACATATTCTGTCTCGCCTGCTCTGCAGACCCTCGGACTCTAAGAGACCAGTCAATCGATTCATCCCTCTTTCTGATGCATCCTACTCTACAAGACCATTTATCACAATTATCACTCCTTCTGTTGTCGATCAAGGGAACAACCGTTCTCCTTTCGCCCTAGATCAGCTCCCTGATCCGGTGACAGCCCTCATTATTGAATTCCTCCCAATATCCAATAAGGGTGATCTCCACAGCTTGACTTTGTGCTCCAAAGACACTTATCGAATGTTCAGCCCCCTTCTATACAAATCGATCAAAATCAACAAGAACAACGTTAAATCGGTTTTCTATGGGTTTAAAGCAAGGAAGGCAATGGATCTCAAGCCGTCAAAATCTGCTTTGCTTAGAAAAGTAGAAAGACTTTTTATTGAAGATCTTCAAGCTGCTCAAGCTATTGCACAGGTTCTTGATCCCTCAAACCTCCAACTCCACCATGTGCCGGGCATTTGCATACCCAATAAACCATCTAGAAGTGCCTTCCCTTCAGTCCGATACGTTTCTTTCGGCGCAGCTTTTGGATCAAGTGATTCGGGCCAGATCGAACCACTCATCGCAGTCCTTGCTTCTTTCCTGAACCCGGTACATGTATGCGTCACCGCACCTACTCATCTCGAGGGATACAATCCAAGAGTTCACAGCTGGAGCATCGAAGAGATTTGGCATTGCTTGGTCACTTGGAACGTGAAATCCCTGACAGGACATGGTATGTTCATCTATCCCACCGGACCATGTTCCGAAACTATCACATCGTACAGAACGTTCCTTGATCCTTGTCCTGCTCAGAAGGACTATAAATGAGGTAGATGTTCGTGTGAAGGCAATATCATGGACCTCTTTGATGAGACGTTCGATATGCAGTTGATAGAACTGGATTACAATCTAATAAACGCAAATCTCGAGCTTGTAAATGTCCCTTGTCTCCCTTCTAATTACTACACACCTCACAATCTGGCGATGCTCAAGAAGAAATCCATGGATCGGTGTAACGACTATGATGAGTATCCCATGACGTTCGATCAGATTGCTCAAGCTTATGCGAATGCTTCAGATTGGGTGAAGAACAAATTTGCTGTGAAGACCAGGATGGAAGCTGAAGAATGTATCTGTTGTGGTGATAAGTGATGACGGTATCGTGGATGATGCAGTCAAGATAGTATGAGTATGTTTCATCCATCTGAGGTTAGCTATCGACGTTTGATTGACTGCTATCATTCTGACTGGTAAAATCTATACATCCATGCATGTTTATACTTTTCTATCTTGACGCAAGTTCTTACGTTCGATTCGCATTCATTCATTCAGTCGTTGTCTGCTAAGCTCCTTGACGATTATTCGGCTCTGCGTCTGTTCAGGAAATAAAGCGAGGGAAGATCCAGACAACTATCTTCTATAGGTGTGTATTCCACACACACACAGTGGGGGAACGGATCCTCTTTATAGTCGTGGTGAAGGAGAAAAAGGCGAAAATCTCCCTACTCGAGGAACGTGTTGATGACAGAGCTGTTGATGACAATGACGAAAGGGTTGATGACCACGACCTTTATTCTTCTCACGAGTGGGGAACAAAAAAGAAGTTTGTAAATTGATCAATCGATCAATCAATCCCGCCTCAAATGCGAATGAGAAGTACATTTTTCTACACACATTTATATATAGCGGTCTTAGTTGAACTTACCTTGTCTTGCTTTCATTTCGTTTCTTAGATTTCTTTTCTCCAGTCAACATGTCTTCCACCCTTAGGGAGTTGATGTCTAAAGTATACAGTAAATCAAAAATCTTCACGAAATCGACCTGCATGACTTCCCCTAGCATCATAGAGGATACAACCAAATTTCAATCCCCCCTCGCTCTCGATCGTTTCCCCTCTACAGTATCGGACTTGATCATCCACTTCCTCACCAAATCTGGACAATGCGACTTGTTCCATCTTTCTCTGTGCTCCAAAGACACCCACAAGACATTTTTTCCACTTCTCTACAAGACCATCAAGGTGAATCAGAACAACGTGTCCTCATTATTGTATGGATTGACTCAAAACCATGAAGCGGTGGATTACAAACCCGCAAAAGCAGCCTTGATTCGATCAACAGAAAGTCTCGTCATCGAAGACACAAAAGCAGCTCAGGCTCTTTCGGATTTCCTTTTCCTTTCGGAGTTCCACAATCCAGCACCCAATAGTACTTCAGTAGAAGTCACTTCATCCCCTCGCCTATCCTCATCTGTCAAATACCTATCATTCGGCGTGCCGCTGTGCTCCAATCTGCGTGACATCTTCCCAGTCTTCACCTCTGCATTTCAGCCACTTCACTTCTGCGCTACTTCACCTGTCTATCCCATAGAAGAGTACGTTGATGATTTGCAGCTCGTCGATCACAACTCTTACTGCTTAACTCGATGGCCCTTGACGTCACTCACTGGACACGGTGTTCTGATCCTTCCGGATGATCCCGAGGCCACAAGTGTGACTAAGTACCAGATATTCTTTCCTTCTTGCCAAGCGCAACAGGATCCCGAGAACTACGGGTGTACATGTAAGAAAAGACTTACAGATGTCCTAGACACTATTTTCCATGTTTCCACCGGGGAAATTCAAGAGTGTATCTTAAATGCAGTCGTGGAGTTGGTCAACCTTCCATGTCTTCCATCATTTTTCATACCCATCAAAACCTCGCCGATCTCAAGGTCAAATCTGAAATGGGGTTGCCCCCCGATCCCGAAACCACCATCACTTCCGATGATATCGCCCGAGGATTTAAAAATGCTTCACACTGGGTTGAGAATAATTTGGTGATGAAGTCACTCAAGGAAGCTGAAGGTTGTATTTGCTGTGGTGAGAGATAAGCCAAAGGTGTGAGTCGCCCCACCTTTTTACATTTTAGTCTGATGCTCAATCGATCGAGAATCTGATTTCAGGATCCACCATTCTACTCGATAGCAATGAGGTCGGAAAAAGAAACAGGATCGAGGGGGAAAGGGGAACAGGGGTATAGAATGAAGGGGATGAGGTTGAATACATGTTGCAATGCCTGTCCAAACAGCAGATGAATCACATATCATCAACTCAGTATTGCCTGGGTCTCGCATCCTAACGGCTATGCAACAACAATCTACAGGATACATTGACTTAATCACGATAATTCTCTGAAGTGATCTATGGAAACATGTGACTACACATACACAACCTTTCACGTTTTATCACCGACTGCGCCACACTACACAGTAGCAACTGTACAGACGGAAGTGACCCGATTACTTCATCCCACAGCAAACACACGGTTCCGCCTCTTCCCATGCTACGATACTGAAGTAGTCCTCAAACCAACCACTGGTTTTTCGTTTTTCCCATCTTCTATCAGCAGCCTCCATACATACCTCAAGACTGTCTTTACCGCAGCTAAACGACCTGAACCCTCCTGAAAATCGCTTGTTCCCAGCTTCGACGATATCTTCAGGAGTGATCTCATAACCCTGATAACCGGGACATATGATTTCAATTTTTGTCTTTTCGTCTTTTTGAGGATGAACGCAACACCAATAGGTACTATCAATGAAATCTGCGATGATTCGCGAAAGTATCTGTACTTCGTCTTCTTCTTCCGTCTCTGGAGGGATGTCTGTGTAGAACACTCGAATTCGAATTATACCGTGCTCACAAGGAAAAGGGATTTCATCCATCTGATGAATGGTACAGCTCTTGAATCTCCAATTTCCTACTAATAGGCCTAAACCCAGTTCGAATCTTTCTTGGTAACTTTGTTGTTCATTGATAAACAAGGAAGAGGCTTCATGATCGTAACAGATGTGTTGAGGGTTAAGACCAATCCGAAGGACGGATACGACTGGATGAGGATTGGGATGAACGTGAAAATTACACACTGGAAAAATGGACTCTTCACTGAGAAGACTGAGACCGAGACCGACGTTTTCAACATTTAAAAATATCAGAGGATTCATAGGTTTTGCTTCAACAAGACCACGTTTGACCTCGACACCATTCGTGTACCTCCTGGTGACCTCGTCGTGTGCGATCTCGTCGAAAGGTTCGGGATGGATAGATTTGGCGATAGCTTCAGCACCTTCGAAATCTGTGATGACGAGAGTTTTCACCAAATTGAGGAGTTTGATTTTCCGGTAATGAGATGCCAGTGCGGATGCATGAGCCTATACATGATCATCATCAGTTGGATCGAGGCTCTAGTATAACGCTAATGGTAGGACCTACTATAATATTGCTGTGTTCACCTCCGCTCCACTGCGCTTCCTGATCTATGTCGTAATTGAGACCATAGAAGATCTTTTGGTTGTTGCGTGCGTTGATCTCAAGCTTCCTGTACAAGTATGGGGCGAATGTGTCATACATGGCATGATTGACCCGAAGTAGGCAAGAAAGAGTTGGTTCTCCGACCGTTTGACCGATTTGATCCAAAAGGTAGAGAGCTGCTTTGGTAGGGAGACCAGCAAAATCGAACAAGGTCTGAGTTGAAGTGACGGACATGGGCATATTAAGAGACAGTGATCGATCGATTGTCAAGGTGAGGATAGTAAAGCTACAAGTCACTGCTGATCGAGTGATACAATAATAGAGCACAATCCAATCAAGACGCAGAGATATGATGTGAAAGTGAAAGTGAAGATAGGGCGTAAATGGGAATATCGCTGCTTTTATACGATGATGAATGTCACCATCAAAAGTGCACGGACCACCATTCATTCGTGTCATTCCCATCGTCGCCACTGTATACACTATATACATCACACATCATACAGGCAACACGATATACACTTACATCCATATCGTATAATAAATAAGGACAAGTTACATCATATAACCATTCGATTCCAATTCAAAATCAAACAAAACCCATCCGTACATCGGACAGTATTTATACCATTGAAGAGGAGGGAATATACCTCTAAAACAAATGAATAAAGGTTTTAAATGATACTCATTATACCATTTACCCAATTTATCATCCCAGACAACTTGACAAACTCCCCCACCTACATACACCTTTCTTAACTTTCTGAATAATCTAGGAGGTTCAGTCAATCCACCTTGTTTCACAACATCTTTCCAGACCTTACATATGAATCTTGATATGGTCATAGCGGTATAAATATCATTGATTTGTATAGATTCAAATTGATCCAGTACTCTGATCGTTTCTCTGTATCTCTCTTTGAGAAAATTAAATCCATGATGAAGATTGGTCCATTCTGTCGGATGTACATATTGGTTGGGTGATTTGTTCCAAAAGGTACCTTTTGTACTTAAACCTTTGGTGTTGTCGTGAAAATATCCATTGAGCCATTGACTATAGAAATCACGGTTATCAATTCGACAGTTCAAGCCTGATAAGATGTAGTCGACGTTGCCTTGATGAAGGATCAAGCTTCTTCGAAACCGATCTTCTATATTGACCGTGAAAGGAGATTGTACGATGCCGGAATATAAAGGATCCATCGGTACAGGGCGATACAAAGGTGTTTGTGTGTGGTAGGTACAAGGGTAAAAGAACATTTTGTGTCAAAAGTTTATGATATTTTGATGCTGTTCAGATCTTTGGTAGTTGTGGATATTGTGGGCCGACAGTAAGATGAAGAATATGATCGCAGCATGCTTTAAATAGCCATTCTCGTCAGCTAAAATCCATTGAACGAAAAAGAGAAGGTTCGAAAAATGTCATGTCGCAAGTGAAAATAAGGTTTATTGCTCTCTTGTTGAAAAGATTGCGTCAATCTCTCAAAACTCTTTGCAGAATCAGGTATCTGCTACAGATTATCGGTTCCTCGCCTTGAAGTGACATGATACGTGTGTACATATGTAATCGTTTGTTCTACCTACATAAATGCTATACATATATTTGATTCCATTTAAACCTCTTTGTGGGACATGAACGACGTCTGAGATACTACTTGGTCATAGTCACAGTAAGACCCAATTCACCCTTCATTTGGGGCTTAGTCCTTTTACATTCTCATCAAAGGTCATTCAGAAGAGACTGGCGTAAATGATCAATATACCATGTCAGCGGTTTCTACACACCTAAAGAGGATAGATAGTAGCATTCACCTGGACATTACGATTACATCTCCCCACAACAGATACAAGGTCTCGCTTGTTCTTTACTTGTGACCCATATGTTCAATTCGTACTTCGTTTTCTGTCCACCTTTATAGACTTGAACGATCTGCTGCTTAGTCTCTCCTACATCCAATAATCTCCCATCAATCTCGATCCTTTCCTTTCCTATATCCCCTAGACAAGTCAGATTAATGACTTCCACTTGGGCCATATCGTTGCGCATACCGTACACTACTCTTGCTAGTAATGAAGCTTCTTTGAGTCTTGCCTTACATCTACATCCTAATCCATAGTAACTTTCGCCGCTAACATCGATTTCCTCCTCCACATCTTCTTCACCACAATCACTACAGAAGACCCGGGTAACGGAAGATCGACCCGCGAAATCAGGTAAAGAGGTTGAAGAACGAATTCCATGCCAAGTGAATGATTCGAGGTCCCTATCACCAATAAGGTTGTTCATGTTATCTTCTAGACCTGGATCGTCATGATGATGTTTGATCGAAGGATACCAATTCGCACATATGTGTTTTGGAGTAAGTGTTGAGAGGGCTTCTAGCACGTCGTTAGAAGGGGGTATCGAATCACAGGTACACGATGGATAAAATTCATTGCTTTGAAGAAATGATATTCCATAAGATAAAGTTTGAAGGTTTGGGAAAAGAGTGTTCTTGTCCCTCGGATAAAGTTTGTCCTTGTCTTCTTCGTCTACAAGATCCCCATCCACCTTCTCATGCTTTCTGTTGTCTCCTTTCTGCTCGGGAAACTTCTCGCATACTTCGTTAAATAGGGTGATATACGATGCAATCGATTTTGCAGCTTTCCAATCGACTACAATGAGTGAATTGACATGTTTCAACTTATCGAATTTGCGCTTGAGTTTTCCAATAGCTCCGGTTCGTAAATCTACCTCTTCTACAGTTCTACTCTCTGAAACAGACTGATCATGATCTTCGTCACTGCTACTCACATCATCTTTCCTGGAGTTTAATCGACCGTGACCTATTTTTGTTCTTCTGGAATGCCCATGAAAAGCAGTGAGCTGATGAGATAGTTTAGGCTGAAACTTGGAATCCAAAATCCTCCCTACATTCCCTCTACGCAGACAAAGTCGTCTGTACAATGAAGGGAGAAAGCGTGAATACATAGTTCGAGAGGTGAGGATTAGGTTGAGTTTATCTGGAGGAGGTTGATGATCCATATAAGAGAAGATGACGGAAGCGATTTCGGGTGGGAATCTTGAGAAGAAGGTTGTTGAGAGACTACTTGAATGGGAGATTGGTGCGGTGGTTTCGTGAACGAAAGTGAACATGGTCTTCTTGCTTGGCATGACAAGTTGCTTTTGTCAATGATTCAGAAAATTGCCAGAGACTGTCTGACATGCAAAAAGATGATCTCAAGCAAAAAGGAGAGAAAGAAGAGAAGAAAAATAAGGAAGCGAATGAGAAGGATGAAGTTGATTGTAATACTGTAAGTAATAATGGGGGTCCTTTGGGGTTGACGTCAACCTGTTGTATTCAACAAGAACAATATATCACCCCATGCATAGACATCCGACAATCGATATAAGCATTCATTCCTTGGTGTCTGCATTCATCTAAAACATCGTCAATATGATACTACTACCGTGTAGCTACGGCTGATTCTACACGTAGAACGTACATCCGTCCGTATGACATCCATTAAGCAGTCAGAGTGATATTTGCCATTCTCCACCTTTCCATCTCGACCCAATCATGTTCGTCCAACACACCCATCCTACTCCATACTTCATCTACCACTCTACGCCATTCCAGAGAAAACATACATCCTAATCCGTTCAACTGCATGTTTATGCCTTTCTCCGCTTCTTCCATTGATGAAAATGGCAAAGTCGACATGTGATTGATGAACGTACTACATGTTAATGATACATGATCATAATGATTTGGACAACCTTTGAGTGTCTCAGAACATTTCGTAGGATGCATACAACTCGAAAATCCGTATTGCAGTATCCTGGATTTCGGTACTGGACCGACCAATGATCTTGTCAATTCTTTCCAATACAGTATATCGAGATCCCAACCTTGAGTCAGGTATGAGATGACCTCTTCTATACATGAGTGTATATGTAATCCGACCAAACATGATGGATAAACCAAATGCAATTCTTTAGGTGTGATGTTATATCGTAAAGCCCTTAAGATGGGCTGAGAAGGTATGTTGAATGGTGATGATCCCCATGAAGATGCATTGTATATACCAGCTAATCCCATGATCGCTTTAGCGGATAGATGAAGTGTTTGAAGAGAGGTGAAGAGTGATGCGTTCAATTCCGGGAAATAAGGATTCGTCATTTCATTTGTGTCTGGGGTATGGGCTTGGAAATGATTCTGAGTTTGAGTGGGATGTGAGAGAAGTGTTTGAGAGATGAACTCCGCTGAGGGAAGATCATTTATAGTTAACCTTTTGGTATATCCAAGTATTCTTCTCTTTCTATTCTGCCCTTCTCTACCACTCCTCTGTTGTACATTGGAAGGCCACTGATTGGGTGCATATAAACCGGCTAAAACACTGTTCACGTTCGTCTTGTCTACGTTGAGCGTTTCATATAGAACAGGAGTGAATCGGTCGTGAAAGTCCCATGAACATTGAACGAGTTTCGATAAGGTTGATTGCGGAAGTTGATCGAAGGATAAGAAGAGTAAGTGAATGATATCAGATGGGAGATTATCGAATGATAGAGACGATGTCGTCTTTGATTCGGTCGGATGTACGCTTTGATCATTTGCGCAGATCATCTTTGGTGTTGCGAGAAGTTCCGTCTCTTGATTGTATTGTCGTAAGAGTGATACTCGTAGTGATGGTATGTTATGTTTTGCTCGTCTACCAAAGGAGATTTAAGACAAGGAAACGAACGAGAAATTCTTGTTTTCCAACTAGATATATAATACGATTTCCAAAATGTAACGCACACTGTCTGTTAAGCCCTTTCATCTTTAATTCAATTCATCTTCAATCCTACTCTACAGTACGTATCGTGTTGTGGTTCGACATACTCGTATTTTTTTCACCTTTTCTTCGACAAATACCCTGAACCCCATCTTATCTGATAAAGACGACTGCGAGTACCCCGTATCGGCCGATACGCGTTGGAATATACGAGTACGTTGCGCCATTTGATTTTGGGATTTTGGGATTTGGGATTTGGGATTTGGAACTTAGCTGACTCGCAGTATCCCGATCAATTCCGATGAACGAGCTTCAGCGATTGACTCTGGTATGATCTTCAATGAGGAAATTTGCTTTGGTCCGCTGTCCACATGTCCAAGTGATATCTATACACTCCAGCCATTCGAATCGAATCGGAAGTAGGCGTGACCAAAATTCACTCTCAGGCTATCCATCAAAAATATCTTGTTAGATTATCCGATTACATACGGAATTGAGATTCGTCTTTGATAATAGCTGTACTAAAAATCACATGCAAGTGCGATCTCGTGGTCATGGTGCTTGTCATGTATTTAACCCGAAATCAAGGTCGATATACTTCACACCTCAAAGTGTTATAGTGGAGAAAACAATCCAATCATCATTCCAAATATTCGTACGATGATAAGTACGAAACGAAACGAAACTAAATTCGAATCGGTTGATAGGGATTGTCGAAATACATTAGGTATCATAATGAATAGAATTGATTTATCTGGATAGGTAGATGCAAGCACCTCATACACCTCTTCTGATCTACCGCCGCCATCGACAAGATCAATAAACAAGCCCGATCCCCCTTCAATTTCGCAAGATCAATCAAGGAGTAAACCAACGATGGCGAAAATAGAACCTATAGTAGAGATAGTAAACCTTCCTTGTCTGATGAGAATCTCATCGAACAGTATCAAGTCTGCAGCGGACGAGAGACGTCATAGCCAAGATGAAAATGAGCGATAGTTGGAAGGCAAGGAGGGTTGAATGGATCAAACACAACTTCAAGGTTGTTGAGCATAGCGATCTGAGAGTCAGGTGTTATTGTCGCTCTTCAAAGTGGTGATATGCGGATTTGGTTATCTTACAGTCATTTCAAGCACCGTGGCATATAGGATATATGAAATGTTTCAAATACATGTCATGTAATGCACTCGCTCGGATTACTTGAAGATCTGGAAATGCCTTTATCAAGACCTTCAAGTAGTTCGCCAAATGGTGAGACGTCTCTCTAATCAGTATCACTATCTCCTCCAAGAAAGTCCAAATCCATTATCGCTCCTAAAGCAGACTACGATCCGATCATTTCGTTCCAATGAGCCGTGTTTCCCAATTTCAGGATCAGGAACGTTCATTGTGTAGATTCCTACTCACATGCTCTTTATCCAACTCCCCTTCTTCAGAATCTTCAGATACGGGTATCGCGTCAGATTCTTCGTCTGAGATGATCGTCTTCCTCTTTGATTTACTAGATGTACCCCTTGTTCTCCTTTCTGTCGTTTCGGAAGATACGCCTCTAGCAGCTTCGAAGCTCTGAACGTCATCTGCGATGTATATCAGCTTGTCTAATTCACTGGTCTAGTATACTCTTCTGCAATGAGAGGTGATGCGAGAGAGGTACAGTATGACCTAAGTGATTTATGGATGATTTGTGACCAACCTAATTCTTGAGCCAAATCCCGTTTCTCCTTGATAGATTTCGCCTTTCCCATAGTTGGAGCACCTCTTATACCGAGGGAAGTTAAGATGCTTTGAAGATGTCTTATTTGGGATGAAGTCTATCCAAAAATATTTTAGTTAGGTCTGTGTATTCCTGAACTGCACGATCGAATCAAACGCTTTGATCAATCCAGATGGGATGCTTCAGTATAGTGGGAGAGGTACTCACCGTAGGATACTCTGCAAATTCCTTTGCCCTGTGACAAGGCGATCCGTCAGCTGATGCAGTACATGGAGTGATGTCCCGGCTTACCATTGTTTCCGTATTCCACAAGCTACAACGATCCTCTTCAGGTCAGCCAGCTTAGCTTCCTCGGGAGAGAGCTGAACGCAATCCGACCTCCGACGTCAGCTTACTTTGCGGTGAACCCGGTACAATTAAAGCTGACTTACACCTTCATTAGGATCTTTCTTTTTCCTCTAACATTTATCAAGCAGTGATCATCAGCTAATGTGTAAACTAGAGTCTCGACATGGACGGCTCACCTTCACACTCTTCTTGGGAGCATCATCATCGCTTGAAATAGCAGAAACAGATTTCGATTTCCTCTTACCGTTTCCGCTTGCAGTCTTTTTGGTCGATGATGATGTTGATTTTATCTTTTGACGTGATTTTGTAGTTGGTGGTTCATCATATACTGAAGACATGTCTGAATCATCTAATCTAGCTTGAGGTTCTTCCTCGCGTTTCTGCTAAGCGAGAGTTTATCAGCTTAGCATATTCTACATGATTTACCTTGGGACAGCATCAGCTGACCACTTACGTCCATCATAGGTATTTCTTCTTCAGAGTGAATGCTCTTTCGTGCAGACGACTTTCCCTTTGATGAAGAAGACTTGCGTTTGGCTTGAGGAGTTGATAATCCAGCTTCATCATCCTTTTGACATCATTGAAGTCAGTCGACTTTTCGATTTGATTTGTTGAACGATGAGAAACGACAAGAGCGAAACTTACAGATACTATATCTTCCTTTTCCTCTTCATCAGATGATTCATTTTGAGGTGAATCAGGAGATCTCTGCTTTTCCTTTCTCTTTCCCTTTTTCTTTTCGGTTCCCTTTCCGTTTTTACTGCTGAGCTTGGATTTCAGCTCTGAGCCTGATGCTTTTGTTTGGGGGGAATGACCTTGATCCAAGTTATCCTAAGTGAGGTAGCTAGCTGTCTTAGCTTGGGATATCGGATTGACCCTGGGTAATCTATCAATCTTGAGATAATTCACTTACAATCGCTTCCTGAACTAATTCTTTCACAGTGTTTTTCCATTCACCACTCAACGAACCACTTTGTAATTTCATAGAAGATTCAATTTCGGATCTTGCGCTTTTCATTGTAAAAGTTCCATTATCAATTGCTCCACCTGGTTTAGATGCTTTGTTGACTGTTCGAACGGTTTCTCTTCGAAGAGCCGGTAAGAGTGATTCGTCCATTTTAGAGCTTTGACACTTTGGCCATACAAGACAGACGAGGATTCAGTTGTCGGATAGCTTGAGAAACCTTCTAACAAGGATCTATTGAACATGAAATAATGAGAGAAAGAGAGAAGTAAGAAGTAAGAATTTAACCCTTAAAGCCGTGAATTCCGTCGGAAGTGTGTGATCGATTTCTTCGCTTGTGGGAAGAACCAAATAAAACATGCTATATGTAATGTAGCATATTGTGCCTCCTCTCTATCTTCCCACTCTCAGACACATATCTCATCATTATCGCAACAGGCTTTACCCTGCAATGGATTGTCTGCCAAGTTGCTCCAGAACAATGAGATTGCATCAAAGTAAGAATATCGCAATCAGAATAGTAAAGTCCGTCATAGAACGCCATATACTGTACCATAGAAACTGTCCGTTTTCATCATCGTGTTTTCATGTTCTCATCCTCGTCATACCTAGCAATCTATCTTCAATCCCTGCCAATTGTTGACCCTTATGTAGCTTATAGAGGTATTCAAGTCTTTCAAGCTTACTAACACCGGCACTATTGGATATCACCAAAAAAACCCTACTCCCATCCAAATCCCAACTGATCCTACCATTCCCATGATCCAGGATAATCTAACACTTTTCAAACCGATCGTAGGACCAGATGCAGAGTTAGAGGTGGTGCCATTCGTAGATGAAATTTTGGTAGAGGTTTGACTCCCTACCCCAGCAGTGATTGTGGTTGTTGCTTTCCCGATCCCACTAGGAGAAGTGGCGGATCCTGATCCAGATGAATTACTGCTACTAGCATATATGTTGATATAGTTTAATTCGAAATATGCGTTGGCATAAGTAGTGGATCCGTCATCAATGACATATGTTGTGTAGCTACATGACATGGTCAGTGATACACATCGCAATCAGTGAGATAGAGAGAGAGGAAGAAGGGAGGAGACGGCGGAAAGAGTGAAGCGGATGAAAATCGGAGATGCGAATTATGCTACGCGTTCCACTTCGGGAATGTCTAAGGGGGATCACACACCAGGTTTTGTCGCCTTGTAAAGCAGGGCAAGTTTGTTGAAGAAGAGCTGGGAGTCCGGCGAAATCACCACATAATGTGATGTCGAGGGCTATTTTAGCGTTGTGTATCAGTAGAGAACATTCAAAAAGCGGAGGATATCTGTCCCGGTCAAGAAAGGAAAGCTGATGATGAGCCAGTTCATACGACGGTCAAATCGCTTACTAAGTATTTGAGCTAATGGAGGTGGTAGATGAATAAATCAGTATTTGCTATGCCACCGATTTCTGCCTGGTATTGGTCCGACCAATTACTCACGCTCAAAGAGATGTTCTATATCACATGTTGAAGATGAATACTCAGCAGTGGGTGTGCCAAGTGTAGAAGTATCGAGTGATTCTGCCGTGGATGACAAGCTAGATGGTACGTTTGCTCGCTATATTCAAGGAAAATCATTAAGTATGTTCCGTGTAGTCAGCTTTGCCAGATGGTTTAGGCAAGAAAAGGATATGTATGGGCTTACGGAGATAAACCATATTTTGATAGATTCATTAGTCCACTCAGTAACGAAAACACCTCCTCCAGCTTGTGAGAAAGCTTCTCCGTAGGAATTATCACTTTGATCATAAACTGTACATCCCGAACCTGAATTGGCAGATTGATCACAATCCGCAGAATCTATTCTACCTGTCATAGTCGTAGAATTGTCTATTGTACAGCTACAGTCAGTTGCATTCATCAGCTATACACACTTGAGACTATTGTCTATCGAGACTCAAAAGTCGTACGTCGGTACTTGACCAAGGGAGGGCGATGGTTCGTAGATCACAGGTCAACTCACGATCCACCAGATGTATGTAAAGCCATCATATTCGTCGTACGTTGATTTATACCTTCGAAAATATCGATTTCACCTCCAGCAGGCCAATATGCTCCTTCTAAAATAGCAGGGATCAAAATGCATAGTCAGCAAGAAGATTGTGGATGCATGTTGATCTGATCCACACAGCTTCACTCGTTTGGATTATCATCTTCACACCTCCGAAATGTCGAGATCCCTGTTGGATGCCATCCCTTTCCCATTTCTGTCTTACTCGCCTCCTTGACGGAAGACCAGATAGTCTACACAAGTGGAATCGAAACAGAGAAAGACGGAAGGAGAAACTTACGAGTCCAGAAAGCACCCCAAACAGAACAACCATAAGGAACGTGTGTCTATTGTTTTTGATACAATACTCAAATCAGTCGTAATTCAACGTATAGTTGCGATCAATGGTATAAGAATAGGATAAGATATAAGAAAAGTGGATATATGTATATATGTATATACTCACGGCGTCCATGACGAATACTGTTCCAGGACCGTATGTTTCTTTTGAGAGTAGTTTTGGTGCATATCGCTTTTCGTTATATGGTACGGAGGTCGTGTTGTCGACTGTGAAAGGGATGTTGAGTGGGGGTGGTGGTGGTGGTGGTGATGGTGGTTTGAGTTTATGTGAATGTGGATGTGAATGCGATTGTGAATTTTGAGAAATTGGGCATTGATTATAATCAAATGAACAGCAAAACGGCAATGAGTAAGCTACAGTACATATATCCACTCCTCCATTTGGATAGAGATAAAGATAGGGTAATCTCACCTTTCAATACTACTCGTCCAGCATCATTGACATATAGTAAAGAAGTATTTTGAGCAGTTGCCCAGAAAACGTCTCCGCTGAATTCACATTTTCATCATTATTGAAAAGTCGATAAACTCCAAGGCTCCAAGTGGGGAGAGGGTAATGGTTAACTCACTTTGTGGTATTATCATAAGTCTCTACTGGGAATTTCCATCCGTCACTACGTTAAATGAGGAATCAGCTTTTTTGCTTCTTTTTCCATTAAATGCACTATTTGATAAAACACTTTAGAATCTTATATAGAAGTATCGAGCAAATTGATTTGGATGGGATTATGAAGACATGGGATACAAAGTTTCTTGAGTATTGATCATGGGTTGTTTGTTTGGATTTTGAGGTGAAGACAATGGTAACATCGAAATTCAACTTACAAGAACGAAGTTCCACTGTATTTCTCAGATAAAGGATACTCAGTCGCCTTAACTCCAATTCCAGCCCCTATCATCAACGATCCCAGTAGGAAAGTCAAAGTGCCGCTGTTGAACATGGAATGGATGAATACGCGTTGAATGACTGATTGTATGTACGATGTACAAGTGTTAATATCTTATGCAGTTCTAAGTAATGAATAGGATGTGAGTTCTGTAGAGATATCGACTGCTGGACTCAGATGGTGATTGCGCTATGGTACTTGAGGAAGTTGAAGAAGGAACGAGGAATGACGAGTTGTCCGTGTTCAAGAGCGTGAGTCGTGTAGTGTATTTGGACTGAATGATGATGTTGATGAAACAAAATGAACGAAGAAAGAAGAACGGGGAAAGAAACAGCAGGAAGTGAAAGGATGATGCAAGAATATGTATGCTTTGACGAGCGATGGCATCCTCGTCGATGTTTTGTCTCCCAGGGAGAGCTGGTCATTCACAAGGCTCATTCACAATTCATTCGTTCATCCATTCGTCCTAACGATTGACAAGGATAATCTTGTTTATCCCTTCACTCATCTCAGGGTTAAAAACAATGCAATAGATGTTCAAAACATCCGCAGGTCATTTATGCTTATTTATATTAATTGATATGGTTTTTACGTTACAAGCATCTGTTTTAGTGCGTCTATACATGAAACGGTCATATCGTACATCAGTCGTTACATGCTGCTATGCAAACAAGCGAGTCTTTCTTCTCTTCCTTCTCTCCAACTTCATCCAGTAGCGTTGCGCCAATTTCCCTATTCAAGGGTTTAAATGTTTAAATAACCTTAAATATTAATCAGACGATGGCACTTCACCCGAACCTGATCTAGATGGTTTTCTTAGAATAGCCGATCCGATTGGACTATCTTTTCCTCCTCCTGCGTTACTTGTGCTCCATATATTCGCCATTATAGGAGGAGTATTTTCCCTTCTCAATGGGTTACCTAGATTCAGTATATTGCCCTGTCCTTGTATTGGCCAAGTAGGCGATAAAGGAGGGAAACCATCTCCTCCTCCAGATTGAGATTGGGAAGGAGACATGACTCTGTTTGAAGAGTGTGATAATCCAGCTGAAAGAGGTGGGGTAGGTGTAGGAGAAGATGTTGAATTTCTACCCGATCCTATTTCAGATGGAGAATCAACTTGACCTTGTCCTTGTCCTTGTCCTTGTCCTTGTCCCTGACTGATTGAACCTTGTCTTGAAGGTGGATTTCTCAATACTGACGAAGCTACATTACCTATATTTGCAGCTTGTGATTGTTGAGCTAAAGCACTTGTCGGACTTAGAACTGCCCTAGTGACTATCGAAGCTAAACTTGGTGCAGAAGGTAAGTTCGAGTTTGTAGTTGACGTTGAGTTCATCTTCCCAGGTCCCGATCCTGATCCCAATCCTGTTCCACTTCCACTTCCGGAATGGGACACAGCAGGTAGAGGTGGGAAGGCAGGTGGTGAAGGATGTGGCGATCGGATGTTATGACTATTATTATCGATTTGATTTGGTAAGGCAGGTGAATTACTTGAATTCGAAGATGTATTGGATTTAGTGTTGGAATTCGAATTGGCATTAGCTTGTTCTGCTAAAACACTTGGTGGAGGATGGAAATTTGGTGTAGGTCTAGGTCTGACGTTGGGTAGATAGATCCGATGTTGTAATTGAGGTGGCATTAGAGTCGTATGTTGCTGTTCGTTATTGATATCTCTGTTACTGTTATTATTGCTTGGTGAGAAATTCGTTGGATGGAATGGTAATGCAGCTGCGTTCACACCTGTCATGGCCGTTGAAGGTGTCGGACCCGAAGTGGATCGACCCGCTGGATTAGCAAGTTTCGGTGGTCTGAATGCTGGAGAAGTAGTGGAAGGTGGAACAGGATGTTGGATAGGATAAAAAGTATTTGGATGAGTGGGACTTGGTGCAGTCGGACTGGGTCTGGGATGATGCGTATGTCCTGCAGATGCGAAACGAGGTTGAAATCCTTGTATTGGAACTCCATTTGCTCCTCTAGGTCTGAAATTCGTAGGCCCAGAAGCATAATGTCCACTTAAATTATTCAATGAGGGATGGGCAGATAAACTTCGTTGCGCTCCGCTATTGGGTCCAAATTCATGATGTCCTTCATTATTGTTATTATTGTTGTTGTTTCCATGCTGTCCATATCCTGCTGCATAATAAGACGCGGCTCCTCTTCTTGCATTTCGCTCATCTTCGTTCTTCTTCTCAGCTTCGTCTTTGAGTCTTTCCAAATCTTCCAATTTCCTTTCCAATTCAACCTTTTCAGATTCCCTCTTCACCTTCTTGCTTTTCAGTTTATCAATTTTACCTAGCACCTCATTCAATTTTTTATCTTCTTCCGATCTTTGTCGTCGATCTCGTTCCCGTAATTCTTCTTCTCTATCTTTGACAGATTTCCATTCACCTTGAATGGACTCCACCTCAATCCTCAATGCTTCTAATCTAGATTCGAGTGTATCTAAGCCACTTTCTACGTCACCGGCATCCTTTTCAGCAGATTCAGCTCCTGCCCAACCTTGTTTGACTTGCTCCTGAGTTGCTAAAGCTTTTTGTTTTGATCTCAAATCCATTGATCCAGCTTTTTCGATGGCTTTCTTCACTGCTTCTATCTCAGCTTTGAGAGCTGCTTCTTGTCGTTGAGACGTCCTTCGAGCTTCTTTGATTTCAGCTTGAAGATGTTCTTTCTCAGCATGAGCAGTCGCGATGAGGTGACGTAATTGGGCAGCTTGAGTGTCCACTGCATTCAGTACAGGAGTAGGGATGATAGCTGCTGAATCAGGGGAAAGGGTATCGTGAGATCCGGAAGCGAGTGAATCAAGTGTCGTTATAGCATCGGATGATCGAGTATGGGACAGAGGCGATGAGTTGGGTGGGAATCCAGGTGATGGACCTGTGAAAGAGTTTGAACGAGATCTTGGTCTAGATCGTGATCTTAACGAGTTGGCTCTGGACCGAGGATGAAGTCCACCCGTCGGTGTAGGTGAAGGGGGTATAAGTACGCTTGTTGAGACTGAAACATCACAATGACAAGCTCAGTCGTGAGTCTTTGTTTCGCAACAAACAAATTCCTATACTCACCGAAGCCATCGCTACCTTCTTGACTGAAAAGTCCAACAACTCTCAACTCAACTTCATATTCTTTACCTGGACTTAAACCGTAAACCACAACTACAGCTCTATCTTTATCCATTTTCTCTTTACCATTTTTTCTTCTATTTTGACTTTGGCCACCACCACCACTACTACTAGCATGAGTACCTCCTGATGAATTCGCATTACTAAGCATTAAATCTTTTTCCGTTCCAATACCATTGTTGTTGTTATTGTTAGTGGAATTTGTTGAAGCTGAAGAAGCGAATCTTGGTTTTCGAGGTCTACGTCTTGTTGTTGAACCTTCTTCTTCAATACCTTGTTCATCACCTACTACTATAACAGCATTCGCAGAGTTTTGATTTTGATTTTGATCTTCATCTTCCCAATCCAAGTCTGAATCCTCATCTTCACTTACATGTGCATAGATCCTTGACCAAGGTTGACCGTTTACTGAAACTACTACACCATGAGATAGAAGATCTTTGAAAGAAGAAGGATTTTCAACTGAATTTAGATAATCTAATGAAGATGACAATAAATCTTCTTCGTGTTGCTGTTGTTGTTGTAGTTCATCTTCACTTATATCACCACCTGCATTTGTCGTTGTTTTCTGTTTACTTTTCGGAGTTACGTTTGGATTTGAATTTGTATTTGTGTTTGCGTTTGAAGAATGTTGTATTCTCTTATTATTACGTGATTGTTTCGTTGTGTGTGAAGGTGATTGTGCATGTGTATGATGATTGTTATGCACTAAATGTGAAGATGAAGATGAAGAATTATGGTTATGTGATTGACCAATACCTAATCCATGTGTTGAAGAAGATGACGATGTCACCGGAGGAGTCAATGATAGAGAAAGTGTTAAAGCGAGTGGAGTCAACTCAAGGATCGTCAACGTTAGTGGTCGTGTATGAGGTGATATCGTATGCCATTGAGCGGATGATGAAGGAGTGGAGATTGTATTCGTCATGATGGCTTAGTATGACTTAGTCGAGGAGCCAGTATGCCGGTATGAAGAGATGGAGAGATGGGGGGAGATAGTAGTAATCGTTCCGAGTGGTGAATATGTGAAAAGACAGCTTGCAAGCTCGATCGATACGGTTATGATCCAGCTTGTAGGGACGACAACGGTAGCTTGTAGTCTTCAAAAGTTGATATGGATGAGGTGATGTTTATGATGAAGGAGAAGGAGAAGAAGTTGATATATTCTTTTGAGATGTTTCTTTTCTTCACTACTTTCTTTTCCTCTCTCAGGTTGTGTTTCCCACGTGGAGAAATGGGAGGGATGGTGTAACGGAGTCGTGATTCAATCTCCGTTATCGGTTATGGCCTCGACCGAAGAAATGTTCATGAAAAGAGTTGGGATACAGTGAGTAACAACAACAACAACAACAACAACAGAAGATAAACGATTGAACCAAACCAGAGAGCAGCAGAGGTGATCTATCGACAGGGTTTGAATCTCAAAACAAAGAAAGTGGCCAGAGGAAATACCGATCATAGGAGCACGAATCGTCAATCTCGCTTGGGACAACATGACGGACTCGACAACAACAACGACAAACTCTTTACCTGGCATCAAACATAAAGTGATCGGATTAGTATCTGGAGGTAAAGATAGTTGTTTCAACTTGATGCATTGTATAGCGAATGGACATGAGATCGTTGCTCTAGCGACTTTGATACCTGAACCTGGTATAGGTGAGTCTCGTCGGTTTCCCTTAGCTGAAATGACTCGAGCAGTCATCATAGTTTGCTGGGGTATTGTGCTTATCATTCGCTTACGATGATGTTTCATAGACGAGCTGGACTCACATCTGTATCAGTCGGTCGGTACCAACCTCTTACCGTTAATAGCTAAATCAATGGATATACCTCTGTACACAAGGGTGATCAAAGGCAAAGCAGTATCAAAAGGCCCAGAATATGGAAGTAGGTTGAGAGGGGGTGAAGGAAGTGGTGAAAAAGGTGATGAGACTGAGGATCTAACTGAATTGTTGAAACAGGTCATGGTGAGTATGGGTAAGCAAATGATCATATGGATGGGAGCTAAACGTTGCCCCCTTCCCGTGAAAGAAAGCGCACGGAGAAGCTACAGCGTTGTCTTCAGGAGCTATCCTGTCGACCTATCAAAGACTTCGAATCGAACACGTCTGCACCAGACTGAACCTGATTTCACTATCTTACTTGTGGCAAAGTGAACAGATACCTCTATTAACGAAAATGTTAGGTGATAATTATGGCAAGATGGACGTGGTTTTGATCAAAGTGGCAGGAGTCGGATTAAGTGTTGATATTGTTGGAAAAAAGTTGAAAGACATGATGCCTTTATTAAAGCGTTTGGTGAGTTTTCTTTTCTTTTCAAACGAATCTTACAGTAATCATACCTGAGAATATCGAAGGCGAAATCATGTTAAAATCATGGCTTTCCCCTTACTTACAGAGAAAGCTGAAATCTCATTCATTCAATCAAATTACGTTTCAGATATAATAATACTGACCTATGACCATTCACAACTCACCACACAGGAATCAACATACGGCTCGCATCCTGCTGGAGAAGGAGGTGAATACGAGACGATAACATTATCAACGCCATTATTCTCGCATCGATTGGTTCTCACCAAAACACAAACTATCATAACGGATCCAGAACCATATCCAGTCGCTTACCTGAAAATTGAAGAAGCAGAATTGGTTCCAAAGGAAAATTGGGTAAAACCAACCGTACAAGAATTGAGGGATATGTTAGGTCTAGATGAAGATCTGGAAGGTCAAGATTATTTGTCTGAGCAAAGTAAGGAACTCCTGTATGATCTCAAGACAGATCTGGGAGACTCAAAGGGAATCAGCAATGTATTGAACAAGTTGAAAGTGAACGATCAAGCGGAAGGGGTTTCAGGGATTGAGCAAGTGGGAGATGATGAACGAGATGGACAAGTCAGGTTTACGAGAAAAGGCAGATGGTTCGGTGTTACTGCTAATGGAGTGCAAAAGGACGGTCAAGATGTAGGCGATGAGTTGAGGGAATGCTTTGATGAGATTTCAAGTGAGTGTGGAATGTCATCCGACTACTACCTCCTGAGGTACGGAGGTACTGAGTAATTCCACGACTTCTTATGAATTTAATCAACGTCAAGTTTTCGAATACTTACCTCCCCACTCTTGACCTTGACTGAAGCTGACTTTCAACCCTTAATACTCCCTTAGAAACCCTACAAAACAATAACCTTTCTCTGCCAATACATTCAACCCACATTACACTCCTGTTATCATCCATGTCCCTTTTCGTACCTGCCAATGCTGTATACAAGGCATATTTCGGTACTTCCCCACCATCAAGAGCTACAGTAGCTGTACCACTACAATCTTCCAGAATACGAATCGAAGTGATAGGCTTCGACGACTCCCCTTTGCCGCCGCCTCAACTGGAAAAAGCAGGAGGCGCAGTAGGTGGTCATGGAGATGAGGGTAGATTGATCGGAAATAGAAACGCATTACATGTTCAAGGTCTAAGTTATTGGGCTCCAGCAAATATCGGTCCATACAGTCAAGCAGTCATGGTAAGTTGACCAGCCCTTCCATTTATCAGTGATGCGGTTGAAAACTTCTTAATCACTGCCCGGTACATCGATGTCTCTTATAAAACCCAGATAGATGCGGAGATCATGTTCATCCTGACAGGAACACATTCACTCCCTATCGAGATTCTCAAACAATGGTAGAGCTGACCCATTTCTTCATTCCATAGGTAAATCAAAGACTTCATCTAGCAGGACAAATCCCACTATTACCACCCTCTTTAACATTACCCCTACCACCCACTTCGGGCTCATCATATCCCCATCAAGCTGTATTAGCACTGCAACACGTCAATAAGATAGTGGATGTACTGAGAAGTAAGAATTATACTGGTGGAGGATGGGAGGGATGGATAGAAAGTTGCGTTGCATGGTGGGCCACTACCGCCAAAACGAACGACGACGATGGTTTGGAAGTTGTGAGGAAAGCATGGAAGTTATGGATTATCAACGTATGTCTCATAATTGGAGTCGAGAATAGTGAATAGACATGAGTGATCGCTGATTCTGATATGGTGCTATCTGAACATCACAGAATGGAAACACTCACACGCCAGTCATTTTCGTTCAAGCTAAAGAATTACCTAAAGATGCTTTGGTAGAATATCAAGTAAACCTCCATACCGGACGTAAAGCTGTTGATCCTCTACCTGTGGATCCGAGTCCAGCTACTACTCCTTCAGCTACGGCTGCGGATGATGAAGATGATGATGATGATGATGATGACGACGACGACGATGAGCTAGAAGCTGTCTACTCTTCTGGGGGAGATAATGATGTATGGTGGGAGCATTACGAGAGTACAGGAAGGAATCAAGGTTCCAGAGGAATGATATTTATTCGTGACGCTGAAGGTGAGTATACTGCAGTCAGCCCTGCAGGAACTTTGACCAGCGGAAAGAAGGGCAATATGGCTGACCATACTGTTTTCTTATGGTAGTAGCCCGAAAGATAAATTCATTTTTATCCAGATCGACTCCAGTATCAAGGATGGTTGAGAAAGCAATCACGATTAGAATATATCATCTACTTGGACATTCGAATAAATGTGAGTATCCCCATCTTTGCTATCTGCGTTCGAGGTGTGATTTCACCTCGGTAAGAGGAATGTACTGATCTCTCTCCGTCGATAGTATCTTCGTTCATATCTACGTTGAATTGTAATTACACTTTGATACCTGTATTGAGTGTACATGATAAAGAAGGGAGAGAAGCTATAATAGGATTAGAGGTATTCGGTATATGATCGTGCCATTACTAAGGCTACTGCCATTTTCATGTTATATGCATTTGCTGTGCATGCATCACATCGTAGCTGTAGCTGTAAAAAAAGCCGTCACTGGTAGATCCATCATTGTTCATCTCTCCAGGATCCAAGTGAATGTAGATCTTCTGATTCCCGTTACTTGATTCCCCTAATTTCATGTCACTCGTACGCGCCACTCACCAAGGTGATGTTTCATCTCATGAGGTATATAACAATTGTTCTTTCTCAAACAAACACCCTGAGAGAGTCAGAGTCTGGACAATTGGAACCATGAATGGTATTTGCAGATCAACAGATCAATGCATAAGTTTAGCAAGCAGAGCCTTCATCAACATCTTCATCTGTACAATACGAGAAACACAATAAAGAGAGATTACATTCGCATATTGTACATTCACAGCTGAAATATCTCACTCACCCACTCTTTACTCCCTGGACGCGTTTCAAAACACAACAACAACGATAACAACGATAATCATTGGGTTGGATTTCAGTATCAACTCTCTACTTCAGCCATCCATCACATCACTCTCTCATAGTAGTATCCCTGTCATCGTCAATGCTGTAGATCAGCTTGATAGATGATCATATAGCCATACATACATTCATATAACGGTGAGTACGTTGACGAGCAAGAAGTTGGGGTAAGGGGTATGCTTCTGAATTCCAGTTGATAAATTTTCGTTCCACTTCCAAAAGGGACACTTTCATACCTCATTACCAAAAGGAACTCTTACTTTACCAACTGCAATCACACACTCTTTTGATCTATTACGTCTTTCAGCAGACAATTTGAAGTTCACAAAGCAAAAATAAGCTACAAATCAAACTACCGTCTATCCTTTGATTCTCCTTTCCTTTTCTTTTCTTTCCTTTCCTTTCGATAAATCATCTCTCACATATCAGCTAAATCACATAAATCACATCTATCCAACCAATCTTGTCAAAAATCAACATTCCCATTCTCCTCTCATCTTTTTGGAATCTGGCGCTCTCCCATACTCGATATATTGACTTCCATCAAGGGGGAAGTAATCGATAGACACCAAATTAGAATTGACAATAAAAGAGAATATCATTCTTTCACTTCGCTGGACGAAGGGACTTCTTCCAACCCTTATATATCCCACTTGCTCCAACTGGAATCAGCGCTCTTTTGCAATTTTCCTGTTGAAGTTCCCACCACTCACCAATCACCAACTCGCCTTGCTTTGTTTTTCAGATAATAGGCAATAAGCAGTCATCATGTGCTGCTGTGAAGCAGATTGGAAGAGGGAAGTAGTACCTGATCACAAAGTGAGTAAGAAATTCTGGCTCGAATGTAGGCTTTGTGCTTCCTTCATCCAACATTGGTCTTCTTCCTCAGTCTAAAGTCTAAAACCTCAATCGAGGTCAGGACTAAACTGTATTAATTTCAGATGATGAATAATTCGCTGACAACTTAATCATTCACCAGTTCGATTTCGTCAACGTAAAAGAATTTCATAAGACAGATATCTGGACAAGGATAAAGTAAGTCATAATTCAGCTTTTCGATTCATTCTGGATCACCTTTCGAAATCTCATCTATTGTCAGAATGAGTGGACTCCAAAAAGACAGTTGACAACTTGAATAAGATAGTTGACAACTTGAATAAGATAAATACTGATATTCTGTTTTTGGGTATAATAGATACATATTCAGGTATATATTCTTGCTCAAATCTATTGCTGTTTATGGATTGGATATATTCACAGCTACTACTTTTATCTTATCTGATCATGTGAGTTAGTGAACCATATGCTTTTCTGAATCTTCTGGAATCGGAAATGAGGAGATGGAAATCGTTACAGCCAAGTCAGCTTGAAAAGCTGACATTGACTCTTTTTTATAACACAGTGGACAAATTCAATCAGTCAAAGATGTGGTGATAACTGCGCTGTAAATGTTCAATTCAAAATTGCCAAATGGGTCTTTGTAGGATGTATCATATTTTCATTCTTATTAGTGAGTTTCAATTTTTTTTTCCCCTAAAAAACCACCGATACGTCAATTTGATCGGTTTCTATCTCTTGATCAATCAATCTATACCAAAAAATCCAAAAAATAGTTTGGCCGATATTTCTTGATAAGATGCTGACTTGATATAAATTTTTACTTTCCACTCTTCACAAAGCTCGGTTACGAAACTTGGAAAGCTAAACAAGTGGTTGATTCTCGTGATATCTCATATGCATTCACCAATTTGATAGCGAATGACTATTATTCTTTTCGTGAGTGAACATGACTTCTGATCTTATCGTTTGAATACAAGTTGACAAAATAAATCTTGGAACATCGAATTCAATCAATAGGATCATACGACAACTTCTGCTTGTTCTGTCATATCGAGGGATCGACTAAAAAGAAAGATGATTTCGCTTTCTTCATCTTCTTCACTTTCAAAGGTGAGTACACCTACGCCATGTCGTACATTGCCTTGTCTCCTCATATACTGTCCCACTCCATTTCGGCCGTCTTGCCTTTTTGGAGAGCTGACATTCTCGTACCATAGGCTGGAAGAGACTCCTCCTAGCGGATGGGCCTCGTCAATCGATCAATGCATTGGTCCTATATTCATTCGCATACGCAAACGGATTTCAAACCAGCGATATACCCGCTTACTGGGATAACTCGGCTGTAACTGCAATGTTGCTGTTCTCTATGATAGCTACCGTCTTAATCTTCGCCGGTTCACTGTTGTTGTTGATCGTTGCGGCGGTCTTTTATGTCCCGCTCCTGTGTTATATCCGAGGTAATCTCAAGGTGAGTAAATGTTAAACAGAGGAGGTTATCACCATACGTTGAGGGACGAATATTCTTTATCGTTCATCGCTGGAATGCTTCGGATCTTATAGATGAAGATTTCGAATACATGCTGACTCGTCTCATGATTCAGGAATACGTCTGCCATAAAGTGGATAAGAGAATATCCGAATTGATCAAAAAGAAACAACGTCAACGTATAGCGCGAAATGCGGCATTGGAAAAGAAAATAGCTCAAGGAGGAGCTGTAGGAGGTATCAAGAATTCCAAAGGAGCGATGATGGATGGGGCAATGCCTCAACCTACTTTACCTCAAATATCACTTGAAGAAGAGGAATATCAAACTTCGATGTTGAGTGAGAAATCCAGAAGAAAAGTCGACAATACGAATCAAGCACAGATCAGAGGTTATGAATATCCACCAAATGGTCCTGGATCAGTTCCACTCCAAAGTCCTGAATATGGCATCTATTCTGGAATTAATGGTGATTATGGAAGGTAAATATCACCCTTCTTTCCCCTCATCTCGCTTTGCTGTTCCAGATGAATGACGTGCTGATTCTTTGTGATGGATCGATGAAATAGTTCAACAGACTTGATCTCTAATGCAGCACCTCTGGGTATATCATATCCGCCACCCGTTCAACATATGAATTCGGGTTCAAGTATAAGTACAAATTTGAGCACAAATACGTCAAACCAACATAGACCTTATTCACCTTCCTCAAACTTCCCTTCATCAAGGTCCATCTCTGACTTGACACAACAACAGCAACAGGCTTTCTTACCTCCTTCAAGATCACATTCTGATTTCAATCAACCTTCTTTCCCACCTTCAAGATCGTATTCTGATCTAAGGTATAATCAAAATCAACAACAACAATCAGGTAGGATGTCTCCTTATACTCCTTCACAGGACCGAGGATATAGGGATTCGTATGGAAGTGGTCATGGTTTACCATATGATGACTCGTATAGAACTGGAAATATGATTTCTCCTCCACCACCACCATCAGTGAATCACAATAATACTCAGTACATGGGCGGTTCTGCTGGTGCTGGTGCGGGATATAATCATGGTTGGTAATTTGGTCAGGTTTACATTGTTTTTGCTTTACTTTGAATGGGTCTGTATTCTTATGTATCTATAATTCATCTTGAATGAGCCCACCTTTTGCAGACAGCCTCGTTCGTTGTCTTGCGGTACTTTGCAATCACCCATTCCTTAGATGGCCATCACAGCTCACAAGTAGAAATACGAGGCAGGGACTGAATAGGCACGCGGTGAACAATCAAAACCTGAATCATATTTGCTATGGCGTGCCTAAGTCTGATTTGGGTAGTTACGAGTCAGAAGCGGAGTGAACCGTGCTTTTTCTCTCAAAGAAATCCCCTTGTGAAATGTTGAATATCCTGATCTTGGTGTTTGAAAGTGGTATATCGACGACCTCAGTGATATTCATAGAGTACCGCTGTGATCCATATCCATACTCCATCTCACTGTAAATCGAGCCCCCAGCTACGGAAGATAGAAACATCGAACATCGAACGTCGAACGTCGGACGTCGTTAAGCAACATTCACAAGATGGCAACAATCAAATCCGAGGCAATCCAATCATTGATTCTTCAAACTTTATCATCAGAAGAGACCATTTCAGATTCAAGACAACTTGCCTTGGAGGGGAAGTCGTTGAGCTCGACAGAAGACCAAAATGTGATCAGAGGTGTTTTGGATAGTCTGAGTAGTAAAGAGGTGAGTTGTTGTATCTCCGCTAGGGAAGAGGAGTTTCTCAAAAATGGTTTGACGGTCGGATGGGTGGGTGGGCGGGTGGGAACCAGAGATGTGTGTGGGACGAAGGACCTAATGAATTGGTGAAGAAAGATATATGGATGAAGGAAGAGATTCCGAGGAAAACAGGAGAGAAAGTCGAATGTATATCATCACGAAATTCGAATTGAACCTCCAAAACACAAATGTATACACACTCACTATGCTAATCAACATAAAACTAAATCCCACAGATGGTAGAATATAAACAAATCACAACTACTTCATACATCTTGACTGAAGAAGGTAAATTAATAGATGAAAAAGGTTCGCATGAAATTAGGGTATGGCAAGTATTGCCTGTTAAAGGTAAAGGTGAACCCATCACAGTACCGGAATTACAAGTGAGTTTATTTGTCACCTGTTATATTCGGGGTCGGCGTCAAAAGGGAGATCCTCCGATACAAAGAGCCTCCTCACCTGGGACGATTGACCAGAGAAGGTTGATATAACTTGCGATAACCATAAAGTGTATCAGTACATTTCGCTGATGCCTCAGTTATTGTTGTCGTTCACGCAGAAATTAGTAGGCCCAGGTATAGCTAAAGTAGGACAATCAAGAGCTTTTAAGAATAAATGGATAGCAAAAGATGGTAATGGTTTCGTAAGATCTGTAAGTCATTTTGATCCCCTTTCAGGTTCACTGCGCATCTATCTAAACTTGGGCGTATTGATCGATTACTAAATGGTATTTATTACGCCCTATATGATAGGCCGAGGCACCAGTGGATGAGACAGCTATTCAACTTCGTGAAATCAGAGAGAAAGGGGATCACACTTCTGGAGAGAGCGTGACGAAAGAATTACAGAAGAGGAAATTGATTGCACCCAAGTGAGTTGATGAACTCGTACTTAGCCAGAGATAGTGGTGTCTTGTGAAGCTGAGCAGCTGGGGATACCCCCGATCAACATGTCTGAAATCAACAGCTGACCATCCTACCTATCCTTTCTTAGAAAACACATTCACTACTCGATTTCAAAAGGAGCAAATTTCTCCACAGAAGTCAAACAACTCGAAACTGATCTTACCGTTGAAATGTTACAATCGTACGTTGTCATTTCTCTTGATCTTCTTCTTTCTTCATCGTCTCGTTGTTTCTTTCCCTTTTCATGTTCCATAAGTGCTGTCTGCAGAGTGATACTTTTGCTAATCTGTCATATTCACAGTGGCGCATGGAAAGACTCGTCCTTCAAACAATATAACTTCGCTGCTGCCGGTCAACCTACAGACGGAGGTGCTCTGCATCCTTTGTTGAAAGTCAGGGAGGAATTCAGGAATATCTTCTTCGAAATGGGGTATGTCACTTTTCGTTCATGCTTTCTATAGATGGCGCGGTTGCTAACCTCTTTACCTTCTTCTCTGTTCTTCCAAATTCACCTTTTCCTCCCCTTGCCATGGCCCGCTACAAAATGTTGCACTTGCAGATTCACTGAAATGCCAACGAATCGATTCGTCGAATCTGCTTTCTGGAATTTCGATGCTATGTTCGTACCGCAACAACACCCTGCGAGAGAAATGCAAGATACTTTCTATGTGAAAAGTGAGTAGAGTATCACGTTCATGACAGAATCAAAGCGTTATGGAATACTTAATGAATATTTACTAATCGATGTCCGCGCTTTTTCATAGACCCCGTGAAGTCACTTCAACCTGAACCAGAGTACTATGAACGTATTCGAAAAGTCCACGAGGAAGGTGGATACGGCTCCATTGGATACAGAGCACCTTTCTCCAGGGAGGAAAGTGAGAAATTATTATTACGAACTCATACAACAGCAATTTCAACTGCGATGTTGTATGAATTGGCAAATCAAAAAGGTGGTTTCAAACCTGCCAAAATGTACAGTATTGATAGAGTATTCAGGTGAGTGAGAAACAATCCATACCATGGTGTCGTCAAGCATCCCAGACGTATCATCGATTTGCTGATGCGTTCTTTTCCCCATAGAAACGAGACTGCAGATGCTACTCATCTTGCAGAGTTCCACCAAGTAGAAGGTGTAGTTGCGGATTATAACATCACCTTAGGCAATTTGATCGGTATGTCACTATTATATGTCACTATCTTGTTTCAATCACTTCCAGAGTATCATAACTGAATAATGTATCGTTCACAGCTTTCATGCAGGAATTCTTCGGTAAAACTGGTAACACCAAACTTCGATTCAAACCCGCTTACAACCCATACACAGAGGTAAGCAAGATATCACTGTTTCACTAGTATATGTACTGACGCGTGAATCTCACACCCATAGCCTAGTATGGAAGTTTTCTCATGGCACGAAGGATTAGGCAAATGGATTGAAATCGCTAATGTGAGCGCATTTTCTTGTCTTCTGTATCCAATCACGATATGAAGCTTCGCTTAAGCTGACGGATCTTGGTTGATTGCGTTCCAGTCTGGTATCTTCCGACCTGAAATGCTTGAGCCTATGGGATTACCAAAAGGAGTCAGAGTATTAGGTTGGGGAATGTCATTGGAAAGACCGACCATGATCAAATACAAGATATCAGATATCAGAACTTTGGTAGGACATAAAACTGATTTGGATCAAGTGAAGAAGAGAGCAGCTGTCAGATTGGAGAAAGGTGATGATTGATCTGATCTAATGCTTTTCACCCATTTACCACTTATCACGGTGGTCATTGGTGATTGGGATTCATTGCATGCATATATAGATAATCGTACGGGTGGTCAGACACGATCGTATTGTGCTCGTCGTGTTGCTGAGCAGAGTGATATATCACTGCTACTTTGTCAATTATCTCACGAGGTGAATGAATGATACTTTGATCACGCGTGTGTTTTTTCCCGGTTCAAACTTTGGGTAAATAACGTTTGACGTTGTTTATAAACTTTAATATACATGTACCGAGTAATGATCCACTCCATAGGGAACCCTTCATGCTTAACTTTCCCTTTCGTATCTCCCAGAGACCTTGGTAGTCACAGCTCAGTCACAGCCTCGATTGATCAAGTTTCTTCAAGAGCGACAAGATCATCCATCTCAAAGAATTAGATAATCGGTCATGTTTGGCACGTCGACGTAAAAGCTATTATTCGATATTTCACTCGACTTCTTTGGTCACCCTTGCAACGATATAGCTCTAAGATTGACAAGAGCAAGACAGTCTCAACTCTGCAGAAATTAGATTACCTTGCGTTCCAACCTTGCGTTCCCCAGGTATTATCAATACTCAGACATCAATTTGATCGCTTGATCGTCTCAAGCTCCTTGAACACTTGCTTCCCCTCAACTTTTCTCAATGCAAGATGGCTCCTCAGATGACATTCCTGGCCCTGCCTCACTTGACGAAACGATTCATGCTTAGAGCCAGTATTTCCTCAGTCTTGCTCATCTTGATATTCCTTTTCACGCCTGGTCTACATAATGATCATTCCAGTGGAGAAGCAGCAGGAGACGGATCGACTTTTGGTTCGAGTTCTGCTTTAGGGAAAGATTGGTTTGTTGGAGGAGGTGGAGGATGGTCCGTATCAAGTGGGATGAAAGATCTGATCAGAGGAAATGTTTGGAGATCTGATTTAGACGGTATAGACGATATGAGCGGTCAAGGTGATAATACATGTGGAATTGAAAGTGGTCAAGGAAATACACAAGCAGGAGATGGTTGGATTGATATGGACAAAGATCTAACAATAACGAAATATGATGGAGGCGAGTGTCCTTTACAGATTACTGGTCTTCTTTAGAAAAACATGACTTGCTAACATCACCATATCATTCGAACAACTACAGGTTTACCAGGATATCAAGTATTCTCCAATTTATACCTTGTAAATTCGGTTCTGACTTCGGTTATATCTACCACTACCAATACCAATAAAGCAATGGTGGATTTACCGTTGGGACCAGAATCAGATGAAGAAGAATTAGAACTACAAATGGATTTGGAAATGAAAGATAGGTTATCCAATTATAATTCCAAGTCTAAGTCTGGCTCATATGGTTCTCATTCAAGATTCCCTGAAGTGGGATATATAATGTCAAGTGAGAAAAGAGGTGTAGCTGCAGGTGAAGATAGATGGAAAATTGTCAATCAAGATGTTGGACGAGAAGAAATTGGTTCAAGGGGATATAGATTGGGTGGAGTCACTGTAAGTCACGTCGTAATCCTTGACTCCTTGAATTCCGATGGTTGGGATTATTAGAGTAGATTAAGAGGACCGTACTCAAATGGTCAGTGCTAACTCAACTGAATCATTAGTATATTTTCAATGACCCACCTGGACCTGATGGGTTCTTGGGTAAGCGCACACCAGTTTATATGAATAATCTGCCAGAGAATGAGCTGATCTGTATACATTTATTTGTTTTGACAGTGTATTTCGTGTACGTAAGAGCACATATCCAATGATACCCCCTTACCTTGTCATAATTATATCGATTTGAGGAGTCTGACAAGACGAATGTTAAGCAGGCATTTCGTCCTTGAAGCTTTCCTAGGCGCAACACGTGTCTTGGCATCTACCATTCCTGAATCAATCTCAGTACCCATTCCAAGAAGAGTCTGGTTTCCTCGTAGTGGATCAGATCCAAGTTGGAGGGATGACAGAGGAGAAAGTGAATCCATCTTTTTGTCAAATGCGCTTGCCGTATAACCATATGGGCCTATTATACTGATATGCTTTGACGTTTGGCAGACGCTTGGTTCCTTGCACATGCTCTGCCATCGGCTACGATCGAAGATAAGAATGGATGGGATGATAGAAATACTGCTGGGATGCCATTGTTATTGGAAAAAGTAGTCATCATCGATCGATGTGAGTTTGACTTGTTCCCTTGATCATTTGAATGTGGTACACTGCGGTCAAACAGAAGCTGACATCGGGAAACGCATCTAGGGGCTGCCCATTCAGCAGGTGGTGAAGTAGGTAAATGGGCTAAAGTGAGTTCTTACATCTAATTTGTCCTGTCACACGTTACTTCAGGATAATTCGAGTTTGGCTGTAGCTCACGTTTCCGTATTTCTTGCAGATGAACGCCTTGATACCTAGTGTATCGGCTCGTCAATCATTTTGGGAACCATTCAGATCCAATGTTATGCGTTCGTTGGGTGTCGATGGACAATCAGAAGTTGGTTCAAAAGGGTTACCAGTAGTAGTCTACGTTGATAGACAGGTGAGTTTCAGTATTTGATTATAGAATGGCCTCAGACTTCTTTGCGATGTGGGAGCAAGGCTAATAATGTGGTGGTCGGCAGAAAGAATCGCCTAAAATGAATCAAACCGACCACGACGCATTGGTCGACGGTTTGATGAGTCTAACGAGTGTTGCAGAAGTTCATGTAGCTAGATTATCAGCTATGAGTAAAGCTCGCCAAGTGTATTTGATGGCAAGGGCTCAAGTAGGTTTACGTTGTCCTTCCGAGCACGATATTCGGTATTTAATCCGAGGTTGTCCTTGTTGATGACTTGTAAACAGATAGTAATCAGTCTTCACGGTGACGAATTATTCACAGCGCTCTGGATGCCTTCAAAGGAGGGTTCGTTGGTCATTGAGTTATTCGAAGAGGGGGGTTTTATACGTATGTTATATTTTTGGCCATCTCTATCCAGGATGACAAGAGGTACTAAGCAGTGGCTAACATGTCGTGAATTGCACTATCAGGTGATTTCGAATTGTTAGCTACGGCGCTAAATCATCAATACATCGCTGTGCAAGGCAACAAAGTCTTGACGGAAGAGAAGTGGAGAGAAGCAGGTGGTACAAAAGGCGATGAAAGAGATACGGTAAGTCAACACTTAATCCCAATATACGGTACCTTCTTTCGATGAGGGGGTGATGTAAGTACTGAACTGACAACTTACTGTGCAGGGAGAAATAAGTATAAATACCGAATTAGTTGTTAGATTGATAGAAGACTGTTTAGAAAAACATGCTGGTTTTGTAGAATAGATGTGATATTAGATTATTATTATTTTCACTTTTAGGATGTATAGGTCAGTCACAATTATCAAGATAAATACTGAGCATGTACAGTTGTACCTGTAGTATCTACTGAGCCATCATGGTCGGACCAATCCAAGTTTTCTGACACGATATCATGCGTACGACATTGTGGTCCATGCGATTTTCGCCTTATATAAGTGGACCGAGCTGCTCATCAGGCGTCTTGTTCTTCTCATCCTCTTTGATACTTGCCCTATCGCCACCTTGAGAGTGTGTACCAACCCACAGTTTTATCTGTCAGCATATCAATCTCATGTTGGTCTTAAAAGCGCAAATTCGTCATCTATAAGTCTCTCGCATTATGTCGTCATATATGGGTACTCAGGAAGAATTGTGGTTCCCTGTCAGTACTGCTCAGATGAAGCGGACATCACTTTGATCTGCAATCGTAATGAAGGGGTACAATTCAAGGTCCAATCAGAATACCTCAAAGTGTACAGGTGCGGTGAGACTATTTCTCCCACAAGCAGCTTTTGAATGATTCTAATGACAGTCGAGAGACCTAGTATCATTGTTCGAGATGTGTTCCACACGGACTCCTTCCTACCTGGACCTATCGACATGGATGTATCTCCTTGAAGATTTGAGAGTTTTCCTTGACCTCATGTACGAGGTACATCCGAAAAACGCCTTGTTGGGCTCAAGCGGAAATGACTATCGAGATGTGTGAAAAAGGTTGACTATATCGTCCTATGGTAACGTCTACGTCATGGATCACTGGGCATAAATACATGAAAGTCCATGGAGAGCATTGTTGCTTGGCTAGTCAAGGTGATGATCTGTCTATGGCAAAAGAAGCATTCAAATTCATGTACAGAGATCCGATCGCCAACTTACCTACCATTGATAGGATATCCCACCGGCACTCATTGGAATATTGTACCCAACCTTATCTTATATCCATGGCCTCTTGGCTGATATGCAGGTATATGAACTAGCATCAGGTGTCCCTGATTGGACACAGATTGCAAAAAACTCCCAACCTAAACCATGAGCTTTAGCGCGGTGAATATGAGATGTATATACAATCTACATGCATAGTACGGGGGCAACGTATACATATGTCGCAGAATCAAGTTTGATTCTACCTTAGATCATCATCTTCATTCCATCCTCATCCAGCTCAACTCGTCCTACAAGTATTCCATTCTTAGCTCCTTTGTCATTCATCCATCGACCCAATCTAGGTTCTTGTCCTACAGAAGACACGATATATATTTCGCTCTTTTTCTTCCCTGTCTGGTCATTTTGAGCAACTGCATCAGAGAAAGAAGATGCCTGTATCGTGGTACTTGGATACGAGAGGAGCTGTATGGAATTGACAAAGCCTCTAGTTGGGATGGTGAGCGGTAGAGCTGTGAAATTCTTCATTGAGGGATCAAGAGACCAAAATCGGATTTGCCCGTCATATGAGCCTGTTGACGTGGTCAGCCCCTCCAATCCCAATCCATAAAAACACAACTCGCGATTTCACTGATGGTAAAGTAAGCTCACCTGATGCGAAAAGATTCGTTCCTCTCAATCCAGCCAAGGCAGTGATCCACCGTGGACCGGTAAGAGAATGCTCTTCACTTTCTACTAAATCTGAAAGGCCATGAGCGAATGATTGAGTAAATATGGGCTTTTTCTTCCCTGTGTGCCAGAGTGATATCGATCTGTCGATCAACGAATCCATACGAATCAGCTGAACGTACATCCCGGTCTTTTTGAAGCTGACTTACCCACTGTCACCTCCAGAGATGAAATGCTGATCATCCAGCATTTCCACTACGTCAATGCTACCTTCAACGAATTCCTTCCCTCTTCCTTTCCCTTTTCTATCTTTTTGAGGTTCAGCACCTTCTGTCCAACCACCACCCAATCTCTCTTTCCTCTCCTCAGGTAATAAGCCACTTTGATCGGATTTAGTTTTGCCTCCACCTCTAAAGACGAGTTGCACTTCTTCTTCAACCTTCCACCATCTACAGGTCCTATCGCGCGATCCGGCTGTCACAGCCAAAGTAGGCTTTAGTGTCGATACTGATGGTATGGAATCTTGATGTCCGAAGAAAGTATCTATCACTGATAATGTCGCCAATGAATGAAGTGCTAAATGACGTGATAGAGACGCTGAAAGGATGTGATGAGATGGGTTATTTAATGGTGGTATAGCAATCGACTGAACGTCCCCTTAGTAAGCTATCTACCTGAATACCGCGATCAAGAGCCGACTTACAGTGACAGCATCCTTATGACCCTTCAAAGCGGTCATCCAAACGGGTTCATCGCCTTGTACATTCCAAACACCGATAGTCTTATCTCTTCCTCCAGTTACCATGAATTTGCCATCTTCACTTGCCGCTACACATAATATCTCACCTTTATGCCCACCTCCTTCGCCAGCTGCCTGACCAAATGGTTTGCCAATTTTTTTGAGGGTTGAAGTGGCATATCGAATGATTGATCCTCGTTTTGTTGAAACGTATAGGTATTTGGGTGTGAGAGCTGCAGATGTCGGAACGTGTGGTGAAGTAGGTAAGAAACGAGTAGAGGCGGAAGTAGCATGAGGAGCAATGAGTAGATGAATTTTGCCTGATTGTTCAGCCTGTTTATATTCGATGTCAATGATGCATTTCTGCCGGTTCCTCAATGGTCACTCACAACATCCTTCAATAATCTTGAAGCAATCAATTCTCGATCAATTTCAGCAGCATCATAGTTGGTATCAGCATTGGCTGAATGGGATATTAGCGATTCGTCTTCCTAGATCACCGGAGCTGGATTGTTTGTTACACTTACCAGCTTCCACCTCATCTCTGATCTTTGCTAGATATCCTTTAGCCAATCTGACTCTTTTCTCGGCAGCAGTCTCATTCTCGTTGATAAGCTCTTCGTCACTGAATGCTATATCTTCCCTCCCAGCTCGGAAATCCATGGAATCTAAATCTCCACCTCCTCCCTCTCCCTCAGCATCAGATGAAAGCTCTTCATCTTTTTCTACTCGTCTGGACGATTTGGGTTTTTGACCTTTTCCGTAGGGCAATGGTCGTCCTTCGCCACCATTTGCTCGGGAAGGACCAGCTCTATTCGGTCTTTTTCGCTTCTTATCAGATTGAAAGAACGGGTCAGGCATATCGTGATCTATATCTTGTAGTGGATGGTTATGCGAAGAACAAATATATCAAGGGTTATTCGAATTCAGTGTATCATTATTATTGTATTCTTTCAATTCTTTCAATTCTTCAAAAATAATATCTCAGGCACAAAACGTGGAGAACATGGTCGTGAGTTAGGCGCATGCCCCGAGTCACACACTGGTCACTGTCTCTCAAACGGCTGAGGCGCGCTGTTCAGGAGGATGACGATGGCGTGTTAGGCACACGGCTGAGGTGTTTCATGGTGGATTGCGCCACGTCTCAGCTTTGTCTTCCTCGTCATGGTCCCAATTTGACAGTCAAATACACCCCACCATACATCTCTCAATGGCATAACACAATCACATCTCATACATATCTACATAACACTTCGTTCTCACCTGTCCATCACACTTCAATACATATCAACTTCCCGGCGCGAAGCGCCAGACTGAAAGTAAAAAAATGAAGTTGAAGGACATTTCTCGAACAGCGACATTCGCATGGGATCAATCATCATCCTCTTCCCCTCTTCTCGCGACTGGTGCTGTAGCAGGAGCGTTAGATGAGAATTTCAGTAACGAGAGTCAGCTGGAAATATGGGCTCCTGATTTTGGTGATGAGAAGAGCAATAGGCTTGGCGGAGAGGGAAAAGCGGCTCAAGGCAGTATAACTGTTAACAGCCGGTGAGTAGTAGACCTTTGATTTGTGGAGAAGGTGTCGTGGGACCTGCACACAATTTAAAATCAACAATGATTGGTTTACTTTTCTCTTCGTAAGCTGATATTCTACTTGCAGATTCAATCGACTTGCTTGGTCTGCTCCTTCTTCAGCGCACTCGAAAGGCCTGCTTGCTGCTGGTATGGAAACCGGTGAAGTGAACCTCTTTGACCCAGAGAAAATATTAGGTGGTTCGACGTGAGTCTCTTCACCAGCTCCGTTCTAGATTTCGTGAACTCACTCATGACCTTTAATTGTATAGTGCCGACGAAGCTCGTATCTTCAAGAGCGATAAGCATACTGGTCCCGTTCGAGGTCTCGATTTCAATCAAATCCAGAAGAATCTCTTGCTGACTGGTGCTGTCAATGCTGAGGTGAGCTACATTACTGCTTCAATCCTTCATTCTTTGTGCTCACGTGCATGATTCTACAGCTTTACATCTATGATCTCAACAACCCCAATAACGCTCCTGTACCTCCCGGCCCCACTTCCACCAAACTCAACGAAATTACCTCCTTACAATGGAATCCCACCGTTGCTCGAGTGTTCGCAGCTTCATCTTCATCAGGTTACACCTCGGTATGGGATCTGAAAGCTGGTAAAGAAATTGTCAGCTTGCAGTACGGCGGTGGTGCGGCGAAAGGGATGGAAACTGTGGGCGGTGTTGCCGGTTTGCAAATGGGCAAGAGGAGAGGAATGAGCGATGTTTGCTGGCATCCTGAATCAGTAAGCTCATCAGGTTGTATTCTGGTGTCGCATTGACTAACTGCTTATAGGCTACGAGGTTGATCACTGCTTCAGAAGATGATGAATCGCCAATCATCATGTTGTGGGATCTTAGAAATACTCGGGCCCCAGAAAAGGTGAGTCTCGACTCTTGAATATTCCGTTACTGATCTTCGTAGATTTTAAGCGGACATCACAAAGGTGTACTTTCCGTGGCATGGTGCAAGCAAGATGCCGACCTCCTTCTCTCGTGTGGTAAAGACAACCGAACTTTATGCTGGAATCCCCAAACCGGCGAAATAATAGGAGAAGTGAGTACCAATGCGAGAGGATATGACTGATATGTTAGCTTCCTGCCAGCAATGATTGGTCTTTCCAAACCACTTGGTGCCCACGAAATCCTGACCTTCTTGCTACTGCTTCCTTTGATGGTCACATTGGCATACATTCGTTGCAAACTACCAGCGAACCCTCTCTTCCTTCCCAAGAGCTCGACGCTGCCGCTTCTGCAGACGATGTGTTCGGCGCCCTCAGTCGTGAAGAACCGTCCAATGATACTGCAGATGTCCTTTCCCTCAAACAACCGCCTAAATGGCTTCGTCGTCCAGTATCTGCTACCTTCGGATTTGGTGGTCTTCTCGCTACGACTTCTAATCTTCCCGGTGCTTCAGGTAAACATCAAAGTGGTGTAGTACACTTGCGCAATATCACTACTGAACAAGGTGTAATCGACCGAGCAACCGCTTTGGATGCCACTGCCGGTGAAAAGGAGAAGCTTGCAGAGTTCTGTACTGCACGGGCAAGCGACGACAATGCTGCTTGGAAAGCTCTACAGACCCTCTTCAAGACCGATTCGAGAGAAGAGCTCGTGCAGCTCCTTGGATTCTCCAAGGAAGAAGTTGAAAAGAAAGTGCAAGATGCAATCGGCAAATTCCCTTCCGTCACCGTGACCGACGAGAGTTCAGAAGAACAAGCAAAACCTGATGAGAAGGATGAATCCAATGTAGAAACTCCAACAGTAGAGAAATCTCTTGAAGATGTGACCTCCTTCGCTGATGACACAGCGAGTGTCAAGGATTCAGAGACAGCTTCTACGACAGACAAATCAGAGAAGGGGCTGTTCGATGAAGATGATACTCCTGGAACTCCTGCTGCTGCGGCCGCAGACTTCTTCTCCTCCATGGCATCTGGTACACTACGAAACCCTACACTCGACCACATCGTGCCCCACAAAAACCACGAATATACAGACTCTTCCGTTGCAGCAACTATTGGTAGCCGAGCATCATCCGTCCGCGACGAGGTAATCACTAAGGAGAACACATTCCAGATATATCCTCAAGGAGAGAGTGATATCGATAAACTCATTACGCAAGCACTAGTTATGGGCGATTTCAAGTCTGCGGTTGATCTATGTCTCGCTTCTGAACGATTTGCCGACGCTCTTCTTCTCGGCGTTCGAGGTGGACCAGAGCTTCTTCAATCTACGCAAAAAGCCTACTTTGCTCGACAAACCTCCTCTCTCCCATTCTTACGTGTATTCCAATCAATTGTCACAGAAGATCTCATCGATATCGTCCAAAACGCCGATTTGTCTGAATGGAAAGTTGCTTTTGTCGTCGTCTGTACATTCGCTAAGGAGAGCGAGTTCAGTACGCTTGCTGAACAACTTGGCCAACGACTTCAATTTAGATGGAGGACTCTCGCTGGATCTGACAGTCCCGAGGCCAAAGAGTCTGCTAAGGTAGCCAGACAGGATGCTACTTTGTGCTACCTGGCCGCAAGAAAGTTGGAGAAGGTGATCAGCATTTGGGTCGACGAGATGTCTGAAGAGGAGGAAGCAGCATCGGACACAACTCGATACGCCGCTCACGCTCAAGCTCTGCAATCATTCATTGAAAAGGTAGCTGTTTTCACAGCTGCTACAGGCTACGTCGACGAGGATCTCGCAACACCTACGGAATCAGCCGCTGCTGCCGAAGCTGGTGCTAGGACTTACAGGTTAGCTGGGTTGTACGATCGATACTACGAGTATGCCGATTTGTTGGCCACTCAAGGTCTCGTCGACATCGCTGCGAAATTCGTCAAGATGACTCCTTCAGATTACAAAGGCACAGGCGGTGCTGGCTCCGAGCTGGATAAAGCTAGAGATCGGTTGTTTACTGCCGCTGGAGTACAAGCCGGTACGGTGGTTGCCAACTCCGCTTTCGGAGCCAGTAACAATCAACCTCAAGCTTCCACCTCATATGCATCAGCAGGAACCTCTTCATATACTCCTCGATCTGCGGGACCTTACAGCGCAGCACCTACCACTGCAGGTCCTTACAGTGCTGGTCAACCGCCTGCTCCTTATGGCCAAAACCAACCATCATCTTATGCACCGCCTCCCGCTCCGACTCAGAATACTTATAAGCCTCCAGCAACAGCTGCACCCTATCAACCTCCCCAAGCAGCCAGTCAATACAACCCTCCTCAGCAGTCACAACAGCAACAGCAACAGCAACAGCAGCAGCAGTCTTACGGTGGATACGGAACTTCAGACCCTTATGCGCCCAATCCTAATTACCAATCATCTGGATACACTCCTACCAACGGCTACAGACCTAACGAAACTCAAGGCCAAGGCTATGGTGCTCCTCAACAGCCATATGGCGCCTCTCAAGGTGTGATTCCACCACCACCTCGAGCCGGGTCCCTTAACGGTCCCAGCTCCAATACGCCTCCTCCTATCCCTGCTGCTCAAAGACGAGACATTCCAGGTTGGAACGACGCCCCTAATCTTGCGCCCAAACGACCTCAAAGTGCAGCAAACAAAGAAGCGCCCAAGATCACCGCAATTATGTCTCCCTTCCCAAACATGCCGAATCCGTTCGAAGCTCAACCTACCGGTTTCACACCTCCTCCCACCCGAACACCTCAGCCTGGCGTCCTGCCCCCGCCTCCCAGGGGTGCCCCTCGAGCCGTCTCCAGCCAAGGTCCGCCGCCGCCAAGATCTGTAACTTCCCCTCCTGCTCAAAATCGACCTCCACAGTTCCAGCAGCCCCCTCCCCGTGGAACTCCATTAGCAGGCCCTCCACCCGCTGCTCGACCCCCACCGCCCCAAGGGAGAGCTGGACCACCACCAGGAGTAATGGCTGGACCACCACCTCAACGAGCTCTGTCCCCCTTGGGTCCGCAGGGTAGGGTAGGATCTCCTCTTGCGGGACAAATCCGACCTCCTCCTCAGCAGAGACCATCTCAAGCTTTGCCACCGCCTACGCAACACGCTGCGCCTCCACCTGCAGGATCGAGAATGGCAGGACCTCCTCCACCTGGCAGAAGTCCCTCCGCTTCACAACAATTCCAACAAAGCGGCCCTCCCCCTCAAACAGTCAACTCATCGCCAAAGACTTCTCAGCAAGAGCCTCAGACACCGTTAGCACCTAAAAAAGCGACTCATCGTAAGTTATACGATCTTCTCATCTTTTGGTAGCGCTATGCTCATCTGAAAGGAATCTTAGCCCCTGGAGATAGGTCACATATCCCTCCATCGTCACAACCTATTTTCGATACCCTTTCACAGGAACTGGGCCACGTCAAGCAGAAGAATTTCCCTGTGAGTTAACTTGTGCTGAGTAGAGCAAACCGGCCGTGTCTATACCAAAGAATTATACCCCAGCTGATGCATTATTCCCGCGATCTCAGCCGAATGTGAAGAAAGTCTTAGAAGATACCGAAAGAAGATTGAATATTCTCTTCGATGGGTTGAATAACGATTCTGTTCCCAAATCAGCTTTAGACTTGGTAAACAACATATCCAGAGGTCAGTACTTAGCGCTGCATACGATCCACGGAAGTGATCATAGCTGACTGGCAACTACCAAATCAGCTATTGGCGCAAGAGACTGGAACGCCGCTTTGACTATGCATGTTGAGCTTTTGACTGGAGCATCCGGTGAGGTGACCACTTGGGCTGTAAGTTATTCTCACTGCTGGTCATTTACTGTAGAAAGCTGACCGTTTTTCCGATGACTCTATAGCCTGGTGTAAAGCAATTAATCAGATTGAGTATGTAGAGAGAATAGAGTATGTGCAGGTAGCAGAATGACAAATTGATTTGTTTTATACACAAAATGAAACGACGTGATGAATAGTTTGCATGCTTCGCTACCAGGTACTACTGTGGACTGCAATGTGAATCTCTTGCTTGAGCGGGCTGGGATAACAGAAAGTCAAATACATGCAATGCTGATTATGGTATGATGGAAATGTCTATGTAAGAGACAGGGTACAAGATATGCTGAATGCTAAATGAGAGAACTATGAGATTAGACGATGGTTATGTAAGATGCGAAACGGTGTCAAACTTGAATACTAATTATACAAACTACTTATTCTTTCCGCCTGCTGGAACTTACAGTTTGAATTCATAAGGAGCAGTTTGGATTGCGTCTTTATAACAAGGCGGAGGAACCATCCAACCGTTTTCCATCGAAGTTGATTCACCGTGAATCATTCTACCTGTTTCTCTACCTCTCGAATTTGTTTCCAAGTGTAGATCGCTCCAACGTATATTGTGCATTGCACCTCTTGGTTCTGATACGGATCCGACGACGATAGGCAAAGGAAGTGTTTTGATTGTACCAGGGAAAGATCGTTTGAAATCTGATATATTAAAATAGCCTTCTGAACCAGGTGATAAAGGTTGACTGAATTCACCTGGTGGTGGAATAGATATTGTTGATTGACTCGAAAATGCTGAAGGTAGATAATCTGATAAAACGGTTGATCCAGAAGTGATTGACAAAAAGGCTAAAGTAATATTCAAGTGGAATGTCGAGCTAACACTTATACCTTCTTCGGATTGAGAAGTATGATTTGTTGATTGTCCTACATTTAACATGGTTGACATTCCATGCTTCCATGTACTCTCTCCATTTGGCATTAAAGGTAATGTGATATCTCTCAATTTGATTTTGTCGTCAGATGATGATTCGACCCAGCCCCATCTAGAAACAATTTCCTCTTCGAGAACCAAGCCATTTCCTTGCGCATCACGTAACTCATGTGTCGACAAGGATGAATGTTCTCTTCTCACCAAAGCCAGCCTAACCAGAACTTGAGAAGTAGGCTGAACAGCCTTGAATTCACTTGGGATATCCAACAACAAGTCTGACATTGAAGGTGGTGTAAGGCTGATGGTAAAAGGAATGATAGATGTAGGTGAATAAGCTGTTGTAGGGATATAAGGATGGATCGTCCACCTAGTGTTTTGTTTGGGTAGAATTGGTAATGGTTCACTCGGTGATAGATAAATTGACGATTCAATTGGTAGATCGGTTTTGACGTAGAATGATTGAGGTACATATCTTGGTGCTCTTGTTGGTAAAGTTTCAGGCATCATTTCAAATGGTTTTGCTGTATCTGCTAGAACAACTCGGGTTCCCGTGTTCAACAAGGCTGGATCATCGCAAGTTAAAGTCACTGTAAGGGCGTAAGTGACAGCGAATGATGATGATCGAACTGTGAATGATGGTGGTAATCTTGGCGTTGATGGTACTTGCACTGTCAACGGTAATGAATATGTTCCACCTGGTAATCCGAACGAAGGATCAATTAAACAGTCACTTTGTTTAGGTGGATTCCTGGAATATGTTTGCTCTGCGTCTCGAGCCCATAATGCTAATCCTTCCGACAAGGACACGGAAACACAGATGATAGTTCGAGGTGCCGCTCCTGGAAGATGCAATGTACCGATCAAAGACATCGTAAGTGTGGGGTTAAGATGATGTGGTAGTGATGAAAATCGATCCAATTCAAATGTCAATACCACAGGAATTGATTGTCCAGGGTAGAATGATGGTGGAATTAGTGAGGCAGTTTCGGAACATTGATAAGATGCTGATAGAGAACACAAAGGTAAAGATGGCGGTGGTGTGACGAGGAATGTATCTAACGTCAAATTTATATCAGCGCAACTTCAGAAGCAGATAGGGTAATTTGATAGTATGAAAACGCCACTCACCATCTATGTTATCATCGATATCCATCAATTCGTCTTCCGAGGGCTCGACTTCTCTCGGTACATTCTTGCCATGATGCATGAACGAGTTCCAGAAACCTCCTCCGTATCTTCTTCGAGATGAGGAGGGAGTAGATACCTCCATACTGTCGACTGTGGATTCTCGAGAATGACAGGACATCGTTGGTGATGCTGACATTGTTGGAGTGACAGGCATGGATGTAGAAGGTGTAGAACATCTTGAAGTAGACGCTGAAGATGAGAAAGGATGTGCCATCGTAGACAGGAAAGATCGATGCTGTGTTAAATTTGGAGATTCACAAGAAGGATGAGAGTTGAATGAGTTATTGGAACCAAACAAAGGTCGAAATGAAGATGAGGGAGGTGTTGAGGTGAACATGATGGAATTTCTTTTCTTGGACTAAAACTGTTATTATAGGTTGAGATTGTCCTCTTTATGAATTTTCCTTCCTCTGAAACTCTTGTTTTTCGATGATCAATGTCTCGGTATAAACAAAACCCGCAGTTGGGTTTCTAGCGGTGATTGAGGGTCTTTATCGATGAGACAGAGAGACTATAATACGCGCTGATTGTAACAAGATGTCTCGTCAAGCGTTACGTCGAATAACCCGAAAACAAAGAGCAAATATCGGTTCGCGGTGAGATGCGGTTAAACTGTCCTCTGACGACAGTGGTGAGTCCTATGATGTTTTCACAATGGATTGAGGGAGTGAGCGATCAAATCGGATTGAACAATTCGGCTTGATTCTGGGGGTCTTTCTTTCGAGATAATTTCAACCAGGGATGGACTGCTGCACACCCGATTGTATTTACCGTGCTGAGACAATGGAAAGAGATCGAGGTATGTTCGGACCGTTACCTGTGTTGTTGATCTTGGATCTCAACTCGTGACTATAACGTTGATGTGTGAAGCACTGAAAGAGTGATAGTGAAACAGAAACGCCTGTCTCGGTTTTCAACGTGTATGCGATCTATCCAGTACGGGAAATGGTTGTTGTTGATCCCCCAATTGAACTATATGTTGTAACAATGTTTGAGAGATGCTGAAGATTTCAGAAACGTATTATACTATATTATATTGTATGATATGTAAGCAAATAGAGCGAAGAGGGAAAAAAACCTTTCGACAAGAAGAGGCGACTCACCCATTTGGTTTTGATCTGTTAATCATAGACAAAAGAATAGTTTGAAGCGGGAAGCAGTCATGGCTCACAATGTTTTACTGCTCTTAGATGGTGTGAAACGTCAGAGGTCGTTCTAATGGCCAAGCTTGAGTCCGAACCGGGAAAGCTCTACGGGGCAGGCACCACATTCATGGGATCATACCCTTCTAAATTCCTTAAGAAATCTAATCAATTATATGACCCAAGATCAAAAAAGTAGGGTTGAAAAGGGTTCCGCAATGTGATCGTACAAAATGTTGTCTCGCTTCGGTAGCTTTTGCCATAAGAAGATCTACTTGTCCGCTTTCTGCAGTCACTACTATAATGTTATTCCCACTAATGACGCGCCCCGTTGTTTCAACAGATCAGTTTACAGTAGAAGCTTGACCGAGGGTCACATCGAAATCATCTTGTGCCATGCAAAATGGTGGAAAATTGATCATAGTATTGGCATAAAGACGGGTTGCGGGAACCGAACGGGTATCACCCCCCTCCACTTTTCTTTTCTTTCCTCGAATAAACCGCAACCGGCTCTGGAGAGTACGTTGTAGGTGGAGAACAGTGGTGCAATTCCCTTTTGAATGAATGAATGAAAAATGTACGGGACGTATGTAATACCCTCTATATCCTATGGTTAATTGTCTCACATAACATAAAAAAGGGGATCCTCGTAATTTTCCTTTTTGTCCGATATGCCATAAGTCTGCTTTCGGGGATTTGGCCCTTGCGATTATACGAGCCCAAAAAAGGGTTTTTCTTGGCTCACGGTCGATTGCATCTTTTCGCCCCTTGTGTTCCTTGAAGAGAAGTAAAGGGAACTTGAAACTGAACCATGTTTCGCTGACCTTAACCTTTGTGTTCCTCCATGGACCGCGTGTCGAGAAAAGGGGGGAAGAGGGGTTAAAGACGTGTCACGATATTTTTAGACTCGATCGAAACTGTCATTACCATACAATTGCCATAACCACAGGTACCGGTATCTGACTGCGCTGTTCCAGTTGTGGCACCAAGTTGAATGCATACGAGTATATGACGAGCTTGTAGCCGAAAGCTAATCATGCCGTGATTGCATAGATATGGTCTTCTCAAAATGGTTCTTCGCGCGACCGAGAGATCGCAAATTGCAATATTTGGAGCTACAGGGGCCGAAGCACGTTAATTGCGAGAATACGCACTCTCAAATGACAGAAGAGGCGTCAGGAGAGTTATGATTATAAGCTTCATCAAGGAATGATGATTACCACTCCAATGGGAACGCCTCAATTGCTACGTACCAGAAGTGATATTATTATATGTACCCCCCGCGAGATGAGCAGAATTAACTTTGTTCCAGGGGGAAAGCAGAGAATATATATTAAATGGTGGCGTTTCTTTCTGTCGGCGTCGATTCTTCCATGTCCACATGGTTGTTGCATGTGCGGCCGCAACCATGAGGAACGCATTCAGTAAATAAGTATGAACCTCGTCTTCCAAGTATATTGAGTAACCATGAGTATCTAACAGAGTTATACTCGGGAAGACGATGTCTAGCTTCCTGGTACTCTAAGCAGCAACCCGCGCGGTTCACGACCCTTGACATCCCCAACCCCGGACCCTCTTTCGGTCTTTCTGGCCTGCATGTCTTGGTTTCACGTTGTCAATGAGGAAAAAGAACGAAAAAAGACGACAAGTTAAACGTGGCGTCTAATAGCTCAGCTCAGACACGCGAATCGTTCATGGCGGACATCCCATCTTTCAGATACGTTATGAACCCCTCGTTTCATCTTTTTCATCAGCACTACGTATACCTATTGCACAAGTGTCTTGGATGACTGGATATTGTTCGTGATATCTGTCTTGTTTCGTCTTATCTCACTTGATTTTCCTTTTGTTCAAGTCAGCTTTTTGCGTCATGCTCTGAAGAAAAGAACAGAACGCATGATAAAGTAGGGAGGTAAGTACTACTTCGGCGGCCTTGTTATACGTCCACCGAGACATTCCTTGTTTCGGATGTATTTTTTCTGAGTCAAACATTTTGCGGCTTGCTGCCATATCGTAGGTATCACACATGTCCGATTTTGGGCGTGTCTAACCAAAAAATCTCAACTGCACTTTGCACGCATCCGTCCAAGCCGCCAGTCAGCAAGTCTCACCACAACGGATCCACATTGCAGTCCCAATCCAGAGACCCGAAGATGCGGTAACAGGCACAATGTGTGACAAGTAATCCACTAATTCGGATTGAGCCTGATGAAAAATCCTCCTAAGCAATTTACTTCTTCCGGACAATTAGACAAATAATACTCCGTGACATCACCAACGATTCATCTCTTCACGATGTGGAGGACCTGGCGTCAAAAGTGTGATATATGTGTACTGCCATGATGTTGAGATGATGACTACTACCTATACATGATAATGTACATGATGATATCATGTTCAAAGTCCTCCATCTGACGTCACCTTAATCTATCGACCTCTCGGCATCGCATCAATACAGAAGAAAGTTAGCAGAGCTCGGTAGCTGCAGATAACATCCCCATGCACATACATACAGTTAGACCAGGTTTAGGCGAGACATTCGATCTTAACAGCCATTAACAATGCATGTTATCATTGACTGTTGTTAGATCTCCTGTCCTCATCTTCTCAGATGCTGTCAACATCACACTGCTCCTCGTCACCTGTCTCTACTTCATCCCAGTCGACTAGTTCTCCATCATTGTAGTAACTGGGACCTGTCGGAATGATGAACGTGGGATCATCTAGATACCTCATCGTGTTCTTCCAGCTCTTATTCATGTCCTTTGCATCGTAATTGGATCTACTTTGAAGTTTTCGCAAGTTGAGCAAAGAGTAGCAAAACATCAAAGGTATTGTGAGACCAGTTGCGATTCGTTCGAGCCTTGTCATTCGTCTTTGTTGCAACAAGATGATCCTTTCGCCATCTCTTGTGAATTTCGGTTTTTGATCAATCCCCTTCAACCTTTCTGATCGTGTTTTTGTGGAAACCATTTTCCATTTCGCTTCATTCTCTTTCAATGCTTGTTTCCGCGCTAATCCTTCTTGACGTCTTTTTTCCAATGCCTCAATTGGCATCTCATCCAGCAACTTGTCATAAACTACTGAGCCAGTAGGGACAATCACAGTAGGATCAGGAGCCTCATCGAATTCCGCGGAATCATTCGCAAGGAACATGGTTCGAATGAACCGCCATATGAAAAGAGGGGAAGTCACAGTCGCCAGGATCTTCTCTAGAGTAGTATGGTCTCTTTGAAAGCATAGCAAGATCCGTTGACCATCTTGAGTAAACTTGGGCGAACGATCAATTATCGTTGACATTTGGTGTAGATGCGATGTGCTGTATTGTGTAATTTCCCGCGTAGGGCCAAAAAAGGCTGAAGACGATATTTTTCGGATCAGTCTCCTATCTTGATCTATCAGTAGTGAGTGGTTATATTGGAGGGCTTGTCAGTCGTGCTGGAGAACGATGTTTACCGTTCCATGTAGAGTACCATTTATATGCTTGGAAGTGTAGCTCAACGCTTGGTTGTCTCTTCGGAGAGACTCAACGAACGGCTAATCAGCTTCACCAAATCAACCGAGATGAGATGGTTCCTGAATGCTTTTTCCATGTGTATTTTCCGGCAGACCTGTTCGTGCAGGTTTTCAACAATCCTCATCACTTGTTGCTGAAATCTTCATTGACACCATAATACACTAGAGCATCACATCGTTATTTCTCAATGACATATCATATTGCCCTATCCTTGGGTCCGATAAAAGTTTACCAGTTTACCAGTCGTTGCCGTGCCGAGTTGACCCAAGTAACAGACAAAATCAGGCACTTGCACTTTGGACGTCATTGGGATATATCGGCGAGTACGATCTCACTGGGCTACAGTTAGTGTTATCACACCAACAACGTATGTCCAGAGATTTTCTGATTGAGACTATGTTGTATAATTGTACATGAGGAATGAATTTGCGTGTTCAAGTCGTTGTGTTTTTGCTCTCAAACTCTCAAGCCAATACTCGAATTTCACAATAAATTTCGCATCATCAGTACATACCATACCATCATGGGTCGAACATTCACTTCAGAACCTTCAAACTGGGTCCATGGAAAAGTGGAAGTCTCTCCAGGAATCAGACTTCACTATGTAGATGTAAAACCTCTCAATTCAAACGGTACCGGAAAAGGTAAAACGATTGTATTGATACATGGATTCCCTTTGACATGGTACTCATGGAGACATGTCATTCAACCTTTATCAGAATTAGGATTAAGAGTATTAGCAGTTGATTATAGGGGTGCAGGTGATTCTGATAGACCAAGATATGGTTATGATAAAATAACAATGAGTAAAGATATTCATACATTCTACAAGAAACTTTTAGGAGAAAATGAAAAGCCTATCATTTGTGGAAAAGATATAGGTAGTATGGTAGCTAGTAATTTGGCTTTACAATTCGAGGATGATATCGAAGCGTTGATTACTTTTGGTGAGTCCGCCTTGAGCTTCAGAAATAACATGAATGGTGCGCACTGCATGCTTCACACTATATCAATGAGGACGGAAGGTTTTGTTATATATGTTTGAACTATTTGACGTATGATATATGAGCTCGGTGGGGGCGTGACTAATCTGTTCAACGTAGAGGCTCCTATTCCTGGAACTGAAACATTCGATAAAGTCACCACAGATCCCAAATCAACTTATAATTTCATTTGGCATTTCTTCTTTCATTTTCAAGCTGATTTACCTGAAATGCTGATCCAAGGCAAAGAAAAGGAATATATCAGTCATTTCTTCCGTCGTTTGGTAAGTCTGTGCCATCCATGTTTCGGTTGTTTGATTAGGTATCGGATTTGCAGCACTCTGCTCAAGTGTTGATATGTCGGATGGGTGAAAATTCAGAGTCACGATCCCTCTTTCTTGACTGATCAAGATCTTGAAGTCTGTGAGTCATCCCTTACAACTCTCGTCGACAATCCCATCGCTGTCATTCAGGAACTAATGCTCATGTACGTGGGAATTATAGATACGAAAGCTTTCGCTTCTTCAGGAGGTATGAGAGCGGGCTTAGATACGTATCGAACATTCCCACAAAATATAGAAGATTTCAGAGGCTTATTAGAGAAAAATGGGAAAGTCAAGGTACCTACATTGACAATGGCAGGTTCAGAATCAGGCATGAAAGTGGTAAGTGAGATGAAAAAATTGATATTAAAGTTGAAATCGATTGTGAATATGACAAAGGCTGACCACACTGCGTTTTCTATCTACCGTTCCATTGCGCTCTTCTTGATCTATACTATTTCCAATCTGTTGGTTCAATTGCCTCGTGTTATTCTGAATCAACTCATGCTTGCACCTCTGTATTGACGCCGACAGTTCATAGAAGACCAAACTCGTGAATATGCCCAAGATGTTAGTTACAAGGAGGTTCCAAATTGCTCACATTACATCTTCGAGGAGAATCCAGATGGATGGATGAAAGTGGTCGAAGAGTTTTTGAAGGATAAGAAATTATTGTAATAGCGAACCGTCTCTTCTGTACGAGTGTTGCACGATTGGACATCGAATTATATGCAGCCAAATACGATATACCAAGCACTGCACTCCTGCCGTCGTTGGATTCGCTGAATCAAAATGTTACATTGAACGAGCGCATACTGTATGAATTGCATATCTAAGTCACAAACACGAGTACAGAACATACAATTTACAAATCATCTAAATCACCTTCCAAGCCTGAATCTTCGTCTCTTCCATTCATTCTACCTGCTGCTCTCCTCCCTACGCTATAAAGAACTTTGACTAACCGTTCTTTTGCAATTTCGAATTTTCTCGATTCTCTGTCCAAGTATCCATGTTGTGTACCACTTGCATCATCATCCTCATCTTCAGATACATCTTCTAGCCTTTCATCTTCATCGTCAGGGATATAGTATGATTCTTCGAATCCAATAAATTTCGTTTGGGTTAACACCAATCTCAAATGAGTTGTATCTTTTTGAATCTTCTTACTAGCTTCGAGTCTTTGTAATCGAGTCAAGCCAGGTTCGTTTACTTCACTCGACGAGATCAAAAATTTGATATAATCAATACAGGTCAAAGCTAATTTATCAATGGCCAAGGCATTTCTAGGTAAACGACTTGCTCTTGTGACTCGATCAACACCATGAGTGGCAAGAACGTCTTTTGAACCAGGATATAAAAGTTCTAACATTGCTGCAATCGAGGACAATCCAGCGCCAGCACCTTGGATTTCTTCAGCTGCCAAAGCAGTGGCCAAAGCAACTTGAGCACTAGGAGTAGGCTTGATGAAGATACCCCATAAGCCGATTAGGATCAAGCCAAGAGCATGAGCAGCTGAGCCTTTGGGCAGACCTTCAATGACCGTTCGAATCTCTTTGTCGAAAGCGGAAGTCTTCAACGAGGATCCGATATCGCATGACTCAAGGTTGAACAACAGGCTCTTTGTAGAGTCGATGGAGGTAGCAGACGCCTTAGCCCGAGTAGAGGCGTCGACCAACCGGACAAAGAATCGAGCATAGAGATCGTGAACGTGAACAAGGGTGATCTGCTCTGCGATAGCGGCGATTGGTGATGAAGTCTTTTCGAGCGATTCAGCGCATCGTAACGCTTCAAACAAAGGTAGTCTTAGTACAGTGGCAAGAGGTAAAGCAGTAGACGATGTAAGCTTAGCTTGGGCTTCTTGCCATACCTGCTGCGGCGACCGGATGAACGGCACGTCAAGTTGAAGCAGGGCGAGTAAGGCGAGAGAGTGAGAGTTAGAAGCTGTGTTGTGTAGATGGAGGGCCACGTGCCATCTCTCTATAGGTGTTGGCTTGATCACTGTATGTCGTCTATTTGTCAGCTTGATTCTAGGCAAAAGCGAGATGTCTTTCTGACTGACCTCTACCAACGATGCCAGCGGCTATCTTGTTCCAATACACCTGATCCTCATCAACGAATTTTTGCTTCTTACCAACCGGTATCGCTAATTTAATACAATCCTTAGCTATGTGAGCTAGGTTTCCAGCTTTCTTCTTCTCGTCCGTTTTGGTCCAACGAGCGATAAGTGGACCTAACGATGCGGCCAGTATAACAGCTACGAGTAACCGCCAAGTCCAATCTACTAAAGTATGAGGTGCTGGTACAATAAGATCTGGCAAACCTCTTGCCAACAGTCGAGAGGTATGTTCCGCGGTTATGAGGGGAACTCTTGATAATATCTGACTTGTCGAGGCTTGAGCGACAACACCGCTCGGAAAGTTCTGACCACCAGATGATGTCTGGGAGGCGGTCTGCTTGAGAACGTTTGAAGCTGAAGGAAGGAAGGAGAAGGACACAGCGAAAGCCGCAAATACTCTTAATCCACCTCCAGCAGCATTTTGAGCAATTGATGCAAGTTGATCCTTCTTTTTGGGACCGGGCTTAGCTCGAGGTTGTTTAGGAACAGCGGCAGTTTTAGCTTTCTTCCTTTTGGGTTGTTCTTCTTCTTCATCATCGATTTCATCGTCGTCGTCGTCCAAAGAATCTTCTTCGGCTTTGGCAGCTGCAGCTGCGTCTGCCGCAGCTTGAATTTGACTTTCTCTTCCGTCGAAGTCAGTCTGCCAGCTTCTGAATTCATCTTCACCTGCTACAGCTAATCTGAAGGATTCTAGTTCGTTGACTTTCCTTTGAAGCATCGCCGATCTCCTTTGTAACAACTCGATATACATTCGAGCTCCGATAAGAATGGTAGCTTTGGCACTAGCGTTAGGTCTGGTGACTTCGCCAAGTCCGTCAACGGTTCCATCGGGAGCCCGGAAATCGGTGGAACGTTTCTGTTCTTCAGATGAAGTATCATACAAAACTCTTAGAGCTGGTATAGCATCCCGTAAGTCTGCTTGAGCAGCTTGTACTTTCTGCCTATAACGCCTTTCGGTCTTGTTGTGTTTACCTACTACTGGCGGGATCCCATCTGTCGACGAGGTATCAAGTACTTTAGGTTGGTTTTTACGAGGTTTAGGTGCCGCAGTTCGACGAGTGACTGAATTCGGTGCCGACTCCATCAAAGGAGGTTGATTGAAACTGAATGGACCTAGATGGGGGAAAAGACGTTCATTTAGCTGACTGACTGATAAAGACGAAAAAGTATTTGACTGACCATTTTCGACCATTCCATATCCTGCACTGTTCATTTGCGAGTGATTCAAAGGCTTGGAATTCAGGCCATTTGGTTGATCTACGGACCAGGACTGCTGTCTAAGTTGTTGAGTTGGCTGCTGTTCCTGTTTGACCCATTGTGGTTGAACGACCTGTTGTTGCGACATGTTTCCAATAGCTTTTGCTTGTTGAGCGAAATCGAAATTCATTGGGAATCCGTTGTCGTTGTTTATATTATTAGACGATGATTGTTTTCTACCATTCACAGCAGGCGAATCTAGATTTAACATATCAAATGTATCGTCATTTGTAGAAGATATTGAATTGGTGTTGATATTCAATAGAGACTGCAGGAAATCTAGGTTACCATCAAACGGATTTGACTGTTGTTGATCTTGTTGATTTAAAGTGTAATTAGGTAGGAATAATGATTGACCTGATTTATTCGAATTACTTGAATTTTGATCATAAAGTTGATTTTGACTTGAACCTTGAGCCAAATTATGAGAGAGGAGGTCTTTACCATCTTCAGATTGGAATAAGACGTCTAATTCAGTCGAATCGAAACTGTTGATAAATGAGAAATCGTCTGTTGCACCAGCTAAGGAGAAGACTGAGTTTGAACTTGGTGAACTGGATGATCTTGGTGAACCATGACCATATGAATTTGATGAAGACGATAAATGCATTGATTGATTTGAAGGTGACAAAGAAGGTAATCTAGATGAAGACGATCCATTGACACTGAAAGCTTGTTGATAAATTAAAGGAGAAAGTCCGTTTCCGTTTCCATTTGGATTTGGATTTGGATTTGGATTTGGATTTGGAATTGAATGATCACTTGTCATTGAGATTGAAGGTGAATGTCGATTGTTATTGTTCTTCAATGAAGAAGATTGATGTACGTTGAGTAGATATGAAGGATCGAGTATCTCGGGTGGGAAAATAATGTTTGAGGGTGACAGCGGCTCTTCGAAGAAAAAGCTGTCTTCGTTGGGATTGGATGACATGATGGGTGGATTACTACTATATAACGATGTTGGCATCGTCATTGACGATGGTAGATTGTTCGGTGTATCCTGATATGATATCGCTTGGTCGACGACGTTGATGTAATGGAATAGTGAGAGTGTTGGTGTATCCTTTGCTTATGTGTTATGTATCGATATGAAGGTATGATTTCAATTGTTCCATCGTGTCATGCATCCTCAACGTACGACATTCAACATCTTTTGATTTCAACATCCCACAATCGTATCATAAATACAGCCATCATTTTCAGAGTGGGACGATGTTTTGACATTGAAAAATGTGAGAAACACGTGGGTAGAATTACCAAATCAGGTAATTTGGGTGATATTATCTCCTTATGAATCGATAATTTGCCACCCAAATGTCTCACACGCTCATTTACAAAGTGAATCAAGATATAATCATCTCCTCCTGCCTACATCGGCAGCAGAGCGCATACCTTTCCTATGACTTTCCTTTTCCTTCCTTGAGCTCTCAGCAAGTTCTCGGGCTTTCGCTCGCGGATCAATGACCTGTAATGTTGTAGGCATTGTTAGTTTGACGATCACGCGACTTTCCTTGGCGGAGATCATGACACTTACTGAATATTCATCTTCCGCCCTTCTCGTCAATTCCTTCTCGTCCACAATGAACTTCAGGCTATGTTTCATCCATGCTACATCATCATCCACTTCCAGATCGTCTTCTCCCCTCTGCTCGTCGGCCATGGCCATAGCTGATGGTCTTTCTTCACCATCTTCAGGTCCTGCTTTAGCGACTTTTCTACTGAATTTACTCATTTCTGTCAATAAGTCATCTTCCTCATCTTTCTTTCCTCTCTTATTGCTATGTTTGGCAGCTGCGCGTCCTCTATTCTGAGAATACCTTGCCAATTCCTGCTCCAATACTGAGGGACCTTTACGACGTTTCGAACGACTTTCATGATCAGAGTCCGAATCAGACACTTCACCCGTACGCTTCTTCAAACGGCGAAGATCTTCTTCCATTCTCTTGATTTCAGCTTGCCGTGCGGTACTGACATCGAGACGTCAGCCCGATTCCCTTTGAAAGCAAAATTTCTAGCTCACCTGCTTCCTGCCTTTTCACGTTCATGTTGTTCTCGGATTGCTTTCAAGTCAACGGCAGCCTAGCTTACGTGTTAGTTTACCGACGCTATACATTCAAGCAATATTGAATATGTGCTCACCTTCTTCTCCTTTTCCCTTTTACTGCTGTCTCCCAAGTTCTTCAGAGAATCAGGCACATTCACATATGCTTCTACCGGTTTGGCAGGAGCAGTATCAGCAGGATCTAGCACTGTAATAGGGTTGGATCAACACACGTATATTTTGCTTACAACTCTAAAAACACTTACAATCTTGTCTAGTCATTCCCTTCTTTTTCACCGTGATTGCAGTTTCCGGTATCTCCTCAGAATCACCAAACGATAGCAGACCGGTATTCCTGCGATTCACGAAGGATATATCAGCAACGTTCATCATGATGGATGGTAGCTTAACTGACTTCTTCGCTTTTGCTCTTTTTTCTCTTTGTTCCATTTCCTTTTTCGCTTCTACTCTAGCTTGTTGTTGTGCTTTTCTCTCTGATGCTGTGATACGTGGTACAATGTCATCGAACGGGTTTTCGATTATCCGTACACCACGAATCTTTGGCGGTCTATGTCGCATCTCATGGTCAGTATGATTGGTTAGTTGAGTTGTAGCTTGAGGACACTCACACTAACGGTCTCTCCTCCGCATCAATATCTTGATTACCGATACTCATCACATCTAGCCATACAGAATCAGTTATCTCCTCATATTTGACTCCAGACGTCGCTGAGCTCACTGTAGATGGTATTTCCAACTATCTTTCCGAATAGAGTATGCTTATTCGTTAATTCATCTGCTTTATCTAATGTAAAGAAGAATTGCGAAGTATTTGTATGCCTTTTACTGTTATTGGCCATACCCATCAGACCTCGCCTATTCGAAGAATCGAAACTGTTTAGCTGATCTAAATCGAGCGTTTTGAGTAGCATCATAATTGACTGACCTGTTGAATTTCAATCTAGGATGTATCTCATCTTGGAATGGTTCGCCGTAAAAACTCTCTCCTCCCATTCCTGTTCCAGTAGGATCACCCGCTTGAATGATGAATCCAGGTACAACTCGATGAAATATCACTCCATCGTAATATCCTACAGTTCTGGATCAGCCTATCATTGGAAAACCCACAACGAAAAAGCTGTATATACCTTCCATTGACAATGCGAGGAAATTCTTCACTGCCTTGGGACATTCTTTACCCCATAACTCAACCTATATAACGCATGTCAGCGCATTTATGGTAACATGGAGACTCGAAAACGCACCTCTATCTCTCCTGCCGTAGTGTCGATGATGATTTTGCCATTGGTCGCAGGCTAGTGAATTGTTGATCTATCAGTACATCCTATCAACAATGAGAAAAGTGGAGGTTGAGAAAAGAAAGTACCTCAGTGACATAACTTTGCTCGAGAGCAGAAATGAGTTAGTCACATCTTTCGTGCAGCACGCATTGAAGCAAGGAAGTGACTCACAGATTACTCATCTCGTACTGATGTCGTTGATGCTAATCAATATGTTGATATCTATGGGTAGAATCATGACTGAGATCTCCTCAAACATAACATGCTTCGTTAACTCTGAATCTTGAGAACACGAACACCCTTCAATGGGGAAAAGTGATGACGGTGGAAGGTAATTGAACTTCAGTGCCACATTTGCGGTGTTATTCGGAGATACCCGCTATATGCGGCAAAGCAAGCATACAACGCGTTCAAGTTACTCTGGTGATATCATTGTCACAATCCATTCATTCAGCCAATTATTGATCATTCATATCTTATAACCAAAGCACATCTTGCGTCAATCTACTCATCGGATACACGCTCAATCAATAGCGGCTACTGACAAGGACTTGGAATTCTTGGCTATCAGACAAAGCCCTCGAGTCATTTAGAAAGCGACTCCTACTTCTATCTCTCTGGCGTCTACGTCTTCGCTCAACCACCTCGATCACATATAACCCTTAATTCGATATGGCCTCTGAAGGACTCACTCGAAGAAGGGGTGCCGGTGCTTCCCCAGCTATAGGATCAGCCTCTCCAGCATTCTCAGATGCACCTTCATTCCCTTCTTCATCTGCCGGTCCTCGAAAACCTGGACAAAACGCGCCAACAAGTTCAGCAGGAGGTTCAGGCGGTGCAGGCGCGATGGAAGGCAGAGGGAAAATAGCTTATGATCCAAGAGATTTCGAAAATGGTGGAGAATCAGAAACGATGCCTAGGTTAACGATAATGGAAGAAGTTTTGTTGTTAGGTTTAAAAGATAAAGCCGTGAGTAAACTTTCAATACTCCGATGTTAGAGTAACATTGCGTCGCTCAGAGTGCTCAACTAATTGCGGAAATGGGAAAAATAGGGATATCTCTCGTTTTGGAATGACAATATCTCATACGCTCTAAGAGGGTGTATTTTGATTGAACTCGCTTTAAGACGTCGAATTGCGATGGTAAAGGATCCATCGCGTCGAAGATTAGCTTTAGCAGATAGACTTATCGAAGTCATCGATGATAGACAGACTGGAGAAACGATCTTGGACGAAGCTTTGAAGATGATGAAGTCAAGTGAGAAGTACGGTACGGGTGCATGGGTAGATCTGATGAGTGGTAAGTGGTAAAACAGTCATATAGGCATTTTGAGAGTTCGAACCTGATGGAGGAGGCTGACGTAGAGATATCATACGTTTGTTTACAGGTGAAACATGGAATGTGATGAAGATAGGATATCAACTCAAACAAGTTAGAGAACGTCTAGCAAAAGGTTTAGTTGACAAAGGTATTTTGAGAACTGAGAAACGAAATTTCCTATTGTTCGACATGGCGACACATCCTATAGCCGACATGAATGCGAAGGACGATGTTATGAGAAGGACTCTGACTCTTCTTACAGCTAGAACAGCTGCCATTCCACCACAGGCTTTACACAAAGAAGGCGTAAAGTACCGACATATGAGAGCAGTTGTATTGGTCTGCGCTGGTGAGTGGTTTTCGACTGTATATAACGTAGGTCATGTGCTGATCGCCTTTTTACTACTTTGGCATATAGCATATGCGTCAAGTGTACTTGAAAACGCACTCCAAAGACTTTCGTACGATTCACGAGAAGCGGCATTTGCAAGATGTGATGATATATTAGCTGAATTTTCAACATGGCCATTTGGAGTGACGACGTCAAATGTCGCTGGACCAGTGGCTATCGGTGGGGGTACAAGGAAACGAGAAGGCGGAAGTGGTGGTGTGGGACGTGAAAGTGTGCAAGAACTGGTTAGAGAAGTAAGAAAAGAGATGGCTTCCAGTCAAGTCACTCAAGCTGGAGCAGGTGGCGGTCAGGAAGAACAAGAAGATTTATGCTTTGAGATAGTAGCTACAGTTTTAGAGATTTTCGGTCGGATGGATAGTTTGGTAAGTCTGTTATCTCCACACTTTGACCCTTATACTGTACCTTCTTTGTGCCTTTTAGTGATCGGAAGAAACTTTACTGACAATATCGTTGTTTGACATGTACTTAGCTTTGATCTGACTTACTCGTTTGTTGATGTCAATACTCTAAAAGGAATATATATATCTCTATATATATACAATACCAATTTATGCTACACACACAGAAATCAGTTTTCCATCTTGCCCTTTCCTTGTTAAAACCACATAGACAAATTCGTCCGATCCTATCTTCACGTTGAATACAAAAGCAATCTATATTTTGTTATTCCATATCTGTCAATTAGATCTCTCCCCGAACGCATCTTCGCCTATGCGTCAGGCGATTACACCATACAAAGTATACGAGCAAGATTCGAGTTCAAAGTGATTCCAATATTGTGACATGACTGAAGCTCTGTATGTAAACCTATATCCTTTGATTTCGAGTGCATTTCTGAGAGCGACCAGTATTCGAAATCTCATCATTCCTTTCACTTGTTCCCCTGCGCTACTCCCAATATGATGTCTCAAGCCTCCCGGCGTTTCGGAACCTGCGCTCCATCGAGCAAATGGTCATCTTTACCGCTGTCGTCGGAACTCATGACACCGTACATTGTGAAGGGATAAGTTTCCACTAGATACTGAGAAGACATTATGTTAGATGTGAATCAAGGTCTTCCCTTTTTTTGGTTTCCGAGATATTGGAGCATTTTCGAAAGTCAAGATACATCCCACATGAAATATAAGGCACCGTAACAAGACATTGCAATCAAGATAAAAGTTGGTCCAGCGGGGGAGCAGATGGAGGGGTAGAGTCGGGGGTAAACCATATGTCCTTCTCAAGATATACGTGCCTCGAAATCATGTTCACCTTCTCCATATCATGTACACACACATACCTCGATGCGATATGAAGTGAAATCCGATAATTATCGGTGAAAAGTAAGTGAGTTAAATTGTATTTGTGATTTTTAATATGGGACTTTGTCACTCTAGTTTTTTTCCCATGCGGGTAATCAGTTTCAGGTAGTTAGTTGAATGTCTTCCGGTTGTTACGGGATTTAAAGAAATTCCATTTCTTCGGACACAAACCTTCCATTGTAAAAGGAACTCTCACCCCCCACATGGACAGCATGAAGCAAAACTTTAAATCTCAAACATTATGGCTTGGTCGGACCAAGTCAAACCGAAGGCGTTACATGCTTAATGTGTTATCAATGATGTATAATGCAAGCGAGTGCGGACTGCAAGTGAAATTCAGATGAGCCTCAAGGAGACGTTTTTGAAACGGTAAACAAAGATTTCAGGCAAAAAGCCCCTGTGAAAGATATTGTTTACATGTCGAGATCATTCCAGCACTAAGTATAGATAGTCCGTATAACGTAGAAACAGGAGAAAAGGCGTCTTCAAGCATTTGTAAAGTGAGGAATGGGATGTATGTGGAGAAATAATAGCTACAAAAGTGTTATAGTGTCCCATTCATCAAGAAGTATAAAGATGACTGTTAAATCCATAATATATAGGATTCTTCTGCATAGTCCGTTCCGGGCGGGTTGTGGGTCGTTGAAATTGGCGACTTCAACTTTTTTTGAGTATTTGAATTTGTTGATGCTACATGATTGTGATGATGATTGTGACAATAGAGGAAACACGGTTGATTTGTGAAATTTCACTGCGATTTGCGTTGACATGAGATCTGGCGTCCCTCTTCTTCACTTGTACTGATTTCGCTTGTTTTGATTAAAATTGCATTGAAGGTGAAAAATACTCGTCGGAAGAAAGGGTTGGTGTAGGTGTTTGGTAGTAATCGACTTGAGTTTCTGGTACACCGATACCCAAGCCGACGAGATGCTCTTTTTGTTGAGGAAGAGTCATTTCAGGTGCAAGGGTAGGTGAAGTCGAGGTACTTTGACCAAGTGGTGAAGGGGAATAATACAAAGGTTGAGGTTGTTGTGATTGTTGTTGGTGATGGTGATATTGGTGGTGGTGGTGATGGTGCTGTTGCGATGACATGAAGGGCACTTGGAAAAGGGGAGGTGTGGGGAAAGGGGTTTGATATGCGGGAGTCACCGGTGATGAAGCGGTGTGATGGTTTGGCTTCATCAGATTAGGAGTGACAGGATGAGGAGGTCGCATATACGTATCAGTAGGTAAATGAGGTGAGGAATATGATGTAGGTAAACCAGATTGCACCATATACTGAGGAGGATAATCTGACTCTAGTGAAAGGGATCGAGGAGAATCAGATGTAGGGTGATCCGGTAAACCAACTTGCATTTGACCTTCAAGGTATGCTTGATGCATTGGAGTATGTTCAAGTACAGATGGGAATGATGAAGTTGGAGTAGAAGACTCGAAATGAGTTTGAAGAGGTTGTTGACCATGATTCCAACTGTTATACATCCATTGGGGTGATTCAAACATAGGTGGTGATGATAATGCTGGTGCGGAAGGTGGAGTGACCCACGGCGCGACACCGTTATTAGGCATAGAAACCGATCGACGGTGTCCCAAATGAGGTGGTCGGATTGGTCCAGGTCCAGACATGAACGGAACATTGTATACAGGTTGATCAGAGAAATAAGGTGAGGAAGTGGTAATGGGGGAAGTGTAGGAAGATCCCTTGTTGGCTTTAGCTACAGCTTTCTTCTCCCTGGTCGCCCTATTGACTTCTTCGGGTACAGGAGCATATTCACAGTCCCTCTTTGCTCGAGTACAATTTCGACAAGGCGAACCCCCACAACATCTTATTTTACTATGGGAATGCGCACATAGAAGTTAGTTTATATACAATTGCATTGACATTGATCAGGACTATTTCGGATAGATGGGTTTCATACTCACCGATGTCGACAGTATTGACAGGCCATTGAGATACGTTGACGTCGACCAGGGGAGTGAGACCCCTCTGGAAGACCCATGGGATAAGCTGAGCCGTACCCGTCGAACGCTGAAGGCATCTCGTGCATATGGGGTTGATGCATGAGCACAGATGGCGTAGCGAGTGTAGCGTTCATGCTGAGTTAAGTGTTTCCGGAGTTTCTGTAGTCGAAGATGAGGTTGATATGATCAGGAAGAAGTTGTGCGTGATGACGAATCAAGCGGTGACTGCTGAAATACAGTTATGCTTTTACTAGTACCAGAATGGATTGGTGGAAGAAATAGAGATATGAAGCGAAGTGTAAATCAAGGAAGTGGGCGTTTTGGGAGGTGAAGATAACGCAAGTTATGAAAAAGGAAACCTCAGTGACTATATATCGTTTGTCTCCTAGGTCTTCAACAGTGATGATTTGGGACCCTCTGAGTTTGTGCCTAATGGTGACCGACCTCGTAGGAGTGTTTCGTTTGTGACAGTTTCAAAATAGGGAACCAAATTCGGCTTGGTTGTAACCACTTGAAGTGAAAAAAAGAAAGAGAGTCGTTCAGCACTGAAATTGAGGACGATCAAGACGAATTTTGACTTTTTGCCCTTTCCTTGTCTTAATCCCCTCCCTGTCTATTTGGCGCTAGGTACAGTGGTAATAGATCCTGTTGAAAAGTGATTAAAAAGGGTAACGTGAACAGTTAAGGGGTACGTTTCCGAACAATCTAAAAGTTGGAGATGAATGTCTCGGTTGAATACAAAATGTTTCACTTTTAAAAAAGAGGGAGAAATATCATTGTTCCCTTTTTTGGTCTGGGAGATGAACCAAGTAGTGAGATGGTGGTATATCAAAGACGAATTCGTTTGGATAGCGAATACGCTTCTTCTTTTGGTTCATATAACGTTACAAGTTTGGACAGTCTGAGATGGGACGATACATTCACATATTTCTTAATACTCTTTTCCTTGGGGATCGAACCGTTTCGGACGAAAATCAGGTCTCACCGTTAATATGCGCTTTGGACCAATCAGTTGCTCTCATATGCACAGAGCCTCCAAGGCTTTTGCCCCTTCAATGCTACCAAAAACCGGAGAGTAGGGGGACCGGAGTATACGTACATGTATTTTGATGCACTGAATTAACGTACGTCAGGTCAGGTTGGGAAAAAAAAAGTTGAGCAAGAAAGCTGGAAGGAAAAAAGAGCAACGGGTCACCCGGTGCCATAACGGCATTATGACCATGATAGAAGATGAAGCAATCGATTTCATGCAGCTGTCCATCCAAGTGAGGTCCGTACATTCCGGTTGGTCAAATGATTGGGACACTTGTCAAATCAGTGATTCAGGGCGCATGTGGTAGACGTAAAAAAGATGTACGTTGATTTCTAAATCCTTCCAAAACGCCCCTGAAAAAGAAAAAGAACGAAAAAGCAGGGCCGAACGCCCACGCGGATTAAGCAAAAGTGCCACGATGCCTCCGAAAGCTCAACGTCTACCTAGACAGGAAACTGACCTGATGACGAGAAAATCACAATCCTTCCCTCTCATAAAGCGGAGCCGGCTAGTGGCTTCTCCATGAACCTGGTTAGTATGACTCCCCTTATCTCATTGCGGATTTTTCCTGACTATAATGATTTCATTTCACAAATACTACTATTCGGTTCAGTTTGAATATCTCTAATCCGTGCCACGCAATCAATAGACGGGATGTAAAAGAGTTTGGAGAGTTCTCATGAGCTTTCTCTTCTGAGTGCGAAAGTGATTAGCCGGTCTACCTGAAGACATTCCGTACCTCCGTTCCGATTTCAATTGGTGGAGGCGACAGGTGATCTATGTTTCGGACAATCCTTAGCAAAAGAAATCTGTTACGTGCTCGCCCTCGGAAGCCAAACCTCCGATCTTGGGGAGGCGAACCGAGACATGGTAACGACAGCAGGTAGCCCCTGATGCGATCATCCCAATCATTTAAAGTGGTTCCGGAATTACGGTAGCTTTTGTCCTGGTTCCTAAACCCTGCAAAGGAATGCTGTAATACATTACACTCTTGCCTTTTGGGAAGAGGGATGCAACGTATGGAGGTTATGCATTATGAGAAAATTCGTGCCTGGAAAAGACGACTCCATATCGTTGGGTCAGTCATAAGCGTGGGTGACAACAAGGGACCATGACCTCAAAAGTCGGCTATCTGCGTGAGGCTTGTATAGTAGGTTTCAGCCAAAATTACGATACCTCTTTTTCATATGACATGTGGGAAAATCATATTGTTAAGATAGATACACGTACGCCACACCTACATACGTTTAAAAAAATGGGTAAAGCTTCACTGAGGTCGGCGTTACTCTGCGGAAACAACCTGTTCTGTGGATTCTCATGAAATATCATAAAAATTGATGTGAGAAAAAATGTCATCGCTTACGAGAGGCATGGAAACTAATTAGATGGTTGCAGTAACACATAATAGTAAGTAGTGTACAGTAGTTATTCTTTTTGCCACTAGCTTATACTGCTGACATTCGCCGAGTACATCTGGGAAAGAGATCTTTCATTACGGCTATTATTTCGTTTGTATGTCGAGCCCAAGCTCACGACTTGAAATTAGCAATCGTTGGAATCTATATATGGCATAAATTCAATAAGTAACGTTGTGTCATACCGGCAGTCCCCTAGTGAGATCTGAGTTCGTTCTCACTGACTCGAGTTAGATCATTGTCTCAGATGATGTACTAAGATCTGTATGATTCGATCACTTGCTTGAGGGATAATAGGTATGGGTTACATAAAGCCTCAAATGAGCCTTTGCATACAACAGTGAACAGGTCAGTCATTGATTCGTCATCACATCATCAAGGTAAGCGAAGTCTGCGCTATATGGGCCGTTTCGATGATCATTGCTTCAATCGATCTACTCTACAAAGGGATAAAAGGGGATAGATCTCGTAAAGTTTTAGTTCCGTTTTCAGCAAATTGAGGCTCATTTTAGTTACTTCACCAAAAATTCTGTCATCAGGGTGCCTAGATTCAATCCCGATCCGAAAAGAAAATCAAGCTTATTCCTATCAACCGCTCTATGACCACCTCAGAATTGAAGCCATTTCATAGGCTTTACCAGTCAGGACTCAAATCCCGGATAGATTGGTGTAAGGTGAGGTATTCACATCCGAACGTATTCCTTGTTTCAGGTGACGCCATCATCCGAGCTAACCTCTTTCTGAGTATCATAACAGCAGCGCCTCCCGAGTCAAGACTAATATCAAGGGATACAGTACGGTTTGCCAAGCTCATTCACCGAGTTGAGCGTTCCTCAACTCAAGCGACTGATCTTTCTGAACCGGACAAAAAAATGAGAAAAGAAGGCCATTCTGCTTGCTCGATGTGTCTGTAGCAACATAGATCGAACGCCTAAATTAGGCATAGCGGAACGCAAGCCACATTGATGAAGAAAATCCTAGGCTAGCTCAGTGATCATTGCTAATCACGCCACAGATAGGATGATCAGGAAATCTGGACGCGAGAGTGACGCTTCGATACTTTCTGCCGTGTCAATCAATCATGTCCTCGGTAGAATATCATAATCCTGCAAGGATGTTCAACCGGAATTCGCAAAACTCGGGCTCACTAATTGTAGAGTTTTGGGCTTCTGTCAGTGTGACGAGATCTCCACAGCTTGAAGCGTCGACAATGCAGATGAAACCACTGCACCTGATGTTCAGTAAGACATGAATGCAGCCACGTGGTTAGAGCAGCAGATGATTTTTCCAAATACTGAATGTCTAGACTCAATTCAGGCGTCTTACTTATGGCGTACAGCTCAACATGCTTCGTCAATAGATGTAAGAATATGCATATGTATTAGACTTGAATAGATCAGAGTGTTTGTTGATGACACATCATTTACGGTCTCATAGGCTTTAACCATTTATCCGCTGCTTCAAATTGTCCGATAACATCCTCGCCTACCACTCTTTGAGCAAGTGACGGATTTGGTCCTTGTTCTTTGTCAAGGGATCGAATAGCAGCCATGATCTAAACAAATGCGATTCATCAGGTCCATTCGTCTTTCAACGATCCAATCAATGATAAGGGCTACTCACTGAATCCCAAAATCTGAACCCTCGTTCAACCTCTTGCAGTGGCGACCTCACACTGGAGAAGGATTGTTCGACGAAAGACAATGCATCTTTCTTTGATTGCGTGGCTTTTTCGGATCCAGCATCTGCTTCAGTGATGGTGTCATCGAAGTGATAAGTGGTAGCATCAAGATAAGTTTTGATTAGGATACCGAATCCAGTATTCACTTCGCTTTGGAATGGTAAACCTAGATAAATGACGTCAGTCGTAATTTCGAGTCTGAGTTTGCCAAATGATAGCACTTACTGAGCATGAGATCTTGAACGTCTTCCCGATTACGTCTAGCACCTCCGGAAAGCAGAGCATGGACTGATACAGCCTCGCATAGATGTCGCAGTGATTTTGATAACGCTCTAACGAAAGAGTTGAATACCAATAATTCTCGAGATAAAGGACCAACCCATTGTTGCGGCTAAGAAAAATATCAGCCGTGCTCTTCACGATACACTAAAGCGTAATATGACTCACCCTAAATATAAGAGGTAAAATAGATATACATCGCATGATAAGTAAGATGCTCTTCTGCTCCTCATCCGTACCGAAGCTGGGTCCACCGGACAAAATTTCTGCCTTATCCCCTCCCCACCTGGATCCGTGAATAACTCCAGCTCGAAGTAATTCCAGAAGCAGATATAAGGGTTCCTGGAATCGGTCGTTGACACGAGATGCAGCATTTGCGGCATATAGGGCCTTACCAATCAGACTCTGAGTATGGTTGGCGTTGACGAAGCTGATTGAGAAGATGAGCTTGAGCCACCGTCAACGTCTGACAGATAAACGTACCCTCTTAACTCCATAAGACGCCATAATACATTAGCCACGAGCTCGTCTTTCTTGTCCAATACCCTTCCACCCTTTTCCCTTCTGGTTTGAGCGGCTATCTCCTCACTGACCAGTGCACCGATGCAGAGCTTGAGATCAATAGTTGACGAGTTCTGCCTTCTGAGTTCTGATTCTATTATATTCATCGGTACTGTCCATCCCCCAAGCTTTTCGACAAGTGAATGGGTAGTGGCATCATTGAAGGGGACGATAGCACCTTGGGGTGCTGCATATGGAGGATCAAAGAAGTAGTGCGCATTAATTCGACGTTTAGACCAGTCAGGATGTAAGACACTGGTAAGCAAGGCAATAGTGGTGCAACGAGGTGAAGTAGGTCCTTCCGTAATGACATCCTTGATGAATCTGTGATAATCGGTAGTATCTGCCAAAGGTTGACTTTCATGTATCATTCCACTGGTCACCCATCCAACCACTTGGGAGCTGATTAAACCTTTGCAGATATAGAAATACAGCTCATCGGGAATTCGAGGCGAGAAGATTTCGTCGAGTTCACCAGGAATATCTGAGAGGGTGAATGCCTGACCGAGAGGAGCAACGACTGTCGGTAGAGGAACGCAAGTACCTTCGGTAGTAAGCACAAGAGAGAATTTGATAGCGAGACGAGCTTTCCAGAATGCGTCAATATAATTTTGCGTCTTGAATTGATTGTCTCGCCAATTTTGACAAACGAGAATACCGGATTTGTGATGACGCATAAGATCGATTACTGTCTTGACGGCAAAGTCGTTGGCGATAGGAGGGAAAGTACGAGAGAGTGATGAGCCAGCAAGGATAGCCATATCAAGGAATTGTTCACTGGTGAGGTTAAGATCTACCAGAAGGCGAGTTTTCTCCACAAATGTAAAGTTGGTTGTCCAGTCGGTAGAAGTTATTACTCGTTCAACGGGCCACATTAAGCATTCCGTCGAAGAGTAAATAGCGTGTATATAACCCTTGGGGTGTTGGAGCAGATATGCAAGCTGATTTGTTTCAGCGTAAGTTAAAATGGTGAGCGACTCACTTGTGCAAACTCTATATAGGGTGCGATAACAAATTCCACAAATCGATGTCTGAATAATCTGATGATGGATCTTAACAAATCCTTTGAGTCCGTCCACGATCCATTCCTTATCGCGGTGAGCTGCATGATAGCTCTTTCAACCTGACCATTCTCATAGAAAGACCATGCTTCATTCTTCACCTGGGTCTCTCGTTCTGCTTGGGGGTCGGGTCCTTTCTGCGGAGGTCTGGAAGCGAGTGGTAGACCGGAAAAGACAAAAACAGGTTTGATGTTCAACCTTTCTAATGAGCGAAGATCTGTTTCTATCTTGGCAATTATCCCAAGAGGTAAACCACCGGTAGCGGCGACGAGAGGTTCACGAGAGTCGGCATCAGAGAGGAGATGATGGAGGTAATGAGTTGCATCAATGCCAAGACGAGTGTTGGCTATAGCGGAAAGAGGACATGTGTTTACAAGCTTCCTCTCGCGAAGGTAGACTACGATATCAGCAAGAAGTCATCAATTGTCGCACACTCACCGTCAAGACCTCGGATACCCATCGTGAACTCTCTCGCAAGTTACAGGAAGATACAAGCAGACTTTCCAGACCAAAAGCTGATTCCAAGAATGACTCGAATAGAAATTGAAGTCACCACCGCGAGCCGCGGCTCTTGAGATTGTATGAGAAGTCGTGCGCTCTTGAGCAGCAGGAGGGTATATCAAAGACAAAGATGCAGCGTTTCCGTTAGGGGGGACTATCCAGGAGATGCCAGGTATCAGGACAAAGTGTCTATCGCTACTTCTGTATGTGTATAAGAGATGTGTGAATTGCATCTCGAGCTGTGTCAGGATGGGGGGATGAAGTGCTGCTATAGCTTTTGTCCCCTGACGCATTGTTACGGCATATAGGCCAGGAAAACAGGGGGATTGGCCACGTGGGACCTAATGGTGTGGTATTGTTCCCCTGTCTCCGAGTAAAATCACATAAAAAAGGTCGATTATCATTATTATCATTACAAAGGAACGTGAAAATTATCTATTCTACAGCGTGGATCTCTTCCTTCCTCCCTTATATTGTTGATCACTGTCTTCCTTGAACCGTCATTTTGGCGATTGTGGGATCTAATGGCGCGTTGAGTGGAGTGTTGAAGAGCTTGTCCTTCAACAGTTGGGCAATCATACCATTTTGTGCTTCAGACGCGATGCGGGAGCTGCAGGAGATCTGATCAGTCCCTGCTCGCATATGTATAGCGTGGAAAGGAATAGATTGAGCAGGAGCTTACCTATCTTTAGCTGCCTTGCTGAGTGGCGTGTCCTCATTTTCAACACCAGCAAACTCCTTGGAGTCACTCTTGGCTTTGCCGGTTGTTTGCCCAGCTGGTGTCGATTTGAGTTTGAGACTGGAAGAGGAGTTACCAAGACCAGATGAAGCAGCTTGAAGCTTCGCGTTGAGATCGGTGATTTGAGATGTGGAGTATTCGCGATTCTGGAGATAGGATGTTCAGCAAGTGACAATAACCACTTGACAATGGACTTACCGATGTCAAAACACTGGAACTCAACGTGGCGACCCAATATTTGTTCCACAGAAGATCAAGTAGTTGTTCATCTAATTTGGTCTTGTATATCTCCACCTTAAGGGGGTAATATGCATTGGCATGAACACCGAAATCTTCGATCTTGTCCATGGGGATTGACTGGTACTGAGAAGTACTGGCAGCAGGTGGTTTGTATCCCTAATTCAGATGTGAGCAAATATGAGCGACTGCTGAGTATTCAATTAGCTCACCTCTGGGTAAGTCCGGAAAGCTCCAATTTCAACTTTACCAGCAGAGACTGTTCTGTTTGGGTCAATCTAGAACAAAATTAGGTCTATATTATCGTCAAATAATTGAAGAGCCTGAAGTGACCCACTACTACAGCAAGGTATGGATCGTTGAATTTCTGCTGGTTGAGCTGAGTGTTCACATCTATTCCAGATAGCCAACAGCCGTAACCGGGATGTCTATACGATGATGAGCTCTCAATCGATCAGCAACAAAGCTGACCTACGAATGGTACCAGCCTCTCAGTAATTCCGTCTTTCCTGCTTCTCTGGATGATTCTTGAAAGCTGACCATGTACTCCATCGCCTAGACTCAACGTCAATAGTAGAATGAGTGCATATACTTGTGAAACTCATATGATGTACTCACCTCATTTCCGGCATTGACTCTGGTCTCTGTTCCCTGTACAGGTAACGCGGCTGCATCCATTATCCAGAAGACACCATCCTTGACTCTACCATACATTACTCCCATGATCTCGTAGATACCTCCAGATCGCGCATGAGTGACCTGTCAGAATGGTATAAGCTTCATCGCATCACAGACAGAACCTGCTTACCATCTTAATCAGTGCAACAGCCGATATTTTGACGGTATGAAAGTAGTGTGGACTATGTAGAGCCATGAGCTTACGTTCACGGAATTGAAACAAAGCCAGAGCTTACTCAGTTGACCAAGGCGCTTGATCTTCCAAAGCTTTCTCTTCCTCCCGAGGCCATTGGAAGATTGCGGCAGATGGATCGACCGACTAAAGGCGTGACAACTCGATCAGCTCATATTCATTAAACTCCAAGTGCGATAAGCGTGAAATATGCTCACCTGAACATCATTGTTCAACTCAAAAGTCTTCCTTGCTGTTGATCCCATCTTGTGATATCTGATGTCGATATGCCCCTTAATGACTCGAGGAAGAGGAGGAAGTGAAGTGATGGCATATACGGTTGAGTTATTCCTCACCCCGTCACCACTCTGTGTCAGTTGCACAACCTCCACTTTCAGCTTTCTGAGGGGAGATAATTACGTAACTGATTCCACTCTCACAAAAGACGCTTGTGCGTCTCATTACTCACTGCTAGTATCTGAAAGTATACTCTATACTGCTACTTCACTCATTGTCCAGTCCCTCAATACCGGTGATATGTCACTATCAAATTATACAGACAGCGAGATCAATGAACCATGGTCAACCCCATCTGCTGGGGCACTTCCTGAACCTACGGTAGAATCAGCATTAGAAAAAGAAAAAGTAATCAAAGATATCCTTTCTCTCCGAGATGGTTTGCGTGGATTGTTAGTGAGGATCACGGAGGTAGAAACGGATAATGAGAAATTGAATAAAGACAATGAAATGCTCAGTGTATATATTGATAATCTGTGAGTGCTGGTCGTCGCAATACTCAATGACGAATACAGCTCGTTCCCGCTGATTTGATTTGTCACGTTCAGAACAAGAAACTCAGTAGTCGCTGCTGGAGCCAAACGATAATTTCAGTCTGTTCTCGTATGATTGAGCCCAATCTGCAAATCTTCTGTCCCATCCTCCAATTGTATCTATATATTCTCTACGCCAACTGAGAGCTCCGCCCTCTCCGCCACCTTCTCACAAAGTCAGACTTTGAAGGATCACCGATGAATCATCAAAGGATGCAATGTAGTTGATGCTCACCAAAGAATCTGCATTCACCACAGTGCCATCATCAACCAATTACAAGGAGATGAAGAGGTAGAAAGAACTAAAATATATTGTCCTTTGATCAATGTTAATCTCCCTTATACATGGTTATCGCATGCTAGGTAGCCAATATTAGTTTGAGTTGTAGGATCACGATAGTAGACGGACTTCTGTAGATACTAGATTATCGTATTTGAGCGCATGTACTCTCACTGAGATCATTCTCATGAAGTTTGTGTAAAAGACCTAAACATTGGACCTCCTTCCGCTCATGATGCGATTCCAATCTCACAAATCTATCAACATGATCGCTCATCGCCTCCATCTAAGTCAACGCGGCTGTCCGAAGACATTCACTTGGTAGAACACCGTCCTGAAGAGTATATCCATGCTCCTGGGACATTTTCAATCACCCTACACCAATATACTGGAACATCAAGTAGACCACAGTCAGCGCATCATCCGATGCAAGTTAGGAGAGGTGGCGAATCACGTTAATGAGGGGAGTGCCATACTGTGATACATAGGCCGTCTGTTGGTCTTCTTATCATATGCTGCTGAGCCAGTCCGGCAGTGGTGATTGATAGTCATCACCACAGCGTGACTTGTGACTTTATATGTCTCTCTATTGAGATACACCCTCTTCTCATGGTCCCCACCACCTGCTGTGTGAGTGATGATTAGAGCCAGACATGACCTGTTGTAGATCCCGAATCGCTGACCATGCCGTGGAAGTAAGCTTGACAGAATTGGTCGAAGAACGGAGAAGTGAGATTCCAACATCTTCATCGGATTATTCAAGATCTAACGATGAACCATTACATTGTGCTTCTCCCATTGATTTCGTATCACCAGTATGATCCGTATTCCTTCAGTCAGCCTGCGCAAAAAGCAGTGATATGGTGACTTGATAGACAAGTGATTCGAACGTCGTCAATCAGGTTCAACAAGTGGTGCTGAGACTGAAAGGGGATTAGCGACGGTAGTGCAAAAAGCGAGGAGGCACGAATGTACTGTAAGCGTTCATACATTGTTTCTCACCTGACTTGAAAGGCAGATACGCCCTTGCAACTGAACAAGTTCATCTTCGTCTTCGTGCTGTACCTCTCAAAACGGCTGGTGTCACAGAAGAGCTGAGATGACTCATGCAACAGATGTGTCTCATAGTTGCTGATTGAGACATCTAAATGTCTACTTCAAGTCGATCATGCGTTGACAGTCAAGTGAGGTGAGGCCACACAGGCGCTCAGTTGATTTTATCAAAGAGGATAATTGTTTCCATTCCTAGCTCAACGCACTCCGGTTAACAAGTCAGATAGCTCAGACCGTCACTAGCCAATGGTAATGCTCCTGAGGGAGAATCTATCAACGCTTTCTGAATCCTAACATATGCGAGTAACAGTGAATATAGGTCCAATCGAATAGAAGTATCTGTCAGCAAAGGGAGAGATTGATGCAAACCGTTCCATATTTGGGTTAGGGTCAGTCCCAATCAGAATGCGACGTTGGGGAACAGGTGTAGACAGCCTCTGCTTTGCGATGGAAGTAGCTCTGCATGTGCATGATACAGAGTCGTCGTTGTTACTTCTCGAAACATAGCATTACATAGCATTTTGATTTTGTACGGTTGCAGTATTCGCCACGATGCAACACTTGCCGTACGAACCAAGGAGAACGCCACTTTTAAAAATCCCGTTAAAACCCCGTCCTTGATTGTTATTTCCCCTTTCGTTGAACGATGAGCGAGATGACAGGTTTGCTTCTTCTGCCACAATCGGTGTTAACACTGCATATTTCCGATAATTTGCAATCATGACAAACTGTAAACACTGCTTGTTTGTTTTATCGTGCTTTCCTTTGTCGTGCCCTTGGCTTTCCTGCCCTCATCCTTTCATCATTTGAAATAGTATTGCAAATTACCCTGAAATCAAAGGATCCCACATGCAACGTCACCCCCCGTCACTTCTTTTGTGTTTCCCTCTTTCCCCCTGCCTCGCCTTCGGTCACAATTGAAAAAATGGATTCGACTACGCAGAACATCCTCCCACCACTCGACAAACACACCATAGCATATAATCCCCCCCTTCTTTCTTTTTCCCATCTCCACCTTCTCTTCTTTCTTTTCTTCAACCCTCAACACTTCACGACACTCCACTCACGACTTACACTCACTTTCGACACTCTTCAAACTCTTCATCAAGTCAATACCTCATGTTGTCGTGAAACTCACTCGTCTTTAAGCACTGAAGTGACTATTGAGATATCTGACACCCTTCTCTGACTAAGTTGCGGCAAAGATAGTCTTTAAGTTGGACAACCTCTAGTAAGCTCTCATTACCTACGGTTCTTGTGGTTTCTAGAGTGTTGACACCGTGCTTTTCTATTTGAAAAATCAGGTGAGAGTCTATGACTCGTTACATCTTCACATGCGTTGCCATTGTTGAGTTGGTTGGCTTCTTTGTGCTGTCAAACCTTCTTGTTCTCTTCTCTCCATCCCCACAGGAGTTGATAGAGCACCTTTGAAAACGATATCGACTGGACATTTGCTTCAGCCCGTCGACACTTACCTCGCAATCGGGAATCATCATTTGCCACTATCACTTTTGTGTGCGCCATCAATAATTCAGCTTTGAAATCGTCGTCACTCATCGGGTTTCGTCGTTTATAAGGAGACCGAGGTTTTCACACAACCCATCGTTAGTAATTAGGATGCGCATATCTTGTCATGGGTTAGGGTCACTTGGTGGTTTGGCTTGCAAGGAAAAGAGGAAATTGTGTTGGTGACGTCCCATACTTTTCTCCTCTGATCTCTGCTTGCTTTTACCCGGGTCTATCATTTTTGGTCATTGTTTACAATTGGGAATCAAATAAGAAACCTGAATCGCCTTCCCCCGCCTATGTCTGTATCGTTCTACTCCTTGACTTTCATTGCAGCTTCATATTCATTCGGGATTATCGTCATGATCAATGTGGTCGACCCCGGTTGTTTTTGTTGCCTTGTAAGTTTTCGAGTGGCGAGAAACGCAGCGAGGTCATTCAAGTGGCGTTGGGATTCAGTGTTTTGTTCACAGCTTTCAGCTTTTTAGCTTTTCTTTGGGGAATTGCACAGTCGGTATAGCTTTCGTCCTTCGTCGGTCAAATTGGTTGAATTGGGTTTATCATCTTAACGATCTTACTTGAATCTTAAGGAGCTACAGCTACAACGTCACCAATGAAATCGAAGCGGGAAAATCTAACTGGTTGTATCATCACAACTTACTCGATAAATGGGATTATCTAACCAAGAGATACCAGGAACATTCTCACCTTTTCAAACTCAGTTCAGTACCTTTACCTCCCCCAGCTGGGATTAGGTTGATGGATCGAGTCAATTGAAGATTGCGTTTTTAGCTTCGGCTTCAAGTTCGTTTTTGCTCGTGCAAAGGAAGAGAATTGGTTATCCGCGAAAAAGGGTTCGTACTTGACAATACTATGCCTGGTCAGAATTATTTCAAAGACAGGCGTTGACATAACTTTGCCCCTTTCTCCAATCTAATTTTGATAATGTCCCTTACCCCCTCATCTATTTTATCTTCGTTACGTCTATTTTCATTAACCTCCTACAACCATTTACCCATCGTCCCTTTACAACAGTTTCTTGACCTCTTCGAGGACAGTCTGCTGTTGAGTTAAAATCGCCCACCTCTCTGCAAACTCCCTTTATCGGGGAGGTTGTGGAGGGGTGGGCTTTTTTGCGTTTGAACCGTTGCGGATGCGCATGATTGGATCATCATTTTCAATTGATGGGAGATCATTGGAGCGTGTGGAGCGGCGACGAGCCAATGACCTGGAAATGGAGAAGCTGAGGCAATCAAATCGTGGCGATAGTGGTGTGTGGAGTCGGTAGTAATGGTGGTGGCGAATGATCCGTGCGATTTATACCGAGTAATTACCATTTTACCCAAAAACAGTTCACATACACACACACACACAATAACATCATCATGATCATCATCAGTGCCAAATGTAGAACGTCATCCAACGTATCGTATGCATCTCCAAATTACCATGTCATGCATTCATCGTCTTTCTTCACCATCTCTTTGTGTCAGTCAATCATTCCCATTTGCAGTGAATCAAGTATTGTCATTTATTTGTCTAATAAGGTTTACTCATCTACACAAACTACAGTCTTCCGCATCGCTCAGTTCGAATACTGTAATCCTTCATTTGAGCTAGTCCGAAAACTATCTCCATGATTCTTTGACCCGAAGTGAAAGAAAAAATTATCATTATCTTCCTCATACATATTTAGTCGTCATAGTGTTTGTCAACAAAGATGCCTATTCCAACACACATGCGACCTCTTCCCCTTCTTCCACAATTTAATAACCGTGACGCTGTGGGACATCCTCATCCACTGGCAGACCCGATTCGAGGTTCCATGTCGCCCACTTCACCTAATCGTCAGAGTCAAAGTCACGCTTCTCCTCGGAACACCAATTTCGAAGACAATCATAATCACCATAACCACCATCAAACCCCGATTGAACATCCACTGCCCGCTCGACCACAAGATGATCATTCGCAAGAATCAGATCCGATTCTTCCTCCTCCTTCGCATCAGCAACATCGGCAACATCATCATGTTGACCTTCCTCAAAGTCCCACTTCCCCTAGGGATGGTCTTCATCATAACCAATACGATAGACACTCTGCGATTCGAAACTCCGCTGTTCATGATCATGCGCATCCTTACAACACGGAACAATCTCTTCCTGCACCACCACCCAAATCACCCAAGTCACCCACTACTCTTTCGAAAAGACTCCTGACTGCTCTCGCCAGCAAGCCTACTATAAGCAAAACATGGGAGAAGAAGTCGTACACCGATCAATTGGGAAGCAATGCACCTTTGGACGACCGCTTCAGCCGTGGCGATGTCAACTTACAAGAGTGAGTGCAAGAAAACTCTTGTAGAGCCCCAACTCACTGAAGATGGGAGAGGAGTCGATGCTGACAATGACCTGTTTAATTATATTGCAGATACTCATCACTCAAATCTAGACCAATATCATTTTATGCTTCTCCAGCCGAAATAGCAGCTTTTAAACCCTTACCTTTGGTCGAAGGTCACTTCCCTCATGAGCATGCACATTCAACTCCGCCTCTTCCTGCTTCACCGATGAGAGGTTAGAACTCGACCACAAGATGCGTTTAATGTTCATGCAGAGAAGAAGCTGGAAGATGCCCGATCAAGGACAGGCAGGAGAAAGACCATTAACGAATTCCACGACCATAAAGAGAGATGCTCAACATATCTGATCATCCTATTTACGTACACGATAGTTTCTTCCCCGGTTCGTTATCGTCCATACATTTACGAGAATGGATTATATGTATGTCATGTCTAGTCCGGGTGCGTGATTGCAATGTTGGGCGGGAGAGGTACATGATATACAAAATGCCACAAGACCATATGTGTCGACCTTTTTAATCTACTAAGTTGAAGGAAACGTTATATACACGCATGCATGCCAGATGAAACAACACATATTCACATAAACCGGTAATGTCGAGACCATTAGAACACCAGAAAATCTCGCTTTCTGTCTTCTTCCCTGTATATTGTACTTGTAGTGAAAGATTATGTTCAAACCGCTGATGGTTCAGATGCTTTTGATTCACCCTCCAATGGGATATGTTCTCGGATTATCTCTGCCAATTCAGAGGTGATTTTGGGGTTCGACATCTGCGTTTATGATCATTCAGCCTGGTCAGTTAATGTACATATGGGCGGAGATGAGTAAAAGCAGAGAATCAAATGGAGATCAACGAAGAGACAACTTACTCTAAGGCAGATGATAATGAACTTATCGTCTTCTGGTACAGTCATTCTGATGATCTTTCCGTCCAAAGACAAGAATAGACCCTTGTATAGCTTGAAGTTGAGTATCAATCGCAGTACACCATCGGCTCTCATGACTATTCAACAACAAGCGGGTGTCAATGGATTATAGGGGAATTTGGTGGCAGTGGTCACTCACGTAACCTCGCGCCGCTGCCATCTGATCGCCTGACATTCAATTTTAACAGACCTACACCCCGTTCTTTCCATCCACTACTTTTTTCGTTGGTGTATAGTTTGGCACGAGTTTGTATGACAGTCTCTTCCTCTTCTTCACCAGTGGTAACTGGATTGGGGCCAATCGTAAGCGAAGGATGATTTCGGAGAATGAACAACCTACCATCTTGTTCTTGCATCTCTAGTTTCTCCTCGGTCATCTCATCGTTACCGCTGTCTTTCAGGATATCACCAAAGCTTGAAGGTCCTGCTTCAATCTTTTGGCCTTCAACGGGTTCATTCTTCTTTGACGAGAAAGCCGAAGATGTGGTCGAATAGTTGCCAAAAGCTGACCCTTTGACGGGCGCGGATCCAAATGTCGAGGCCGGTTTTGCAGCTCCGAACGCTGATGAAGATGAGGAGGAGGAAGAGGAGAAAGCTCCAAAGGTCGCTTGTGGCTTCTTGGTAGGAGCTGTAGTGGTCTCTCTCGCAGCGGGTGATTTCGGTGTAGATGCGGCTGATGCAGGACTGACAGCAGATGCAAAAGGTGAAGCAGCAGCGCTAGAAAACGCCCCAAAAGTTGCTTGAGGTTTCTTAGCCGCAACTGATGGAGGAATTGGTGGAGAATCTGTAGCAGAAGCACTGTGGTTTAAATCAGGGGCAGGAGAAGGGCTCTTGAGAGCAGCGAAAGGAGAAGCGGAAGAAGCAAATGAGCTGAAGGTGGAAGGAGGCTTCTTAGCAGGAGGAGGGATGGTGTCAGGTTTGACTTCTTCTGGAGCAGACTATACATGACTGATCAGACCTGTTCTCCCACGACGGATCGGAATGACTTACATCCAAAATAATATCCTTTGCTCGTTTCGCACTCACATCTCCCGTTTCTTGGGCAAAAGAGCTCTCGCTTCTATCCAAGGCCTTTCTCTTCAGCTTCTCACCATTCGGAAGATCTATTTCATCCTTCTCGATATTTTCCCACGAATCATCACCTCCACCGCCAGGTCTATCTTCGTCCACCGTGACATTCTCACCTTGACCATTATCCGCGGCTTCTTCAGGAGGGTTGGACAATCGTTTCTCATCATAGGTCATTTTCTCCACTTTCTTTCTTACTTCACCAACCGGCCTTTCCTCCTTGCGAGTAGCGTTTGAAGGCTCCGTTTCGCCATCGACATTCTGAGGTGGAGAATCGATCTCTTCAATACCAGCATCGACCGTATCATTGGGGCCCTGTGCTGATTTAGAGGAAGATGCGATTCGATTCTTCTTGGTAGCGACGGGCTCCGGAATCGAAGCTTCGGCTTGAGTTGGTTCCTAAAGCGTTATGCTATAGTTAGCAAGGTCATCATAGGAGGAGAAGTGAATTTGGGAGGGAGGAAGAGAAGAAACTCACCAACGATCCTTCTCTTACTCGTTTCAAGGAGGAAGTTCCATCTACTTGGCTGAGTTAGCAATATGTCACTGTCATGAGCTCGACTGATGGGAAAAGAAAGCGTTGCTACATACCTTTGATAGATCCGTTTGTATCACGTCTTTTCATCTCGACGCCAGCCAGTTCTGGAGACGGAGAGGGAGATGACTTGGCACTTGACATGAGGTAAGATGATTTATGATATCTCCATGTACGACTGTCAAGCTGTTTATTCGTCGTCGGTCTCGCTTGAGCTCACAAAAAAGAAGTCCTGCTATGTGGGGATAGCAGGCAGTGGGTCAGGCAGGTGGTCGTAACGAGTTTAATGTGTGTATGAATATGAATTTAGAGTGAAGTCAAGTAAAGATAGGTCTTTGGGAGATGGGAGGTTCCAAAGTACACTTTATTTGCACCCCATTCACGCGCCATAATAAAGTTGTATACATGTTCAAAGTGTATGATGCCACATGGTGTGTGGATATTCATATTTCCCCCCCTTATATATATTGTATCTCATTCCACCTCACTCTTGGATTATCACCTTGCATCTCTTCCTTTCATCCCACTTCTCCATCGTACATCGGTATCATTTCCCATCGGCAGCAGTACTCCTCATCAGCGTTATCTTGCGTTCATACGGCTCATCAAAATGGGATACTACGCTTCAGGCTTACTCGTCTCTTCGACATCCCTTGCCACCGTCATCGGTCTCTACCTTCTCTTTACAGGTATATTCAGTTATAACAATTCTCAAATAATAATATTTCACTGACACTGAATGCAGGTCAAGGAGAATCATTTAACCCTGGTAAATTCCTCGCAGAATCTAGTCCTTATGCATGGGCTTTGACGGGTATCGGACTTTGTATCGGTTTGAGTGTATCGGGTGCTGCTTGGTATGTTGACATAATCACCTCCATCCATTTGGCTAATCTCAGACTGATGGTCCTTACAGGGGTATCTTCGTTACTGGTGCTTCTATTCTAGGGGGAGGTGTGAGAGCACCAAGAATCAGAACGAAAAACTTGATCTCGTAAGTGGTCCAATATCGAGTCTCTATCGAAAGTTCCATGCTGACTCGTGGTCCAAATCACGTAGTATCATCTTCTGTGAAGTTGTCGCTATCTACGGCAAGTCTTCAATACTCATCATCTTTGTGTCATGAGCTAATTGAGTTATGGTCTTCATACAGGTGTCATCATTGCTATCATTTATTCTTCGAGAATCAACGGCGATGTGGAGAACATGTACACTACTAACAATTATTACACCGGTTAGTGCTTTGTTCCACCTCTCACAACTGCTTTTACTGAATCGAGCTGACTTGTTGTGTATTACCGGCAGGTTTCGCTCTGTTCTGGGGAGGTCTGACTGTTGGCCTCTGCAACCTGCTTTGTGGTGTTTCAGTCGGTGTCACCGGTTCCACCGCTGCACTTGCAGATGCTGCTGATCCTCAGCTCTTCGTCAAAATTCTCATCGTTGAGGTAATTCAGTTTTTGATTTCTCGCCCTCATGGATCAATGCTTACGCTTTGTTTAGATCTTCGGATCTGTGCTTGGTCTCTTCGGTCTTATTGGTGAGTCTAGATCAATATATCGATAACCAGGCGGTGTAAGCTAACTTATTCCTTCCAATCGTGTAGTCGGTCTGCTCATTGTAAGTGACTTCCGATTCTTCTTATTTTCTCGATTGCCAGCTGACATTTGACATATTATAGTCCGGTAAAGCTGAAGACTTTGCATAAATACCGTCTCAATAGACAATATCATAGCATGCATGAAAAGCCCATGACGGGTGAAAACCTCATTATCAATATCTTGATGAACTGATATATCTATCATACACAAGTTTCATACGTTTCTTCACAGATTGCGTTTTGCACTTGCACGTATCTTTGATTCGAACATTGGATTTCGAATAGGTGTATTGACGGTGTGAAATGGATTTAACAATATCTGTCAATTGTATGATTACGATGATTAGCTTTTATTTTCGCAACCAATGTCAGGGAATCCATACCTTGACATAGGATTCCCATACATCCAAAAAGAACAGTCGTATTCCATCATCGTTCTTAATGTCATGTAGAAGGACAAATTTGACTATATCATCACATGTCAGGATGGATATTAAGATGTAATGGAGGAACATTTTGACATACCACTAGTTGCTATGAAAGCCGATACCGTCCACTCGTTATGCCGATCAATATTCTTCAGGTATCTGTTCAGATTATGTGAGACTGTGCGCTCCAATTTGTCATAACAACAGATGCTGAATGCTCACAGACTACCTGTACCTTCCATCATCTCTTCTACACTATCTAAACTTTTATGCGCTATCATCTGACACATCGCTCTATCCCTCTCTGGACCGGTCTTTGTCTCTCCACTCAGCAGCCCCAGATTACCACCTGTCTTTCCAGTCTGCCCATCTGCACCTAGATCTGATCCGTTTGAAGCTGTGAAAGTCGACCAAGAAGGGAATGAGGAAGTGGAGGCAGCCGATGATGCTGTCCCAGGAGGTGGTTTAGCTGAAGGAAAGGAGAGTTCGAACAACGGCGAATCAAGCGGGGAGACTATGGCGAGGTAGAATGACATGATGGGCGTATGGTTCGTAATTCGCGGACTACCTTTGATATGAGCGAGAAGAGCTATGCATGATAATATTGATAAAGATGATGAATGGTAGTTTGAAAAAGGACAAAGGGGTCGCGTGTATTTTGATATGATTTTATGGTTATATCTTCAATTCAGGGGTTTTATCTCACATTATCATTTTATTATTGTTGAATTGATTGATCATATTGATCATATTGACATATCGACACGCTTCATACCTTCCTTCCAAATATCCTTGTATCATCACAAGCAGTCGGTCATCACGATCTAAGCTACTCATCGCCACCATTTATAATCTCACTTTCCCAACGGTCTCGAACTATAATACCACAAAAGTCACAACCCAATCACACAACATTGAAACAGGTTTGGTGGCGACGCGAAGATTCAACACAACACGTCTTGCACATTCAATTGAAAGCAAACAGAATAATCGACTTAGACCAGCTGAGATTCTAGATATCAGTTTGACAGACCTATAAATGTTTGGTCGTTTGGCTTAACTAAGCATAGTGAGCCGTAAGTTGAGGACAGTCGTATGACTTTGTGAAACAAGCAGAATGCATGCTCATGAACCTATGAATTTACTAGGTTATGACTTCGCTCTTTGGTAAAAAGCACCGATCATCAGCTTCAACTTCATCCAATCATGGCGCACCTTCGCCCAACGGTCTCGGGTCATCCGTGCCGTACAACCAACTGCCCTCTTCTGGACCTCCGCCCATCGCAGGACCATCGTCAAGGAGTAGTAATGACGTATCGGGCAGAATGATTAGTCCTCCAAACACAAATCCCATGTTGACTGATCGAGGCACACCGAGTCATAAGAGTAAAAGGACGGATGATCTGCCCATGCCTTCTGGTAGGCGCAGATCAAATAGAGACGAAGTGGAAAGAGATAGAAGGTCAAACATGACAGATCCTGGTGCAGGAAGGATTTCACCCGATCTCGCAGGTCCTTCAAAAAGGATCACAATGGAAGCTGTCGGTGGAGTCAGATACAACCAACCTGGAATAGTCCTCGATACATCTTCAACCACAGGTATACGTTATCAGCCACCTTCCGTCGTCTCTCAGAATACTCAGGGTATGGGTAGATCTCCAGCTCCTCAAGATTTTGGTGGTCAAGCAACACATCCTTATGCCGTTGGATACGGACTACAGGATCCCGAAACAATATCCATCAGATCTGTCTCTTCAATCAATTCCCAACGTCCTAATCGAGACGGTCGATATCCCACCTTTGACGGTGCCCCTCCTGCAAGATCAAGTGTATCTAGCCGGCATGGCTATCCATCAACTAATGGTCGATCTACCCCTATCGCATCCGCTTCAACCACTTCTCTCGTTCCCCATACACCGAGACAAGATGAATTTCACTTTCCACGCCCAACGGATCCCGAGGTGGAACATTTATTTCAGCAACTATTGGAAAACAGAGATTTAGACACTTCTCAACCTAAAGGAGTTCCATCAATATCGTCAAGAAGCTCAATATCATCCACGATATCCAACATAGCTAAAACTGCTGCTGCTATTCCTGTAGAATCCAAGTGGCAGATGGTGGAGGCGGATGCGCGGAATAGGTTTGAAAATGCCAAGCTGGCTCGACGGAAAGAAGAGGAGTTGAATAAGATGAGCAAGGGAAAGAGGGTTGATGCTCGTTCATTGGACAGAACGACCGCTGAGTGGTATCTCACGAAAGCTTTGGATGGGAAGTTAACAGCAGATCATTTAAGGGCTTTAGATATCAGCTTAAGATCAGAGCCACTCGAGTAGGTCGAATCTACAAATATTCATACGATATTCGCTGATGACTGACTCGTAGTTGGATGCACAACTTTATGGCACATCAGGGACAAGTTGTCCTCGCGAATTATCTGAATGGTATAACTCATAGAAAGGGGAAAGGACCAGTGGATGCAGGATTGGAGCTGGAGCTGTTGAAATGCTTGAGGAGGTCTTTGGGCAATAAAGTGAGCAGACTTGTACCGAAATGTTGCTGATGATATAGGTCGGTGCGCATGACGCATTTCAAAAACCACAAATCATCAACGCTATCGTCGCCTCCTTGATTTCTCCTCACATAGTCTGTCGAAAAATAGCAGGGGAGATCCTTGTCTTTTTCTGCCACTTCGACGTCGATTTGAACCCCCGTCTTGGTCTACGACTTGTGCTATCCGGATTTACCGCTCTGGAGCAGCAGATAAACGCAAGCGTTGCAGATCTCGCGTATAAAGTTGGCAGATTTGACGCTTGGATACGACAGTTCGAAGCAACCATCGACGGTCGAGGGAGAATGGGCAGTATGGTAGGATTGAGCAAAGATCTGAAAGGAATGGATGACGACTCTTTAATGGATTATTGCGTACGTACCTTTTACGACTGAATGCCTGAAAAGCGACTGACTCTGGTTTTACAATAGGTTACGATGCTTTGCCTCGTTCAAGGTCTGACATCAGCTAAAGAAGTCAAAGCAAGATGTTCTGTTCGAGCCCAATTAGAGACTGCAGGTCTCCTTAATGTATTCCACAAAGTCAAACAGTGGAACGATGATCATACGACTCGCATGATCATGCAATATGAAGAAGAAGCGGAGAATGATCGTCGTGATCTCATCGACGCAGAGGATAGGGAAATGCTCAAGTCCATGAGAAGTCCTGAAGATGTTTTCCGCGCACTCTTGCAGATGACCAAAGGTTCCAAAGCTAGTGCATATCTTCTCAACTCGCTAAGACACCTGCTGCTAATCAAGGGTGAAGGCGAAGAGAAAACCAGATATTTTCAACTGCTAGACAAACTCATAACTAGCATTGTCATGAGTGACACTCCCGATCTCAGCCAAGACTTCTCTCGTGCCTTCGGCATATCAGTCTCGCATCTCGTTGGTAAATTCATCGAACAAGACCGTCTCGACGAAGCTATGGTAGAGCTCAAAGGCACTAAAGTCGCTCTTGCTCGAGTTCAGGAAGAGAAGAGAAATCTGCAAGATGAGGTATCTGCTGGTGACGACGGGCTTGTTGGTAAACTGAAAGCTCAAGTGATTGATCTGGAGGAGAAGTTGAGACGATCAAGAGCTGCTACGGAAACTGTGACCGATCAAATGGAGGGAATGAAACGGGATTACGAGCAACGCATAGCTGATCTTGAATTGTATATACAAGAACTCTTCAACATGCTTCGTGAAACCAATCACCTGGATCAAGTGCAAGAGATGACACATGGTCCCATCGATAGGAAGAAACTCATACATGATCTGCGAGAACAGTGGGAAAGGAAAAAGACGATTAGAAAACTTGAGGGGAAAGCCAAAAGGAAAACAGCCAGACCTGGTTCGACCATTGCGGAGGATGATTCTGAGGACGACGGGGAAGACGAGGACGCTGAAGTAATGGAAGCAGAGAAGGTAGCTTTGGGAGGCCAGGCCAAAGGAGAGGTAAAGAGTACAAAGAGGGAAACACATCGAGAAAAGAAAGTACTGTCAGGATCTCAATTCATGGACGCGGAAGAAGAGCGCGTCAGGGCGCACATCGAAAACACACTAGCGAAAGGAGCAGATTCAGTGGTGAGTCTTCAAACTGTGACTGAAGCTAATGGTACAGTCTCCTATACGTCCGCATGGTTCATCTTCGCGTACTGCTCGAATCCGAGACGACCTCACACCTACTCGACGAGCATTCGACGCCAATGCTCCTCCAGTTGGAGAAAAATCAATTTATCGTCAATCTAAGAAATCAGGTCTTCCTCCTAGGTTCCTCGAGGAGATACGCTTCAAAGCTTTATCCCGAAGTTCTTCGGCTCCCGCCGGTTTGGTTACTGACGACGAGCTGGACGATGATGACTATAGAGATAGTCAATTTACCCAACGCACTGATGGCACGGGATATACCTCAGGCATGTCATACGAACTTCGCACCCCTGGTAGTCGTGATAGCTTTAGAGTCCAAGTTCTCAGTAGAGCCAAATCACTTCGACACGGGATCGACACAGAGGATATTCTTCCAGAAGAGTCCGGTAGTCTGCCTACCGTTCAAGAGGGACCGGAGAGCAGAAGAAGTCTGGGTCAGGCCAAAGAAGATTTTGGTGGACGGTCGACAGCAGCTCCACTTCCTCCTCCTCCCCCACCCCCGCCTCCACCCCCACCACCACCCCCACCGCCTCCTCCTTCTTTCGCTTACGTACAAAGTGGAGCAGCTGTGGAAGGTATAACCTCTCCCCCTCCTCCACCACCTCCGCCGCCACCTGGTGTGTTTGGCCCACCCGTAGGTTCGTCGATAGGAATGTCAGGTCTTCTGGCTGGTATCAAAGGCGGTGTATCGCTCAAAAAGACAGCTGGAGCACAAGCTCCACCTCCGCCACCTCCAGCCCCAATATCGCCAAATTCCCTCCCTACAGTCGCTCGAGCCCCTCTCGGATCATTCAGCTCTTTGCTACACGGATCCAATGACTCCCGTAAAGATATCGGTCTCATTGCTAGCAAGAAGATGAAGCAGCTACAATGGGAAAAAGTATCCAAAAATCAACTGGCAAAGACAATCTGGGGTCAAGGTGATGAGGTGGAGAGTGAGCTGGTGGATAAAATGAAAGCCGTCAACTTGTGGGATGAAATGGAAGACGAGTTCAAGGCAAAAGAGATCATCTATGATGCTGTCAGTAAGTGAAGCTTCATCTGGACATCGTATTCGCGTGGTTACTGACACTGTCGAATTATAGAAAAGAGAAAGGAGACTGAACTTCAAAGTGTCCTCGGCCCTGATCATCGGAAGAGAATTGGTAGGTCGTCCCTAAACTCCCAAGCTGGTTGCTGACAGCTGCATTAGAAATTCTCATGGCTGGATCTACTGCTAAAAGCTTCAAGGACCCGGAAAGGCTGTCGGAAGCTATTGCGAACTTCTCCAGTGAACTCTGTACTGAAACCTTCCTGCGTGAACTGCAAGGCGTTTTGCCTAATGACGATGACGTAAGTGATCCGACCTGTAGGTATCTTAAGAACAAGATCTGACTAAAGATGACTTAGCGAGGTAAACTCCTGACTCACTCCGCCGATACTGAATCCGAGCTCGAATTGCTTCATCCAGCCGATCGACTTATGGTCCGACTGATTCAACTCCCCCATCTCAACGACAGAGTCAAGGGGATGTTATTCGAAGTTCGATTTGCTCAAAACATGGATCTCCTCGAACAGGTTTGTGCCTTTCCCAATCCCCATTTCTGAAGACTTGTGCTGATAAATTGGGCAGAGCTTGATAACGCTCAAGGCCGCGTGTCACGATCTCCGACATGCGGAGCGCTTCCAGAGACTGCTTAACGTAATCCTTACCATCGGTAATTATCTAAACGGAACTAATTTTGCTGGTGGTGCATTTGGTTTCAAGATTGCCAGTATCAATAGAGTCAGTCTTGCAAGTATACATGAATGCGTAGGCACACTAACATTGATATATCGATAGCTGGTTGACACCAAATCGAGCGGCGGGGGGAACTTGTTACATTTCCTGGAAAAGACTGTCTCTCAGCATTTCCCCGATCTGGATGGTTTCATGGAAGAGTTAGCGAAACCCTCGGAAGCATCTCGAGGTGAGTGGCTGCATATCTGTAACGCGATGAATGTCGCTGACAACTCTATGCACTCAGTCAACTATGCTGATATGCAAGGCACTTCGAAACATATGCTCGATGAAATACGCAAAATTAGAGATTCTTTACGAAACAACTTTGAAGAAGGAGTTGACGGTTACACAAAGAAGATGTTCCGTTTCTCCGCTGTGGCTGAAGAAAGATTGCAAGATCTAAGAGATGGTATCATTGCTGCTGACAAGGATCTTCGAGATGTCGAAACATATTACGGGGAAGGCGAAGAGATGGGTAGACCTCTGCAAAGTCAAGATTTCTTTGGCATTTTCAGAACTTTCACGTCATCATACCGAGTGAGTATAATCAATCATCCTTGGCTGTTGCTTTCCTTGTTGACATTATGCGCGATATGACCAGTTCTGTCGATCTCAGAATAGGGCTCGAGCAGAAGAAAGCGCCGCTCGAGAGAGAAGGGCCGCAGCGAAAGCAGCGCTCTCACCTCAGTCGACCGGAGTTTCGACAGCTTCACGTGATCTTATCGATGGCACGATGCAGCGTCTCAAGGTCGAAGGTACACCTCGAGTGAAGCGTGAACGACGCGCTCATCTACCACCTCCAAGTCCTCTTCCTCAAACGACCGACTTCTCAGACTTCATGATTCCGCTTCAGACCGGGGACACAGACACACTCGACTTCGGATCGTTGGCTCAACGAATGATGTTGGACGAAAACTTCTTCCCTGGATTATCAGGTAATGGCTCATTTGGAGAGAGTCTGGACATTGGACTGTTGAGCCCACGAGCGACAGGAGAACCTTTGTCCCCGGAATCGCCCAGTCCTAACCCTCTCACCATTGCTGAACAAGAAGGAAAGGTGTTAATCATGCCGGTTGGGGATGAGTCCGGAAGGTCCAGTCCTTCACATCTGCCCAGAGTGACGGAGCAGGAGGAAGAAGACTACGATGACGACGCAAGTGAATATGATGATTAGCCTGTCTGTTCCGAACCTTTTCACTTGTCTTGTATATTTGTAATTGCTGCTCGCTCATTTGGTATTGAGTGAAAGCACGGAATGAGGTATTTGTTTCTGGTTACATGTTGTAGAATTATTAGTCTGAATTATCTCACCAATCCCCGGTGATTTTGATTTGGTGACAATCTAGCATATCCGGCATGGATCTTGTCGGTCGATGGAGAAGAGGAGCAATCATACTTAGCGATGGTAAAGATGAATGATTGTATGCACCATCATACATGCATGCGACCATGAACATTCTGTTTGGCTGCCCATTACGGCAAGCTTGAAGATATTCATTCACGCGACTGGTTTCGTTTATATCTGTTATTCAGGGCATATACTTATTAAATGTCATATGACCTAACCTAACCTTTGTTTTGTTCCCCTGATCGGGGTGTTTGTTTCACCTTGTGGTTTTCTAAGCTAAACAGATTCCGGCACACTTTCTGTGGAAAGATGTGACAAGCCAACGAAATCAACATGGTACTTCATACCTGAAAAGCGGTACATAGGTCACACAGGTCATTGCAAGTAGACCAGGGGCAATGCAGTGGTGAGTGATAAACCCCATCTCATCATCCCCTTCCCTTCGCTTTGTTGACGTACATCAAGGGGCGAAGCGATGCTATGGTGCTTTCTATAGTGGTCATTTGTGATCCCTCAAACAACAAACAGAAAGCGTTTTCATGTGAAACTGCCGGTTTTGACGGCTTGGCGCCCAGACCAGTTCAAGTTGAAATCATTTGAGTGGTATTAGGAACTACTGAGCGGGAGAGATGAGATAATTGTATGAGGGAAGATCGAAAAGTGAAGATGTGAAAGCACACACCTCTGTTCTTCCCCTCCCTTTTACAATACATGAGCCACCACACTAAAAGAAACCAAGATCTCCCTGTGTTTCCTTAATCCCACACTCGCAGTAGTAATGAGATTGCGGATTGATTGTTAGTTGACCGATATCCATCCATCCAATTCTATATTATTTTACCAGCCCAGTCTTGTACGTCTTGGCAAAAATAGAATATACACAACCAATTTTGGAACGGCTGGTCTAGCAATTGACTGAACACTGAACAAGAGTGGAAGCCTCATATCATAAGAATTGATCTCAATAATATCTGTATATCATCTAGCATTTGACGAGAAAACAACGAATTCAAGACAACGAAAAAGAAAAAGCACGGATCCCTTCGAGATTCATCATACCTTTGAGCATTGACCTCCTTTCCCCCATTGTAAATTTGTTTCATCTGTGGTAGTTGGATAAAAAGACAACGTCATTTTACAAAGTGAGTGGGATGAAACACTTTGAACCCTCTTTTCTTCTCTCTCTCTCTCTCTCTCTCTCACTCCCTCTTCGTTCATCGTTCATCCCATATCTGCTCATCCATTTCTCAGCTACTTTCATCGTCTACCCTCTTTCCCTCATTCGTTCTCCCTGACCGATCAAAGGCAGCCTCGCTCACAAGTGTCACTGACCACCTCGCTCGATCAGTACAACGACCTTACTTCACCTTTTCAACTATCAATTGCATGATACCTGAAGAATCAGGCGCTGGCTCATACTTCATCAAACGATTCAAACATCTCAACTAATTTCACTCTTTCCACCCTCACTGTCTTTTACTCTCACAACTCACACCTTACACCTCTCGAGACCACCAAACATCATAACACAAGAATGCTACCATCAGCTTTCACCCTCATCGCCGCTTTCCTCCCTCTCCTCGCTCTGACATCAGCGTCCTCTCACGCACCTCATCCTCCCCATGTCCGACATCGTCGTATTGGCAATGTTGTTCGACATATCAGAGATGGAGAAACCGTTCCTCGAGCTGCCGCTGCTCCTAGGGACAATGCAGGTCACGCCGAAGCCAAGAGGATCATCAAAAAGAGTGTGAAGAAGCGAGGTCAAAAATGTCGACCCCGTCAAGCAGCTTCTTCCTCTCTTGCACCTGCTTCTTCCTCGGCATCTGCGTCTGCGTCTGCGGTTACCGCTACCTCTACGACTGCCGCTTCTCAACCAGACAACAATCAGGCTTGGGGTCATCTTCCTGTAAGTACATTAATCCGTTCAGCTTTTCATCCAAAACAGTGCGTTATTAACAATGGATGAGCTGACAAGAGCTGTTCGACTAGTCCTCCCAAGGTGGTGATGACTGGACAGCGACCTCTGCAAACTCTGTCACCACAACATCTACTTCTTCCTGGGCTGCCGCTAGCACCTCTGCTTCCAACTCTGGTGGTTCAGGGGGTGGTTCAACATCCAATTACGGAATCCTGTCTATGACTGATGGGTACGTCTCAACATGAAGGAGCACTGCTAACGTTCTTTCAGCACTTGTGGTTATTCCAACGCTGATGGAAGCGCTCCCAACGGTGCCGAAGGATGGCTCAATTGCGGTGTTGATGGTGGTGGCTGGACCCCTCCTATGGTCACCGCCGAGCAACTTATCGCCGCTGAGCTTTCTGCGGATGGCATCTTTGCTCCTTGCGGACCTTATATTGACAAATTTAACCAGTATGCTGCTCAATATGGGAGTGAGTGACATTAGTTCAGTATCAGCTCATTCTCCTGATTACTAAACATAATTGCTTGCAGTCAAGGGTATTATGCTTGCCTCTTTCGCTATGCAAGAATCCACTTGCAATCCCGCGGCCACTGGTGGCAACGGTGAAGCAGGATTGATGCAATTAGCTTCGGTGAATTGCGGTGGTGCACCTGGTGGAAAGTGAGTTCTATGAAATATCTAATTAATGACAGATGCTGATGTTTAAGCTTTAGCTGTTACGATATCGACTTCAACATCCAACGTGCTGCTGAAGTGAGAACCTCTCCACAATGAATGAAGTTCGAGCTTGGTTGCTGACGACTCTCGTTTATTAGCTTTTCACCAATCTCATTGATGCCAATGGCGGTAATGTTTTGCTGGTGAGTCTTTACCTATGCTTCGTCTCTCCGAGGTGACTAAATGTTGCGACAGGCCATCGGATCTTATAACGGTTGGTCGAAAGGACTAACTGTTGGCGCTGCTACTGCTGCTGCCGGTGAAGGCCGATGTGCTGCACAGAACAACCTTGACTACATCCATCAATACTGTAACGGATGGATGCAGGGCAAGAGCGGTTATGAGCTCGGTACATACTGTGAGTCTATTGTGGAGTTGCGTTCCTCTGATACCCGCTGAACGATGTACATGCGCAGTCAACCTCAAACATTGTTGATCCGATCTTTACATCCATCATTCTGCTGTTCTTCCCATCCATCTTTTCCTTGTACTTAGTTGACTCCGATCAAGCTTGACGCTTTTGGCATCCCATTAAGGTAATCTCCAGGTAGATTGCTTTTCCAATGTATAAATCCTAAAAAATGACTAAAATATGCACTCTATTTACCCTTACAATCTTGCATGTGCGACCGTTTCCTGCAAGCACCTGCTATGCAATGCATTGATCTGATGTGACTACGACTACAATGTTCAATCCTCTAATTTGTCCTTGACAGGATCCCAATCTCGTTCCCACACGGCCTTCTTTGGCCATCTCAGCTCGAACCATTCCTGCATGATGTCCTTGACTTCCTCGTAGTCTTCCTCAATGTCATCGTTGAGCCCTAATATACTGACTTGAGGATTATCTTGAATCATCTTGAACACTCTGTGAGCATGCTCAGCCGATTTAAGCATATGGAAATGTGATACGGATTTGGCTGCACGTTCGTTTAGTAAGGGATCAGCTTCAGCTCGATATCAATGCAATGCCGTCTTACTCACCAGACAAATATTGATATCGTGAAAGCAGCTTCATGGTGAACTCTCGCAAGTTGACAGATTCTCCAGGAAGAGCCGTCGTTGACATGACAGTCTCCAAGGAAAAGTCTGCTTCATGCCACGTCGGTGTGAGAGGCAAGTGTGGTGGTGGCAGATAACGTGGATACGATTGACCGGGAGCAAGAGGCTGATTTTCGAAAGTGGTACCCTTTGGGGGAAAGAACGCAGACAGACCTAAAGGTCCAGAAGCAGTCACCAAAGCCATAGTCACTGTGCACATAGCTTAGCCAAGATTCGTACGGCGGAAATGAAAGACTCACGACAGTCTCCACATTCAGGATACGAGAAGGCGAGCCGTTTGAACATGTCGGCAGCTGAAACGTCTTCTTCTCGAGCCCAAAAAGATCCAAAACACCGGTCCAAGTCGAGTACGCATCTAACCTGTCAGTCTTGATTGTCGACGGAACTACTTACCTCTCATTAACGGATGGATCCGTACCAGTCTTCAAAATTGGAGGCATATGACCATCCATTGAAGCTGATAAGATGGTCAGTCCGATTTGAAATGTGGGCCAGCGTACTCACAAAACAGAAATTCTGTCGCTTTTGGCGCTTCCCATCCTGCTTGTTCAAAGGCTTTCGCCATTCGACCAGGCTCCAAAGTCCATCTTTCACCTCGATGCACTTCAATTTTGATAACATCATCGTCCTGCTCATTGAGACCAAACATGTCTTTCAATTCAGTTCTTGCCACACCATTCCACATCCCGGGAGAGTCTCCGAGTGTTCCAAGGTTGGCGACGATGTAGGTCCATAGAAGAGCTTCTCGCCATCGTTCCACCTGATGAAGTTAGCATACTCAAGCTCAATTTGTAACTCACCCTCAAGGATGTAAGCAGCCACTGCATTTGTATATCTCCCTCTCCTAACATCATCTCTCGGAAACGCCTCTGACTGCTCTCCGCCAACGGCTCTTTGAACATTAAGCTCGCTTCATGGTGTAAACCCCTTGTGATGACTTTGGGTACATGCGCAAAGTATGGCCGTAAACGTCGAGGGAACCTTTGGGAAAGGAGATGATTGGCATGATACAGCCCACCGACTTCTCCTGCATCATTGAAACGACTCTTGTCGAGAATCGGGCGGACTTGTTGGTAAAACTATGAAGACATAAGTGCTGATCTAAGCAGGTTGACTTGAGAACTCACGCCATGATCAAATCGTATCACGGATCCGTACAGCGGCGAATGAAAATCGGATACCTGAGGCAGAAGTCATCAGCGCGGCCCAAATAACATTTTCGATTTGTTTACTAACCGCATGAGGTCTCAAAAGGAAAAAATCATCGTTGAGTGATAAGGTGACATCGGCCTGTTCCGTTAGCGCTGTCAACGCATTGTTCACTCACCAGACCTGGAAGCCACCCAACTCGACTTTCTATAGCCATTGAGTTGAAAGACGGGAGTGCTTTCTTACGCCACTCTCGTTCTTTCCATTCACGCTCTCCTAATTCTTCTGTGATCCCGTCCCTGTCCAAAGTGGGTAAATGGAAGATCTCTGTATGGGATGCGTAACGCAGCGTAGGATAATTGGCCTCTGCCCGTACTAAATCCCCTCGACCGTCTTTGTATTTATGAGCTGAAAAGGGATGAAAGGGATGCGACGGACTAGTCTTGTCTCGACGAGAAAAATCCAGCCATGAAGGAGTTTGCGCCACACGCCATGTCTCGGTCAGATACGCAGCCAAGGCAGGCGACAGAGCCTCCACCAATCTTTCCGTTATATTTGGGTTGGTATTCAAGACCTCGTCGACTTGTCGACCACGAGGATGACGTCGAGCATCATGCAAGGCAGCTTCTTGCTCAAGGCTTGGAATGATGGAGTCATGCAGTAAACCAATGTCACCGGGAACATCAAATGGATAATCTGCTACGATGAGATGAAACGTGTTTAGGTGACCGGGTAGGGCGTCAAGAACAGACCGCATGGAATGAACCAATTCGTTTTGTTCACTGCGACAGATCAGATCAGTAAGGAGCGAAGCAGAGAGGTCACATTAAGTAAGCAGCCAACTTACCGGAAGTGGTGTTCTGGCGAATATACGCCTTCCACCGTACGCCAATGTACCATACTATCTCGCCAACGATGATCGGAGCCGTTCACCCATAGCCAGGTGGCATCCAGTGTCTCTTCTTTTCCCATCTCCCCCTTCCCACAGAGTGTCTCTCCATCCGCGAACCATTGTTCCAGACAACGAGGCGGCAAGAATTTAGTCGGTCGCAGTCGCGGGAAAGGTGGGTCCGGAGGGGGTAAGGGGGCGAAAGGTCGCCAGAGAGGATTTACAGAGTCCAGGAGATCGTCACCAGTGCGAAGTGGAGGTTGGGGGAATCGATACGATAAATGGTGATCGGCTGATTTGCCCAGTGTGTTGATCGTAAGGCTGGGCAGCGGTAGAGGAAAGATATACCGGTGTATTATCAACAGAGCTACTGTCCAGAGAAAGACTGAGGTCAAGATTTTGGGAGTCAAGTATGGCCGTAGATGCCGTACGATGGTCTTTTGACTAGAGGTCGATCTCCTTCGTCCTGACGATTGTGAAGGAGTGTATTTGGATAAATCGGGCCCACTGAGCCTAGAAGGGGATGGCGAGCGGGAATGAGGCGATTGGTAAGAGTAGGCTATAGGTGAACTAGGATTGAGGGAGGACGTATACGAATCAGAGACAGACCTTGAAGTTGGTAGTGACATGTTTGACTGATTAGAAGCGAAAGGCCGTCCTAACATAGGATGATCGCGTGATTTACGACGCGGTATGAAAGTTCTGATCTCTTCTGAGGACATTGTGTATTGTGGACAGGTACTATTGAGGTTGCGATGGGCCTATCGCGACTAAGGAAAAGTCACCGATGAGCGGCCGACATATAGCGCATATGAGTTTGACCATAGTCCCGAGACGCACCGCACTCACGTACAATGCAGCAATAACCTGCGCTTGGTCGCTGCGCCTCCAGCTAGCTCACGAAGCCCGTATTGAATCGCGAAGTCCTTGACCGTCTTCTGACTAACGTTTTCCGAATACAGGATCTTAAGGCGCTGTCAGCGCACACGAAATCACTATGCTCGAATGAGATGCACAGGGCAGGGTTTGGTACCTCTGGACAACCAATGGGTCGTGGTCCATAGCCTCTCAGTCAGGAAAGGTTTGGAAGATTCCTCGCAGTCACGTAGAAACAAGGGATCACTTCGGAACTCACAGTAAGAACAAAACTAATCGACCCAGCTCACTATCTTCCGCAGGCGCGTCACAGGTCGTCTTAGAGGATGAGATGAAAGTCCAAGAGCTATACACAGAGCATTATGATTTGGTAGCGAGCGTTGTAGGGTGTCTATTTATCTATGCACAGCAGATTTCACAGTGAAGAGAAGAAATGCCAAAATATGAATGATTCCAATACTAAAATTAGGCTTTGTTTTGATTCTGTTAATAATAAATGTGATTAAGGGTTTTTTTCCATTGATTTTTATCAAAAGTCGAGCGAATCCGGCTATTTTAAGAAATCCTACAACAACAACAACAACGGAAAAAATCAACAGGTAGGATGAGTAAGATATGTTATGTATATTGCATTGCTGTATGTATATCCCTGAAGCAATCCTTGTGCATTCAAATCTATTTCTTCGACAAACCTCTTCCGATTTCAATCAGGCATAATGCAGACTCAATCGTTAAGGCAGTCCGCGGTACCATGGTAGATGGATATGCGGGGATGATATATATATATATATATATATATATATTCATATACAGACACGGGACAGGATGAGAGACGAAGAAATTATAGGCTAGTTTACATCGAGTTTCTACAGGATTACACATTTCCCTTCTCTCCAACTGTCACTTCTCAACTTACCACTCGAGCCACCACCACCTTTCGGGCGACTGCCGACTGCTACACGAGCAGCTTCATATATGGCTTCTTGGATCCCCCGATTGTGCTTTGCCGAACATTCTGCATATAACCGTTAGCGAATCCGGCCAGTACATCGAGAATAGTGAAATGAAGGGATTGGGACTCGCCTAGATATCGACTGGCACGAATCGCTCTTGCAACGGATAAACCCTCATCGTACGTGACAGCATGTTGTGAACGTTTGGCAAGCTTCTCTTTGATCTCCAAATCTTCACGAAGATCACACTTCAATGCTATACTCAAACATGAGCGACTGCTTTCCAGACGAACACTACGTTGATCAGGCGAGGGAAAGGCACGAACCAACTAGTATGATCTTGACTCCTGGACAGAACTCATCCACTTCGTGTATCCACTGTAAATCCGACCTGTCAGTGCGTTCCATATCTTCCGGATGATGTAGTTTTTACCTTGGTTTCAGTGTTCTCAAGAGAGACGGGTGAATCCACCTATTTGAGAACTTATCTTAGCTGCATTCGCACCGTTATTCCCGTTCATACGTACTGAGAAGCATACCATAACCACATGTGTATCGGCGTAAGATAATGAGCGCAGTCGATCAAAGTCTTCTTGACCTGAGTTTGCATTCACTCAGCATGACACACGTATGATTGTATTGCGATGTCACCTACCAGCTGTATCCCACAGACTCAACTCTACAGTTTGATCGTCAACTTGCATCATTTCCACATAATTCTCGAAGACTATCTCGATACCAGAAAAGTTAGCATCCATGTCGACGGTTTGGAGTTGGAATTGACTGACCGGTAGGTTCACTAGTTCGTAAGAATATGTCAGCGGGTCCGTTGAACTCTCAACGAAAGCTTTGCACTCACTATGTCGTAGGAAAGTAGCCTGAACGTGCCCCTCAGACTGTGAGCCCAAGATCTTACCTTTGACACGGCCCAACATACTCACCCTTCGTAAAGACAGTAAGAAGCGAGGTCTAATTAACAGTTGCGCAATCAATAACAGAAGGCAAGGTCGACTAACACGTTGGCGACGAGAAGTCACTGATGACGTACCTTCCCGCATGCACCATCTCCCAGCACCACTAGTTTCTTAGGCAGCTGTACCGATATCTATCTTCAGCAATAGCACTGAATCCTACCGCGACCATAACGTAAGGATAGCTCACCGGTTTGCCTACCATCACCTTTGAGAGCTGTTATAAGTGTTAGAAAGAATCTATTGATACTATGATTGTGATTATGGCGAAAACCCAAGAAGATTGGCCAGACCCTATTTCTACAGCCGGTACCGTAAAGCAAAAGTGACGATCGTAGCCAATTTTTCGAAAATAGCTGGATATAGGCCAATAGTTGCAGGATGAGGAGTACAATGAAACGAGCTTTATTGGTGTGTCAAATATGCGTATGATTTCCAGGGAATGTGCAAATCAGCTGATCGAGGTCTGTATTGTCCACGATAGACAATGATGATCATGAGCAGGACGGCTGGATATGATTAATTTATGGGACTGTATGAGTATGATGTTGAAATGAAATGTTGAACAAAAATGATGATGTTTATATTCCGTTATTTCTTGGTGGCAAAGCGCAATCTACCTGCTCTTTTCGTTTGTTTTTCCCTTTTATCTAATCATTCTTTCTTTTCATGACCTCGTTCAACACTCAACTTTGATACTTGGAACTCTGATTGCACCCTGTATCGTCACCAGTATTATCGCTCCCCTTCGTTGCATAAGATCATCAGGGATTAACCATGTCAAACGCAAAGCCTGTTTACGTGTCTTCTTCCGGCACACTTGGCACTCAACCGATAATCAGCAGAGTCTCCAACCAAGCTTCCAATTATGCCTCTCTTCTTTATCTCTTTGTTGAGACGTTGATTAGCGTCAGTCACGGTCGTGAAAGTCTTTTAACGGATGAGCTAACTGTTTGTTCTGGCTAGCCCATCATCAATCCCGCATCGTGGACTGATCCTTCCATTCGATCATCCAATATCTCTGGCAATACGAATACAGGCCGTGGTGGACCGAGTGGACATGGAGGAAACGGAGGAGGCGGTCCTGGCTCGGGCGGGGGTCCTAGTGGGGGAGGGGGCGGAGCAGGAGGTACTGGAGGAAGGGGATTTATGACTATGGGAGATTTACGTGGAGGCGGTAGTGAGTGATGTACCTTTGTCTCGATTTATTATCATTGAACTTGAGCAGCTAACCATTGCTCTGATCAAGCTGTCGATAGCTGTCGCGCTACCTGTGGATGAATCAATTACCTGTAGTTGTAAAGTTCATGTTATTGTTTTAATACTGTGTACGATACTATGCGAAATCATGTGTCTATTTATCATCAAACCCGGCAGATGCATGTCATTTGTAGCAGTCAATACTCTAGATAACTATGCTTCTCAGAGCGACTTGCGCTTTCTTTTGGACGTATGGGGTATAAACAACGAGGGAATAGCATGAAGGGAATCTATTGTCCGAATAAGGTGTTTCGTGTGGAGATCATTGGTGTGATCAGATCTACAATTAAATTAAGCCCACAACGTAATACGTCTCTTGCCCACAAGAGCAGCTTCTGTTGTGGCTGCTGCATCTTCAGCAGTGATGGTAACTCCTTGATCATCAGAAGTAGTGGATCCACTAGCGGTGGAGTCTGTCACAGCCGCCAACTCGGTGGTTGATGCTGACGCAGACTCTGCAGACAAAGATTCGGTAACAGAAGCAGTTTCTGTAAGTTCAGATGAGGTTGCAGTGTATGAGACGGTACTGGTCGCGGAAGGAGTCGCAAAATCAGAGCTGGAAGTGACATTGGCAAAAATGGAGGATGCGATAACGGTGTCGGTGGCAGTCGTATTGACGGCGGTAGCAGTAGCAGAGGTGCTTTGTAAAGAAGTGCAATTGCTGCAAGGAGAACGATAAGCTCTTTGTGGTATGCGACTCTAGTAGAAAGGACTCACGCTGAAGAGACTGCTTGGTCATCCACATCTTCCTCGCAATCTCCATCGTCGAGGCTGGCGGTCTCGGTAGCCACCGCAGCGGCAGCAGTAGAGGTAGCCGAATCTGCGTCTTCCACATCTTCGACATCGTCTTCGCAGTCGTCCTGTATATCAAATCAGCGTAGTTTCACTAATGCATTTTGTCCAACTTACCGAATCATCATCGTTGTCTTCCTCTACATCTTCATCGGCAGCGCTACCAGTAGCGTCACCAACAATTGTAGAAGTGGAAACTGGAGACGTAGTGGGTGTAGCAACAGCAGCGACGTTGGTCACAGCGGGGGCGCTGGATCCCCCTGAAGCCACAGGAGTAGAAGCTTTGCCAGCAGTGACAGTGACATAAATCGTGGTCATCTAAACGATTCATACATCAGCAAGATTACCCGCTTAGACCAAGAAATAACTCACACCACCGCAACTGTCATCGACGCTGGAGGATTGAGCAGAGACAGCAGCGGCTTGTACTTGGCCGATTGCGGAAGCGGTAACTGCAGGGGAAGCGGTGTTTGTGGGAGCAGCAGTTTGAGAGACAGTGGATGTTGTATCACTGGAAACATCGTCTTCTTCTTCGTCATCGCAATATTCCAAGTCATCTTCATCCTCATCATCCTCATCATCATCATCATCCTCACCTTCAGTTGACGTTGCAATAGCAGTCTGATTGGGTTGGGGAATGATGGAGGAAGTAATGTTGACAGCAGAGAGATTTGTAGTATCGAGGTCGGAGGTGTCTTCGTCATCGTCTTCCTCACAGTCTTCTACAGTGGAAGGATCTACAGTTGTGGCATTATTGGCGGAATCTTCCACAGCTTGACGGACTCTAAGATAATTGGCTCGAGCTTCCAAAGACGCAGCTTGATGGTAATCTCGGCGAGGGTCGGTGTTAGTGTGGGTTGCAACCGCTGTGGAAAGGCCAATGAGGGCGGTGGCGGTCAAAGCTAATACATGGAACTTCATATCGATAGGATGTTGTCGTCTAGTTTTTTGGTTGATGAATGTCGTAAAAAGCGAGTTTGGGTAAAGACAGTTGATATCAGGTAAATGGAAACAGTAGTATATGTATAGGATAGAAAAGCTTTTATATCAAGAGTGAATGGATCGCGATAGGGAGTGGGATACAGTGATCGTGTAAGTCGAGGTCAGTGAGTGTTGTTTGAGGGAATGAAAAACGTTGAAACTTGGTGGACTGGGACCTGCCTGCCGTGAGTCAAAGGGACGTTGAGTGATTGTCGTGTTTTGCGACAGGAGAAACGGAGAAGGTCGATGGATATAACCTGATATGATTTCGATGAAAGTGTCGTTGACCCAGTCGTTGTGGTATAATGCTGCAGAACAAAAGAATGTACGAAGATGTCGTGATGCGAGAGTGAACAGCAGAAACGAAGAGGAGTATGAAGATGAGGAAAGAGTCAGAAGGTAAGTAGTTAGCAGAGGGAAAAGACGAACAAAAGGACAAGGATGGGGGATTGATAGAATCATAATGCATTAATTTTAGTTTACTTTTTCAGTTGGATCAAGGTCATAGCGCTGAATATACGTTACAGGTGATGGTACTAATTCCCTATTGTTCATAAATTCTGTCACATCCGACCCCTTATTCCCACACCGCATTTCACACATGGTTGTTGGTAACAACGCAACGGGGACTACGTTGACTCCTGCGTTGCACACAACATTGTCCTGTCGACTGACTGGATTGTTTTCATTACTACCACTGTTAAGCGATGAGAGCAAGCATGGTGTATGACTGCGAAAAATCAACACGCAAAGACTAGACAAGACAAACAAAACAAAAAAACAAAACACCAAGACACAGTGATTGAAGGGTAAGTGCATGTTACTCGTAGTGTGCAGCACGGATCCCCTTCCCCCCCTGTGACAATCCCTTATAACAGGGTTTCCTATACAAATAAAGATGAAACGCGCTATAATAAATGGGAATATCGTGTCATTAATTGTTACCGGTATCATCCATTTGACTGTTTTCACCTTTCACCTAGTCCCCTGAACACCGATGAATGACAAAAACACGCGTCATTCGGATAATAGTAATAGTGATATACGTAATCGTCACCAGCACGTGTTTCGCATGTCAGAACCTGAAACGAGAAGATGCTTATTCAGATAGGAATTGCATCGCACAGATCCTATTTATATGGAGAACTATGTACTGCGGTAGATACAGCAAGACGTTCATCACCGTCCCGATTCATTCAGGCTCTTTTGCTAGGACGGTAGAATATGACGAATCCTACAAGCCAGAGCGCTGTCCAACCCATCTCGAAATACCATGAAGCATGAACATTACGCAGATCTTCCAGCCCGCCTGGGTGCAATGTCAACAAACCAGCCTGAATCGATAACGCAAAAACGCTGCTGGTTTGCATCGACATTTGTAAGATAGCGCCGACTGTTCCCGTTCTCTCTGGAGGAGCGGCGAGCATGATACCGACACTGTGTTTGAGCCGATCGAGTATCACCGAGGGTAAGCAGAAACGCAAGGGAAAGAGCGTGTCGTTTAGCCACTCACTTGGTACTCAGGAGCACCACCTGCATCCCTCCGGAGCCGATAATCATACCAGGAAAGATATACCGCCAGTAATCACTACCTATCAAGCTGGGGGCCTGACACCACATAGCATATGCGGCGACACAGAGGCACATGGCGATAATGATAGGATAGCGAGGCTGAGCGAGGAGTCCAGGTTGCGTACTGAGCGACATGAGTCATCAGAGTCGCTCTTCTCTGTTCTCGTTATCCGCGGTCGACTTACATGTACAATACACTGACGATTCCAGCTATGATCCCCTCTGGTAAAGTTCGCACGGCGGCGATGATCATCCGTTCACCGTGAACTTTGTGGTATAATTCAATGAAAGGTATGAAATTGACCGCCCACCACCCGAGAGTGATCAACGCAAAGACGACGAGAACAGCGACGTTCGGAATACGCCACACTGAAGACGGTAATATGGCGTACTCATCGGGAAGCGTTGATTCCCACCAGAAAAATATTGGGAGGAGTAAGGCTCCGAGAATCAGAGGAGCTAGAAACCCTGCACACGTCCAACCGTAGGAAGCACCCAAAGTCAATCCTAAGATGAGCAGGATGATCGAAGATAGCAGTCTACGATCGTGTTAGTAACCCCTGCGACGATTGTATAATGGTGATGCACCTACGTGCTGATCCCAACCGGATCCAGCCGTTTCGTCAACTCCACCCAAGATCGCTTCGATGTATGTAGCCTTGAAATCTTCAACCGGGATGAGGAGGAAGCCACATATTGTGGAAGGCATACTATCGCAATTACCAGATAAAGTTGCTGTGCAGTGAGCCATCCTTCTACATACCGAACAGCGGCGACAATTCGGAAAAACAATCTCCAAGATTGCATTTGGCTTGATTTGGTATGAACTCGATAATGCCTGCGATGATGGTGGCGGTGTTACATTGCTATAGAGCCACTCATCCCGTAAAGAGTACAAGCCCGACCTCTTCCTTCTGGAGGGAAGATTTGAAAAGTCAGACGGTAAGCTGCAGGTACTACATTCGCAGCCGCGATTCCAGTGAGTGCTCGAAAGACAAAAAATACAAATTTATTCACCAAAAAAGAAAGAATGAGATTTGCAAATACTACGGTAAGAAAGCCATAACAGAAAACAAGTTTGGGTGATAGTATATCGCTAACACGTCCCCAAGACGCAAAAGAAGAGGCGAACGTGACCGCATACAAAGTCTGTGGTAGCAGTTGTCATCCAAATATTCACTCGGGAAGGAATTCACGCACAATTACCCAGCTTTGTTGCTCAGACACGATAGCCAAGTCATCACATATTGGACAGTGAACAAGAAGAAGGCGGAAGAGACTAGTACTGAACAGCATATGCCCGATCATTCTTCAGTGAGCTCGTTCCGTATCCTCAGCAAGTACAAACCAGCTCACTATCGACAAATACTGAAAAAACGAAAATCAAGAGCCGAATCATACGATGCGCCGATATGTTCGATGGAAGCCCGTCCTAATTCTCCACATTTGCTTGATCCATCCGTTAGAGATCAGAGCAGCACCAAGCAATGCAGTTGTTGTTCGGGGATTCCCCACCAGATACCAATAGAGTTCAAATTGTTGACAATGCTTCATTCTCGCCCTGTTTTTTTACACAGATGGCGCAACAAGTGCCTCAGCCCCCTCAGCGCCCAGTCTCCACTTCTACCTCCTCCTCCACCTACCTCTGCTACTTTGTACCTTCACTTCTGTTATTTGGATGTGCTTTCCTTTCTCTAAAAATAAAAGCTGGGTGATGTCCTGGTATGCGGAAACACACTGCTCATTACTATGAAGATCAAATGTTTCCCCAAGAGAGATCAATGTACAGACAGAATGAGTAGTGGGGTAGAGGACACGGATGGTAATCGAGTTCGCGTCACTATATCCAACTAGTATTTGGATAGCGATAAAACACTAAACATTTGAGATGAAGATTACACGACGTAAACTGATATCATTGACAACGGAATATACTACAACAATTCTCTCTATACAAAGCTATTTGACAGCATTTGTGTGTCGGTAAACCGATTTACAAATTCGTGTTCCAAACATCGGATTCAAAAGGCTTCGTTTGAAACTGTCTACAAACAAACCATTTTGATATCCTCTTCACGAGGGCTCAACGTACCACCCCAACCATTGACCTATGGTCAACGAATGGGCATAAAGCTGAGGAAACCGGCGACATTGAAGGTACTTGAGAAATCAATGGTCTTCACATGCTGGAGACTGATATTTCCATATCTCTCGAGTAAGTGACTGGCTCATGAGGTCTCGTCTCGCACAAAATCCTTCCCGCTGCTTACTTGTAATGGTGACTATGCCAACATAAACGTATCATTATGTAACCCAGGATATACTTCTGCTCCAACAACACCTATTGTCCCTTCTGAGGTCTATATCACAACGATCAACGTCGGCTCCAGTCAGGATGCTCGAATTGTATAACAGGAAGCCACTTAGGCAAAGGGATGAATGACATACGCGTGGGTATTGCTATACCGTTTACCAATGAGTGGTATTGTTGGGGTACAAGGATATCGCTAAGTAGAGAGCTGAAGTTGGCACTCAGCTCTGAATAGGTTTCAGGAGGGACAATAGAACCTTGTAGCTTTGGAAAGTAACCAGAATCCGATGGGATATTGTCAAGGTATAGGGAGAGACAACAGATGATAATGTGTAAGGAGAAGGCTATGAATACAAGATGCATAGTTGTATATATATACATCCATGCTACCCAATAATCATCCATATTCAAATAACGATATCACTGAGAGCGGGAATATATCTTAGGTTGCACAATGATTAATACTGTCATGTCGGCATAGCCATCATGACAGTCTATTCAAAGCTGAGTACTACTTTAGCTCCATTCCTACCGATATCGTTGTGCCCCAGCGATATCGTTCATCCCCAAACAATATACCAATACCCTTGCCTATATCGTTCTTCCTTTGCCTATTTGGCTCTCCGTTATACGATTTGGGCATCCTGGCTGGGCCGACGTTGATCATCGTGACAGATTCGGTACATTCTGCCCCTTCATCCTGTTCTCAACACACTTCAGAGAAAATATCGGATCTCCGAAAGCTCAAGGAGGTGCAATGCCACTGTCATTGACTCAATCAACAAACGCAAGTAGAGCACCTGTAGAAAACCCAAGGTACCTTGTGTCCTGTCTTTCATTGACTACTGTATCCAGTCTGTCAGTGTTGTCATCGCTGCTAGACTCAACGGACTTATCGACATTGTCAAAGCTGTTCTTTCTTCTCATATTGAACCTGATATGCATCAATCACGCAGGTATAGTTGCAAGCGTTACATGGGGATTTGTGGCAAAACTTGCTGCTAAATTGACACAGTTCTGATGTTTCTGGCTAATTTGACACAGCTTCTTATGTCTCAATGTTCTTTGACACTTCATACACGTGATCACTGTTAATGTTATGATTTATTTATATTTGAGTTCTTTTTTTATATGAATACAAGTGTCAGGCGCAAGGAACGGGAACAAAATATACTAAAATAATACAACACTCGTATGCATATCGACCTAAACACTGAAGGGTAGTCGACACATGAGTAGCGTACTCAGACAGATGTTTGAGTGGAGAATATCGTACCTCGGACAAGTTCATTGCACTATGAGGTCTTCTTTTTTTGTAAAAACACAGCAGAAATATACACTATACAATGAACACCGCATGAATTGAGGCAATAAGCATCTGAAAATCACTTGAGACTGTAACGTAGCCTTCTGGGTGCCACTCACATGATTGTGTTGGACTCTCAACGCCAAAACACCATTGTTGGCCGATCATGGCTTTGTCTAGCCATTACATGTAATATACAACATGGAACAGAAACCTTAATATACGATCTGGAACACACAATCTGTATATACAAACTATATCTCAAACTTGGGACATTACCACTGAAACATCAACCTGGAAGACGAAAGGTGTACTGCATACCTAACTTTGGATTGCGACTCTTGCTTGTTTCAAAAAACGGAAACTAATGTCGTATCAGAGATACATAAATAAGTCACGCCATTCTTGATGAACGAGACGGTGAAGTACCTATGGACGGAACAAAGAGGCTGGACGTAGACTGGGACAAAAAAATTGTAACTAACACAAAATAGATATGAATAGTAGAGGTCAGCACATTTAGATAGAACTTGTTACGATCTGACCTGTACCGCTACACTATCTCCAGCTCATACCATGACATCAATACTTTATGAAGCTATTGTACCGAAATGGTACCTTAGTGCCAGGCTGAACCAAGAGTTATCATCTTGATTAAGACACAAACCGTGGGACCACCCTTGATAGCCTCAACAAGAGAAGAACAATAAACAAACTGATTATATACTGGTCCCAGAGTCTGCCCATAGTTGTACAAAACTACCAGACTTGTACCACTGCACCAGTCTAGCATCACTGTACCACTGTGCCACTTGGGCTCGACCCCTTGCATAAAAGTATCAAAAGCAGCGATTTTATACATCCTCCTATCCTTCTCATCAATGTGTTATTATAAGTTACTCTCAATTGACTTCATAGCTACACTCTTTTTGCCATTGTCTGACTACTAGTAGATGGCATAGCTACTTGTATCCTCATTGTCCACTTCACTACAGGTCTAGTCACTCCCATAGTGCGGTCGTATCAGAACTTCTTCCTTTAGTTATTTTCGGTTGTAATCAATATGTATGTACTTTCTATGAGATAAATTTATGCCTACCGACGTATATAGCTTAGCTATTTCGCAAAATCCAAGGCTTGACATGTTTTCACCTCATCTCACCAGGTTTTATCGAAAATACCAACTATTGTAGACGAAGTCCCTGACATTTATGTAATATATCTTGTCATTGTTCAATAGTACTTTCTACCTCAATCTTTTTCATTTGCTTGTTATTACTACTGTACCTATTCCTCACCCAACTTTCCAAGTCTATAAGTGGCGCATACTATTTGTTGCTCAAGCTTGTAAGCCTTTGTTCAAAGTCGACTGGTCTCCAGCTGGATCTTCTTGTTATCCTTGATTTTACTAGGGACTGGGTTCCGACATGATCATTGATTACACAGTAGCTCAAACCCCACCTCCTTATAGTGGTAACTTGACAAAGCAATCACACGTGCTCATATTCCTCCTTGTGCTCAGTGGCCTGGCACGCCAGGGGGGAATCACGTTCTCTCCTTCGAAGAACAACTCTTCTCATACGTGACAATGGGCACAAAACAGTGTCCGCAGCGATATGAAGATCTTGATACATGAATAAAAGATTTCACTGATTATACTCTCTAGGCCGTGAAGCACTGTTAGCTAAGCTCATATGATTGGCCTCGAATATGGTCGTGAACCCTACTTTATCATGCACGGCAAACGTTAGGCGAAAGAGGCAGTCAGATGCAGATTCAAATCAGGCCTGTGGGCTATCATTCAGGATAACGAATATGTCATGATGGCTATGCTGACATAACAATATTATCATTACATAACCCAAGATATACTCCCGCTCTCAAGATATACTTCCGCCCTCAGTGATATTGTCAAGTAGATATAGAAAGGATAATAGAATAAGGTATAAGGTATTAAGGATAAGGATATTGTTGGTTCAACTTCTACTCTTATTGAGTACCATGGATAAATATATATATACAACTATACATCTTGCATTCTTAGTCTTCTCCCTATGAATTCTCAATTGTTGTCTCTACCTATACCTTGACGATATCTCATTGGATTCCGGTCTCTCCTAGAAGCTACAACATCTATTGTCCCTTCTGAAGTCTATCCCTAGCTGAGTGCTACTTTAGCTCTATTCCTACGGATATTGTTGTGCCCCAAACGGTATTGTTCATTCCCAAACGTCATACCAATACCCTTGCCTATACCGTTCTTCCCTTGCCTATTTGGCTCTCCATTATACGATTCGGGCATCCTGGCTGGGGCCGACGTTGATCATCGTGACAGAATACCATCTGACATCACGACTGAAACGTAAGTCTGTTCCATTCCTGCTAGGTCTACATAGATACATATGTGGCATTCAGAGGTACCTAGCGTTCAGATCAGGAAGAAATCCAAGTGAGGGTCAGTATCTGGGAATCCCTTATCACTTGTTATTGTTAAAAAGGTTTTACGAAAAATGCTACTGTAGAGAAACTCATCATAGGGCAGATCCACCCAGTCGTTGACCACTTCCGCCCCAACGATGTCGCATTGCAGCGGCAGCGGATGGATTGTTCGCTGCTGTCGCTGTACTACGTGCTTCGGGTCGATAAGTCCTATATCCAGTTGATGCGTGAGATGAAGGCCCAAATAGCGCACGAAATCGTACAGGAGGAGCGAGAGGGTTCGGTCGCCGTAAATGAGTGGGCGCATGCAAGGGAAGATACGTCGAAATGAACCACCTAGATCGTCTTGTGAGCGAAGGTCAAATTCCAACAATAATAATAATAGTAATTCAGGGAAACACAGATCGACGACATAAAATACCCAACAAGCAGGAAGGACGACGAGAGACTTCCTTATGATCAACCCGTCACGCAAAAGAGACCTTGGAACGAGAGATCGAGACGACTTCACGCCCCAGATAGAGACAGAGGAAACAGATTTCGAAGGAGATATCAACGGGCAATCTGGGCAGAGGAAAGATTGACAGATACGCATAGCAAAGGGAAAATGTGAGCTTACCAAAGATGACCTGACAAAAGACCCAATATGCCGCCCAGCGCCTTCATTGGACCTCCGGTTAACAAGTCGAGAAAGATGAGAGCCGGAGGATAGACTGTCGACATATGATGCAGCGAATCGACATGGCGATGAATGCGTGCCGGACACAAAAGTTAAATGATGGTCAATCGGACCGGCAGGGACAATGGTCGACAAAGAAGTGGGAGGAGCGGGAGGCGTTGGAGAAGGCTTTTAGCATCGACAAAGCCGTATTCTAACTTCCAGACGAGACGCGTCATGTGCCAACCAAGCAAGAGAAAAGACGACTCACGGCTCGTTGGAATTGTAAGTAATCCAAAGATAGAAACCTTGACAGTAGGATTGGCTCGACACCACACATATGTTTGGGCATGAAGAAGGGGGCGGAAAAGGAAAGGAAGACCGACCAAGCTGTTGAATGTCTAGGGATAAATCAATAAGCGATTTTGCCGGACGGCTGGAAGAGGAAGGATAATGGAGTGGCCAAGGATCTACGAGAATAGAAATAACTCACTGCAATGAGAATTCCCAACATGAGATGTAACCAGGCGTACTCAGCGGTATCATTGCGACTGCGTGGACACATCAATACCAGAACCAAAGCCCCGTATTCGTCGCACTTACTACACTTCACGCTCCATTGCCGAAGAGTTGCGATAGATCAGGAAGAAATCGTATATGAGTGGGAACCCAGACCCTGAGGTAACGTTGATAGATGGTCAGTCAATGTGGGATATACGCTAAGAGCGGAGATGAGGACCGAATGGTATATTGGGTCTATGCACGCTACACCACACCACAATTTCACGGTGTCCACTGTCTTTGAGGCGATGACAAACGCAAAATCGAGAGGTACTGAGACTACAAAGAGCAGGAGGCAGTCGCTCACCTCCAAAGAAGAATGAAGTAAGCGGACGCCAGACCTGGGGATTGCACATGTCAGCGATAGGCTACGTCAAGTGGTAAGTCATGAACTCACCTCATATTTGCGAAGAACCCGCGGCCAAATCAGTGCGACCTGAGAGGTCAGTAAGAAGCGTCAGTGACGATAGGAAATGCATACGAAGACAAGAGACTCACTGATGCAGGTGAAATCAATCCAAGAAGACATGGACTGTGAATAACGGACGAAGCAATTAGTACACATGATCCGGCAAACGGACCTAGCTTTTTTGAGCTATGATTGCATCGACGTCGAGCCAACGTTGGGCGTGATACGATGCCTTCCATAGAGACTGAGATTCCACACGCACATGGTAACCACCGCTGTAGCAGCAAGAAGAGCTCTTGTCACGGGAGGAACTGAGTTGATGACCGCGGAAAAGTCGGCCATGATAGGTCTGGAGATTCTTGAAGCAAGACACACGAGTCTGACGAAGGATCGTGAGGGTGAGTGATATTTCACCTAGAAGCGGCCCACTGTTTATGGTGTTGGTTAACCTTATAAAGGTGCGATCCTGCTTGTGACGATGCAGGAAGAAAGCGAAGAGATCAAGACATTACGGAGGAAAGTAAACGTACAAGCGATGCGGCCACGTGGAGGGCATGATTTTCATACACTGTACATTCACCATACTCAAAGCAAACCTCCGGCTAGCATTCTTTTTCATTCATATCGCAATCTGAATACAACGTATAAAATAGCATATAGACAGGATCCGGATCAAACATGGTCAGAACCGTGCCCGTGAAGGAATATCATGGGCTCGACTTACCTCCGGAATTCTCGCCATGTCATTTCGATCACAAGACCCCGTTCGCATCGCACCCTCCACTAGGAGGATGGCAAGCGTTGAGTGGGCCGGGAAATGTACACTCCGCTGTAGAATACAGCTTGATCTTTGTTGTAGACAGACATGCTAAGAAGGTGATTATCTCGCTATATTCAGGCCGTCAAGTAATACTTCCTGATGACAGTCAAACAGGTCTTGCTCGGTTACAAACGACGCGGTATGGGTGTCAACCTGTAAGAGAGACTTTACAGCTTGAATCCCGTCAAACCAGTCATCACCATTGAATTTATATCATACAGATACAACGGTTTTGGCGGCAAAGCGGAACCTGGTGAAAGCATGGCAGAATGCGCAGCACGTGAGCTAGAAGTGAGCGAGTCCTGAGATTGGACGTTATTTGTGCCTCGGCTGATGAGCCTACATGAGCTCAGGAAGAATCTGGTCTTACCGCGACCGAAGAGGGACTTTATTATAAGGGATACCTTTATAGCTCACGACCGATATCTGCGGATCTTTGCGATGGTAGCGTGGTGATCAGAATCCACTTTTTCGCTTGCGTAGCTTGGTCGGGCCAACCAACCGGGTGAGTTGTCAAGTAACTAGAGTGCGAGAGCTTCAGTCCACTGAGCAGTCGGTTGATCGTACAGAACCGAAGAGATGATTCCTGAGTGGTTCGAGATACCTACTGTAGACTCAATCGCCGAGGAAGATCACCATCGCAACCTTTCGTTGCCTCTTAACAGAATGGTAAGTGGACATTGATTTCTCTTGAAATGGTCGGTATTAGAGGTAACAGGAGTACAGTGGCCGGAAGCATCGTTCTATCTGTTACCTCTCCTACACAATATCATGAACGATAATCGCAACGAAGTGATGTTTGCTCGTATCGATTACTGTTATCTGTCTTCGCTTGCTGCCCCAACCAACTTGTCGGCTCTCGATGGTCTGACCTTGCGGGAAAAGAGGTCGGGTACCGATTGCGAAGACGAAGACGTAGCAGAGCGATTAAGTGGTTGGTGGATGAGCTTCGCACCAATACAAGCGCTGTCGATGATCAATCACTAGAAGATAATTGAAAGGGCAGTCCACGTAGATCTCTTCATGAACAGATGCATATTTTTTCACATTCTTTCTACGTTTCGGTCAATTCTACTATATTTTCGGCGTGAACAAGACAGCACCTTTAAGCGTACAAACTGGAACGCGGTGCTATATATCAGCGGAATTCGCGAAACAATTGAGGGCACGGGTATTCTGACTTACTCGTCATCATCAGCCTCGTTCTGGAAACTAGCTCCGCCTTCTTGCGCTTGTCCACCCTCAGGGAACTAACTGTCAGCACAATGTCGTAACGTTGTATGACTCACCTTAAAGGTGTTACCGAAACTTCTGGACTGCTGGAGAGTAGTACTGAACATTTCGTAACGACGAATATCCGCGTCGGAGACGGATCGTCGAGCGTATCGCATTGCCTGTATTATGATCAGTCTAAATCACTTTTTGAAGGGGATATACGACCTCACCTCTTCGAAGTGGTCACTGAAGGGAGATTCGCGTCAGCTTCTACCTACGGGTACTGTGCAGTTGCACACTCACACTGTGATGGAGGGAACTTCATCTTCTTCATTGTCTGCATCCATTAAATCCACATCTGCAGTCTCGCCCTCAGCCTCGGCCTTGTCCTTACGCTCTCTCTCTTTCCGGATATCGGCCTCGATACTAGCTCGGATGGCAAGTTTGGCAGCACGCTGACAGATCTCGGTAAGGTCGGCACCGGAGAAGCCGGCAGTGCTTTTAGCGAGGAAATTGAGGTCAACAGCGGGGTCGATGGGAGATTTACGCAAAGTAGCTTTGAGAATAGACAATCGAGAGGTCTCGTCAGGAAGGGGTATATAGATAAGCTGTGCATCGGAGGTGAGCTCGCGATCACACGACAGGAATAGTCCACTTACTTGATCAAGACGACCTGGTCGCAGAAGAGCGGAATCAATTTGATCGGGTCGATCTAGCAATAGAGTAAGTCAAACCTGAACTGAACCGGGAAGAAACTGGATGATCGCTCACTGGTTGCTCCGATGATGAAGACGTCTATAAAACCTGTATTAGCGCTTTCGCTGTAAGCCAAGCTCCGGAAGACTTACTCTTCTTAGCGTTCATACCGTCCATTTCAGTCTAAATATAACAATTAGCTCAGTTTGCACAAGCCATTGCGGAATTTCACATACCAGAATCTGATTAAGGACTCGATCGCTAGCGCCACCGCCATCACCGCCAGAACCACCTCTGGACTTGGCAATAGAGTCCAATTCGTCAAAGAACATGACACAAGGGGCAGCCGCACGAGCTTTGTCGAAAACATCTCGAACATTGGCTTCTGACTCTCCGAACCACATCGTCAAGAGCTCTGGACCTTTGATGGAGATAAAGTTGGCTTGACATTCGTTGGCGATACTATATAGCATGAGAGGAATGAGCGAATGTGATCGAAGCCGATCATTGGGATGACTTACGCCTTTGCTAGCAATGTCTTACCGGTACCAGGAGGTCCATAGAACAGCACACCCTTAGAAGGAGACATACCATACTTGAGGAATTTCTCAGGATGCTCGACAGGGTATTGTACAGTTTCTTGCAACTCCCGTTTAACCTTGTCCAAACCACCGATGTCGTCCCATGTAGTAGTAGGAATTTCGACGACAGTCTCTCGGAGAGCAGAGGGGTTATTGGTACCAAGGGCAAATCGGAAGTTCTCCATAGTAACGCCAAGTGAGTCGAGGACTTCAGCATCAATAGTTTCTTCATCGAGATCGATGAGATCCATTTTCTCCCTGATCTGTTGCATAGCCGCTTCGGAACACAGAGATGCCATGTCCGCACCAACATAACCGTGAGTGTCAGCCGCGATCTGTTCAAGATCAACATCATCTGCGAGTTTCATGTTCTTGGTGTGGATCCGAAGGATCTCAAGTCGACCGGTAGGATCAGGAATACCGATGTCAACTTCTCTATCAAATCGACCAAATCGTCGGAGAGCGGGATCAATTGAATTCGGTCGGTTGGTAGCAGCCATGACCACTACGTTGGATCGTGCTTTAAGACCATCCATGAGAGTAAGAAGTTGAGATACTACCCGTCGCTCAACTTCACCTTGAGCTTTGTCTCGCTTGGGAGCGATGGAATCGATCTCATCAATGAAGATGATGGATGGACTGTTCTTTTCTGCCTCCTCGAAAGCCTTTCGGAGATTTGATTCTGATTCTCCAGCCATTTTAGACATGATTTCCGGACCATTAATGAGGAAAAAGAATGCACCAGTCTCATTGGCAACGGCACGAGCCATGAGAGTTTTACCAGTACCAGGAGGACCAAACATTAGAATACCACGAGGTGGTTTGATACCAATAGCCTTGAACAGTTGAGGGTGTCGTAAAGGAAGCTCAACCAATTCTCGGATCTACAGTTGGCAGGTCAGCTGAAGGCGCGAACGAGATTAAAATAGCGACATACCTGAGCGAGTTGTTTCCTGCAGCCACCGAGATCATCGTATCCGACAGCATTCAAATCGGCTTCCTCTGCTTCTCGATCGATAGGGTCACCTTCAGTGTGGATGACCTACAAAGATGAGAATTAGCTCGAAGGATAAGCAGAACATTAATGGCAGGAACGCACTGTGTCTGATGCAACAATCTACAATGAATACATTGTCAGCTCAGAATCTCTGCCAAGAGGAAAAATAGGCTTACACAGTAAGGCGAAGGATCAACCTCAACGACCTTGAAATCTACAGTTCTCATACCACCTCGAACTTGGAATACATCGCCTATGAACGCCTGTCAGCACCACTGAACCCACAATGATGGAGATGCAACGCACCTTTTCGGACCGGGCGATAGGCTTCCAGGAAGTAGGGACGAAGGTATACATCGAACAGGTTTCCGGAGAGTCCTACGCGTCCAACCATCAGCTCTTCTGCTAAGCCTCGAGCGGAGAGATCAGATGATAGACATACCCTCTATGGAATCAGCGAACGGCAGAACGTGGATACGCTTGCCGTATTTGATATCGTTGGCAGGAGATACGTGGACGAGATCGGCAAGCTTGACAGCACAATTTCCACGGGCAACTTTGTACAGGCCAGATGTCAGAATTGAGCATTGTTGTACCGATGGCCAAGAGGAGAAAGACTTACCCTTGTTCATGGCAATCTTGCCCTCTTCTATGTCATCCTGACTTAAGCAGATAAGAACGGTATCTCTCCTTCGCTTTCCACGAACTACAACCGCTGTATTAGAGGTATCAAATTTAACAGAAGGAGTGTAACGCACCGATGATGGTATCTCCACTGTCATATTAGATTAGTCAGCTACCGTGGCTTCAAGGTTGACGAAGGGACATGAAAGACGAGAACGAACCGGAAAAGACCGAGAGCTTCCATTGTGTTAGGATGGAGAATAGCGACACTATTGTCCTCCTGAGGACTTTCATCAACCATCAACCTATTGGGTCTATTGGATACAGAAGATCAGCATACGTAAAGTGGCAATCACATTGGCAGAAAAAATAGCAGTTCACTCACGATCGCTTCTGCCTAAGGATGGCAGTAGCAGTAGAGTCATCATTGACGGGCTGTCAAGATGAAATCGTAAGTGAAAATTGAATTGATGAAGGCCCGAAGCCCAAAGAGAAATGAGAGAACGGCAAAGACAAAGGTATCCAACGTACTCTGGAAGGATCATCAGCCATGGTGAACCGTGAGTCTGTATATGGGTTTTGTTTCTATTCGTCGCAGTAATATAGAGGCTTCCCTGTGTGACAACAAATGAGGGAATATAGATGAAGGAAAGATAGGTGGAAGAGGAATAAAGAACAGATGAAAAATGGAAGATGACAGAAGGATGAAAGAAAGGTTGGAAAGTGAATGATTGTGAGTGGTGGTGATCAAACACGTCGATGACGATTACGAGTCTATGAGTGCCACACTGTACCACTGTACCAGGTGATCTTAAATGAGCAGTCCACATAAATGAGATCGGAAAGTTATCTTCTTTACATTTCACCTATGCAAGCATCAGAAAATGATCATGAATGCATAGAAGAGCAGAGATGACGCTTGGAACGGCTAACAAGTGGAACTGAGTGACAGTTCTTGTTACACTAGGATGTAAACCTGCTTCTCGTATGCCATCAACTTAAGCGCAAAAACTGATGTACGACTGTGTATATCGGTTATCCTGCTGATAGCAGATGCGATAGCAGATGCGATACCTGGGATATGGATATGAAGCGGGCAACATGTCATTGCTATCTGACTCTTTCATGCACATGGATGAGGGGTAATTACCCAGTAGTGACCATTTGGTAACAATTGCATAGATATGTACTCTAAACTCGTGATACTACATGGACGGATTTTTGAAAGAATGAAGACAAGGGAGAGAAAGTTGAAAGCAAAAAGTCGCGCGTTCTAGTATGAACATCTAGCTTGATGGGATAGTACCAGTGATGGAAGTGACAACGCTCAAGATGGATGGTCCACCACACATCTCAGCGAGATCGCCGGAACAAGCCATGAAGGCGGAAGAATCATCGAGGAGGGCACCACCACCGTTTGAGAATGAGTTACCGCAGTAACACTCGGAAGAGTATTCAGTACCGGCGATGGTGTAACCAAGAGCGGCACATCCTGTGGCACAAGACTCAATGGTGTTGGAGGGGTCGCTCCAGAGAGTGTAGGTAAGAGCTCTTCCGTTGGTACCTTCGGACACGACACCGTATGTTGACCAACCAGAAGGAAGGACAGTGGTGGCGGGTTGAAGGTCGGGGTTGATGTAGATGTTAAGAGCGTTAGGTCCACCGCAGGTCTCGGTAGAGTCGCCGGCACAAGGCATGTAACATTGACCAGAGACAGCAGCATCATCAACCTAGCAATGAAACATGGTCAATAGAATATCGGGCCGAAACAAGATTAAGCACTTACATCATCTTGCACACCACAGTAGCACTCGTTACCGTATTCAACACCAGCGACACCGTAACCGTAACTTCCACAAAGAGCGGTACATTTTTCGATGGTCATATCAGAAGAAGAGGTTTGAACTTTTGAGAGAAGTCGACCGGAAACTTCTTGAACGCATCCACCGGCAGAGAAACCGTTGATAGCGACTGCGGCGCTGGTAGCAGCAGGAGCAGCGGAGGAAGATGCACTGGCCGAAGCAGCACTACCTGAACCGTCGTTGGAACCAGTGCTTGTACCAGATACACCGGTAGCGGCGGCAGCAACAGATGATGCCGCAGAGCTGGCGGCAACAGAAGGTGCCACGGGACTAGCGGCGGCTGAGCTGGCAGCCACAGGTGAAGCAGCAGCAGATGAGGCAGCGGCGGAAGAAGCAACAGCAGATGAGGCAGCGGCGGATGAGGGGGCGGCGGCGCTGGAAACGACGGGAGCAGCAGCAGATGAGGCGACGACAGGAGCACTGGACACAGCGGCTTTGCTGGCGCTGGCGCTGGCGGAAGAAGCAGCGGCGGATGAGGAAGCGGCAGCGGATGACTTGCTAGCGGAAGCGCTGGAGGCGGCTGATGCGCTTACAACTGCTGAGGACTTGCTGGCAGCAGCTGCGGAGCTGATGGAGCTCGCAGCTTTGGAAGTTGATGATGCAGCGGCAGCGGTAGTAGATATCTTGCCAGTGCTGGTAGCAGGTGATACGGAAGTCCATGGGTTACCGCAGCCACCTCCGTGCTTGTAAACAGAGGTAGCTTTGGCGCCAGAAGCAGTTGTCTTTTGACCGAACTACAAAGATGGTCAGTTAGTAAATGAAGAAGCTATATGCAGGAGGGTTAAGACTGACCTTGCTGACCAAGGAAGATACTTGGTTCCATGACATGTTTGGAGGGGGTTTGAGACCGTAGGTGTCGACGTACCATGCCTTGACGTAGTCAATGTTGTAACCACCCCAAGACCAGCCAGTACCCCATGCAGACCAGTCAAAGTCTTTGCAAGTGGACCAAGCAGCAGTACTGGTAGCGGCGGCAGTGGTGACAGTGGTGGTGGCTGCCTTGACAGAAACAGCAGAAGATGAAGTAACCTTGGCAGCGGAGGCTGAGGACACAGCTGATGACTTGGCCGAGGAGGCAACGACAGCTGATGTAGACGTCTTGGCAGCAGAGGAAGCGACAGCAGAAGAGGTCACAGCAGTGGAGCCCCCGCATGATGTACCAATGATGCCGAAAAGACACCATCTTTTGTCAAGGTTGGCTTGGTCTTGGGAAACAGGAGCAGCAATAGCACCTTGAGCAGCCATGAAGGCGACGACAGGGATAAAGACTTCAACTCGCATTGTGATAGTAGATAAGATTGGTCGGAAAAGTAGAAGGTTGAGGGGGAGGTCGGGTGGAGAGGATGTGACGGAGGAGGTTTGGAGGTTTGGGAGCTTTGAAGATGGAAGCGGTGGTTGTTTCGCTAGGGACTCGAAATTGAGGATGGGGGAAAATAGGCAGAGGAGGGGACATGATAATAGTTTATATACCTCAAATTCGTTGTTGAGGTCGCAAAAAACTGTCCGTCTTCGGTGTCTGAATGGATGCAGGACATTCTAGACAACGCCATGATGTCTTGAAAGAAACCCTAATCCATTCGAATTTAGCATGTCAAATGTAGTGGATGTGCCCCCAACCTTTCTGAATGCGGTTTCAGATACCCTGCGCTAAATGAATGGATCGTTATCTTCGTCGCAGTATCGATAGACAGTTCGTGAGCATCGTGATTTGGCGAATAATGCTAATCTCCAACGCGCAAGTGGAAGAACTCGATCAAATTTGTGAGACATCAGTGGGACCTTCAGAGGAAAGTAAGTAACCCGAGGGTGAATCACCGCTTTCAAACCCAAGCAGAATTACCTAAAGCGGTCCGGCATTCGGAAAGGCTTTAGTTCCCCCTGAACGCATCCGTCGCCCGCGTAAAGCAATCGCAATCAGCCAGATGCGCCAAAATGCCGTAAGGATCATTCTGATGTGAAATGCATGATGGGATGTTTCTGAAAGCCACATAATTGATGTACGTATAACTGTAATTTACCGTTCAAAGTGTGCTGTAACGGATTTTGCAAAGCTATTCACAAACAGGCTATTTGAGTTTTGCAGGTTTCGTCCACATTGTCGATCACAATGGCGTTGAGACTGATCTACGCATTCTTCGATTGCTTGGACTGAGTAGAAAAGCTGCATGTGGATGAGATATTTTAAGTGGTGGATAGGTGGACTTGGACGTGTCTCGTAACGGTCGAATCATTTCCCTTTCTGGCATCGGTGGTTCGACGCGTCGGGTTGAGCTAGGGGATGTCTGTTTCGTCAGCATCTCACGTCACACGGTCAGAGTTGCACATACATAGCTGCTTCCTCATCCTCAAAGTGGCGTACTAGGTTGCCAAATTGACTGCTTATCGACTTTTTCAGACCAGTACGGAACACGATGAGTAAGCAGCACAAAGCGGAAGCCTGTTGAAGACAAATTAGCAGTAAATCTTCGAAACTCTAAATTTCAGCTTCACTCACCGTTGAATATAGTATCTGCCACAACATTTGAGCGAAACAGATGAGTAAATGTACACCAAGACCCCGTATTGAGGAGAATGAGACAATCGAAGGAGCTAATTATAACGGTTATCTGGAAATCCTCACCGAATGAGAAAGGCACCCGCACTAGAAAAGAGCGAGAAAGACAGACCAGTTATCCCGAATCCACGAGTTACTGAACTCAACGAGCGATTCAGGGCTGTTTCAAGGTGCCCTTGCGTTTCAAACAGTCTGTGAGCATGTTGAGACGCAATCGCCAGCGATCTAGTCATATTGTGTTGTTCCAAGCTGATTGCTTGAGATAGTTCTGCTGACGATGCCAAAGTGTTATGCAACTGTTCGAATCCCATTCCCAGAAGGTCCAGCTCCTACCCCTGTCAGTGACAGTATCAGCCCATGGCAGGCTCCGGACTCACTGAAGTGGCAACAGTGGCCAAATGGGAGATCCCTTCCCAGGCCTTATGAAAAACAGACTTGAACGTCAGTGATATTATAGGTGTCGTAACTCACCATCTGCTCGCTCATGTGATTAGTAAATGAGTCGATGTCGTTCAAGGTGGATCTGATCCGCACTTGTAAAGCTTGGGCTGCTCCCTTGGCATTGTCGCTGATGACTCGATTGTGCTGAAGAACGAGAGTCAGTGAAGTTTGAGGCTAGCCCTTGTGTGATCCACTCACTTCACGCAGTGCATGTTTCAACCCAGATGAGAGCTGATTTGTCAACTTCACTTGTGATGTCGTTTACTTACCTCCAGTGCCAGATTGTCTTTCATATCGAAGACAATCGCCTCAAAGCGAGCATCTGTATCCAGCAATCGGTCTTTAAGGTCGTGCTCAATACGCTCCCAGATCATAGTCCTTTCTGCTTCGAAGGCGCTGAATGCAAATCGGAGATCTTGGGCTAGATGGGACGATTCCTCTATGTCACCACGTAGACGTCGGTGGGCAGATATCACAAGATCGAAAGTATCGTGCAAATCCTGAATTATTCCCAAAGTCATGATCTTTCCAACGGAGGGCTGACATACAGCACAACTTACCTTCGACCGTATCTCGAGCTCAATTTGACTTTTCTTCTCGCGATCGAGCTGCGATTCTTCCCTCCGTTTCATGAGATTAAGAAGGTTCATCTTCTCAATAGTAGCGTTCTTGAACCGCTCATGAATAACATCTTGCAGACTCACATGTGTAAGCATATTGAAGGATGTTATGGAAGGCGGCCTCACCTGCTTCTTTCCTGGCTTCTAAAGCATGACAAAGCTGGGCTAAGGTAGACGACAATGGGGTTAAATTGTTCCAAGATAGTGCCATACGCTTCCAGAGGTAAGAGGTTACTCACTTGCATCACTGAGATATACGTTATATGCGCTCCACTCTTGTGGACTACGATGTAAGGCTCTAAGACATCAGCTTTGATTATCCATGGAGTACCTACCCTAAACACAATTTTTGCTGTTCATGGATAGATCCTGCTTGTTGATCATCGAGCCTAACGGTATTTTCGCTTCTCCGGGCATTTGGCGTGATCGAAGCCGTCGACCAAGAGAGACATTCTACTGGAACCGATTGAAGAGCGGATTGCAAGGAGCAAATGGTGAAAGAGATGGCAACTGCAGAACGTCAGGTACTGTGTGGCAGAAGGAGGCTGCGACGAAGCACTCACCACTTCTTTTGTTAAGTTCTGAAAAGCCTTCTACGACATCTCCTTCTTTTTTGCATGAGTGCTGTAGTCTTTTTGCAATATCCGCATGACATTCCGATCGAGTCAGAGAACGAGTTAATTGAGCGAGAGCTTGGTCAAGTGGAACAAGCTTAAGCATACGTATTGCGGCTCGCGGAGCTACTCACAGGTTTCACCTAGATTGAACTCATGGGAAGAATCAACGAGACCACCGGGTGCCTGACCTTCGAAAGGAATAAGGATTAGACCGGGACATAATTTGATGATGCGTTCATGAATCTTACTCACCGCTTTTCTGACTTTCTGTTTCATGGTTGAAGTATCCTTGGGGGCTTGATGATGTGGCATGAGCGTATTGGAGAACGAGACCTAGAATGAGGAAAGTTGCTCGGTGCATGATAATCGAAGTGGTTATCGTATAAGAGTTCGAGGAGAGTGTTTGTAAAGGTGCTTGAAGGCGAAGAGTCGAGCGTTGTACTTGAAGAAGAGAGATTAAAGTAACACTAGACAATGTAGATGTCTTCATGAGAAGGCTAGAATGAGATACTATGACAGAGAAAGGAAAAGCTGAAAGGAAAATGGACAGTGCAAGGAAAAGAAAGAAAGTCGCGCAGTGGGGGGGGGGAGACATGAAATGTGAACAACAGGGGTGGATGTGTAGAGTGGAGGTTGATATCAAGATTAGCTGTTACGTAATCTGATGCTTTAGGGGATGGCACAAACGCAGTAATGTTGGATGGGATACGAACCATTGAGTGTATATATATATATATAATATCACACATAGCTCTACCTAGTACTGTGATACATGACAGTAACCAATCCCGTATTCTTTGTTTCCTTTGTCCCCTAAAGGCATCTCCTTGTCCCGACCGCTTATGGGTCTGCAAACAGAGTGTTGGAATCGTAAAGATGCATTAATAACACAACAAAGGAGAACATTACGATTACAAGGATGGCGTCTATCAGTTCAGAATATGGCAGGTTGAAAACAGGACCCTATCATCTATGCCTGCAAGTCCTTTGGCCAATCTTTCTTTTTCAACCATTCCCCGTTGGGACCGAATTTAGGATTCTTTTCATAATGTATGCCATCACCCAAAGGCCTTCCAAGGGGCACTGAAAACGGAATTTTGAAATCAATCGTCAGCTCAATATATGTGGCGATTATGCATAACTCACGTATCCAACCCAAACGATTTTTGCCCATCTCTTGCTCCCACAACTCTAATTTAGATCCAAAAGCCCATCTACTACCCACATTGGATCCACCCCACTCCTCTTTCCATTTCTTCTGAACCTTTCTCCTCTCAGTGTTGTGCAAAAAATATCCATATTCCTCCTGTAAAACCCGGCTTTCCGCTTCGTGCTGATCTCTACTAGCGAAAGATTCGACGTTCGTTCTAGCGTTTAAAATGAGGTACACATGAGATATGAACATGGCCGCGGTGAAAAGACCAAACATGGCCGAGCTACGGATTGGATTAGCAAGATTGTGACAGGGAATCTAGCATGCACTCACACAACAATGAGCCCAATGATCTGTCCGTCTGTGCTTGAGGATTTAGTTGTTACAACAATGAGCAGCACCATCATGTAAATACAGAAAAAGGCAGCCCAGAAAGTGAAGGTCATAAAGAACTGTGTGTCAGCTCTGATCATTGATGTATAGACTAACTTTATGATTGGCCCATCCCACACACTGCCCTATCCATAAACAATGATCTGCGACGACATTAGATACGTTCACGCGCATCGGTTTGCATGAACGTACGATCGAACTGCAAAATGCAGGTCCCACAGTGGCGACAGTGATGTGTTCGATCTGGCTTGATGATCTGGCAATGACGACACCATCTGACAGGAGGACTTAATGGAGGTAATGGCCTCTCCACTTCTCGCCAGTCTTTAACCCGTTTCTTGCGCTGTGTCTGCCCTTTCAAGGGGGCATCGGTTCCGGAATCGGAAGACGCTCGCTGAGCACGAAACACATCGTGCACGAGATTACCCACAGGTGCAAGTTCAGAAGGTTGTGGTCCATCGTCTCCTTCAGGAACACGGTTTACGAAATTTGAAGGTGTATAGAAATTCTGCAAACGATAGTCTGTCGGACCGGGTTCTGGAGCTTTGGGAACATGCTACTCATCGTCAACACGGCAGGCTGTAAGCAACACTCACCTTTGTAGCTAGTCCCGGCCCAGTAATGAGAATCTGCGCAGCAAGTCAGTGTCGCTCAATGGCGATAATTGTATGTGAATTTACCTTGACATATGTCCACAGTACCAGCAACCACAGTATCACATAGCCGATAAGGAGGCCGACTGCGTATGCATTCAGATCATGCTCGAGCGATGATCAGACACTCTGACTCACCACCCGCACTCTTTCCTAGCCCTGAGCTTGAACCTCCTCGTACCATCGGAGTGCAGACCCGTCCGACAATCACGTAGAAGGACCAGCACATCAATGCAAGGACAACACTAAGAGCGACGATCAGCGTCATGCAAAAGGACAGATGCAGAATAGACTCACACTACAGCAGATTTCCTTGGTATCCAGGGATCTGGTCTCCAAGGCTCGTTGCGATAACGCTGAGCAGACCGATGAGGAGCATGCGAAGTCGATAGTTGTTCATTCGGTGTCAGATTTTGATTGTAAATGTCATTGCTTGGTGGACTAGCGAACCCACTGTTGTCCTCATATTGAATCCCCACTGCAAAAGGAGAGGAGTGATGTTGATCCTGATGCTGCATGTGCTACGATGGTTGACATAGGCAGTACAGAGAAATTGGTGGTCATCGACTCGAGATACTGCCTTTTTTTCGCTTTCAACATTACTCGTAGACGATTGTTTTCGATATATATTCATTTGTTGTTTCTATAAAAATGAAATGTGATGACGTATATGGAAGATGACGGGATCAAATTACTCTGAACCGTCAAAAGGAATAAATAACCCCTGAAATGAAAACCACATACCCACCACATTACTCTTGTTTCTCCTCCCTCCTCCTCCCCGGGTCTTCTTCTTTCTTCTTCACTCTTCTCATACTCTAAATTCATTCGCTCCCAATCCATCCATCCATAATAACAATGTCACGCAGAGTATATATTGGTCACGTACCTCCTCGTAAGTTCTAATTCATCTATCTTGTCGGATGCAAAACGCAAAACGCGCTGTAAAATAACTTCCCCTTACTCCGATAGAGGCTCAGAAAGCCGATGTAGAAGATGTAAGTTAAGTCATATCCGCAACATGGAAACGTAAGCTGACGATATGGTGCAGCACTTCAAGGGTTATGGTCGTCTTGCAGATGTCAAGCTCATGGGGAACTTCGGGTTTCTCGAGTTTGACTCGTCTAGGGTGCGTTGACCTATACTTGGCGAGTCAAAACCGCTGACATGTTTGACAGGATGCCGAAGATGCTATTCGAGACCTGAACGGGAAATCCTTCATGGGAGAAAGGTAAGTACTGTGGCCCGCAAGCTTGAGCTAAATTTTCAGCTTGGTCGTCCAGGAACCTCGTGAGAACAGAAGGCGAGATGTATATGAAGCGTAAGTTTTACATAGATGTGTCGAAGCTAACTTATTTAGTCGTCCTCCTCGAAACTCTGGTCCTCCTCGAAAAGGTGTCCGAATCAGTGTGATTGGAATTCCTAGCTCCACAAGCTGGCAGGTGCGGTTCATTTCTCTTCGAATGCTTGTGAATGCCTTCCATCACCCTATGGTCCAACGTAGCCCAAGGCGTTTGGTATAGCTGTTAGGTGGCGGCAGCGAACCTTCTTCTCTCATGTCCTGTGGATTTTATCCCAATTTGGCACATTTGGTCCCTCCTGACATGTTGCTTCAGGACCTCAAGGACTACGGTCGACTCGGTGGCAATAATATCATCTACGCTGATGTTGATCGAAACAATCCCGGTCAAGGGTACGTTTTGCGATTCCCACAACATACGATATTGACTCCTTTTCGATAGTATCGTCGAGTACCCGACCTTGGAGGACGCCGAAGAAGCGGTAAAACGTCTTGCTGGGGTTGACATCAATGGCTCACCTGTGACATTGGAGATCGTGAGTGCGCATAACACATAGCAAAGCTAATCGGTAGAATCCTGCTGGGGCTGATGATAGTCGACGTGACTTCGACCGCCGACCCCCTCCTCGTGACTATGATGACCGTCGTTCTTACAACCGAAGTTACGACGATCGACGTGCTCCTAGAGACTACGATCGTCGAGACGATCGAAGGGACGATAGACGAGACGATAGAAGGGATGACCGAAGGGATGACAGACGAGACGACAGAAGAGATGACAGAAGGGATGATAGAAGAGACGATTCGTACGTTCCTCGGGAAAGATCACCTCGAAGAGATTACGATGCACCTCGACGAGATTACGATGATCGTGCTCCCAGAGTCGACCGTGATTAGTGAGTCCAATCGTTTTTATTACCAGATGACGCTATTAATCAACTTGTCTGTCAGGATCTTCGCAACAGGTACATGTTTGAGTGAAAAATATTTAGTACATTTGAATCGCAATTTCATTTTGCTGACATGAGCTATAAACAATTGATAATGAAATATGAATATTTGTTCGAGACATTTTATGCGGTTGCAAACAATTCGCAACGTCTCATTGTGATCACATGTAGTGACATCAATTGGACTCCAGCCGGCTACATCAAGAACGACTTGACAGAACCTCTTCTATTGTTCTTTATTGCACGTATTTGCCCCAGACTTTATCCCACGCTACTTTTCCTCCGGTTTCGATGACATCGCCGTGACAAGGGATGATTCGATCCCATTTTGCGGCTGCAATTGGCTGGAGCTGTTTCTTCAATAATCTGAAAGGGTAGAGAAATGATTAGCCTGATTCACATAATTTGATGTTTTGCGTAAAGAAGATGGTTCACTCTTTGTCCTTAGCGATGGTGCTTGCCATAAGGTCATGCATTTTACCTCCTGGACTCATGGACGATCCTGAGCCTGTCAACTTGAACAAAGTAGGTAAACCGCCTTTGCGAGAATATTGTTCGGTCGGAGGAAGATTGAACAGCATATCTGCTTGAATAAGGGTTCCAGACGGGTGATGAATGGCGGTCAGTTCGTCGTTCATATGAGCAGAGACTTGATGAAGAGAGATCTAAGGAGGGTCGTCCAACAATCAGTACCGAATTAGGCGATACAATCGAAAAATAACGGAAACCAATCGGGGGATGATCGAGTTGAATTAGAACTAGCTTACTTCCGGTTCAAAGCCATATGTCTTGGATTGTCCATCTTCTGTAGCTCCGAAGAGACCAGCCCATGCGATGCTGGGTTTCTTCTCCTTGTATATTTCTACACCGATAGGTCTACGGATGCAAGTTAGCGAGAAACTTGTGATTTGGCGGTCCCCCTGCCAAGCCCTCACGACCTAGGCGCTCGTCATTCTCTCTCATCCACACAACAGTCTTCCAGCTCGTCCATCAGACCTCGCAGTATAAGATCGATGCTCACTTTGCTTCGGGATAGTGCTTCACATAATCCTCAATATACATTCCATGTTCTCCGTCAGGGGTGACGATCCACTTGACTTCTCCCAAAGCTTTGAGAGTCTGAATAGTCGCAAGAGTGAGTGGAGTTGAAGCGTATACCAATACCTCTGATCCAGTGGATCCACCTGGTTGGGGTGCTTGAGGAGCTGGCTGTATACCACCATCCGCGAATGAAGGCTTAGATGATCGAGGAATTCGGACTGCAGTGCTTCGCCCTCCGATCGGAACTAATCCAGCTCGCGTCTGGAGTCGCACTTTTGTCAGTTACCATGAAGCGAACGCAGTCGAGATATAACTTACAAACGGTACGGAGAAAGTTACGATATCGGGTGTAACCTGCCGAATTACGAGCTCTTTGTCTCGAGAATCAGAGGATGAATCAAGGAAGGAAGCGAAAGCAGATGAACTGGACATGGTGCGACGCAGATTCTTCAAGGTGTGGGTGTTTATACAATTAGCGCTTCTTGTTATGAGGAGAATAATACTGGGCAGATTGTGGGAAGGTAGTGTGGTCAATCAACTGAGCAATACGATGCTTTCAATGCGTGTAGAAGGATTTGAACTACAAAGAAAAGATGCGATCTCAAAGAGCAATGATAAGAGAAGAGAGAGAGAGAAAAGAGGTGTGGAAGAAACGACGTCATCGTGAAGATGGGCAATTTTGGAATTAGATATCATCTTACGATATTTTCTACTATTTACATGGTCGTTATCTTACCTCCATGTTTTTAGGACTCTGGAAATGCAGATTGACGAATGAGCGTCCTTATCCAAATACCAGTAGATGCTCTCCTATGAAACGGCTCCAGAATGACATGGTCACAGTAGAACAAATCTAGGAGAAATAAGAAGAAGACATGACGCGGAAATCTTTCAGAATCAATCTCACATAACAATCGTTCACCTTCTCGCCACTCTTTTCTCTGATCCGGATTTCTCTGATTCACTTCACTTCTCCACATCACATTTTGGTCTCGCACCCAACTAACATTACTGGTAGAGAAAGGGTATTGCAGCATGTCCCGAAATCCGGATGCCGCTCCAGCTGTTCATTGCAAGTGAGTTTGTGATATCTATACAAATTCCCCTCGAAATTGCTACTTTGCTCCTTTAACAAGTGCTCAACAACGACAGTATCTACAGCTGAAATCGGAAGCGAGACGATGCTGACATTTCGACTAGATGGGATTTTTGTACAGACACTTTCTTTACCTTCTCAGAGTGGGAGACTCACTTCACCGTTGAGCATATTGCCTATGCTCAACCGGTCGTTCTGACCGGCCGGAGATTGAGGAAAAGGGAGGCAGAAGGTCACTGGGAATTGGTAGATGAGGAAGCTCGTCCTGCAGGTGATTCTCTGCCCTTGCCTCCTGATTCATTCTCGTCCATGAACAAATGGAGATTCGAGATTAGGAGAAAGGCTGACGACACATTACGTTCAGAGCAATTACCTATCAATCCTCACCCTTCTCAAACGACCGGTGACACAACAACAACTACTCATACACTTTCATTTCCCATACCGCCATCATTCCAATCCATACCTGATCCACCGGCCTCAATGTCAACCAACTTGCTTCTACCACCTGAAACATTCGATGACAACGACGATGGGCATGATAGATCTCACGATATTGATTATCAAGAACAAGACAGATTGTACAGCTCCTTCCTAAGGTCACCATCCCCTGCAATAGGCCAACAAGCTTCTGGCTCTAGGATAGCATCGGGCTCAGCTAGCTACCAGCCTCCTCCACCAGGCCAAAGATCTCAAACACCGCCTTGGACTGATACTCAAGCTCTATCTCACTCCCAACCTTCTCCTTACTCCCCTCACCCTTCTGGGTCGCGACCGATCACGTCTCAACGACCAACACCGTCTACGCCGGAGATACCTCGTTCTGGTGATGTGCCTGCCGTCCCAGTGTTTACATCCCCATTTCAACCCTCTCAAGCTTCTTCTAAATCTCACTCAACGCCAAATCGCTCCGACACTTCCCAAGTGAATTCAAACCGAGAAAGAGCTGACTCGACGGGGTCACAAACAGCTCCCGGTGCCATTCCTCTCAGATTTGGTGCAGCCTTATCGACCGGGGAACGTGGATCACCTTTCAAGGACAGTCCTAAAGCAGCAGGATCAACAAGTGCTGGAGTCGGCTTTGGCTGGGGTGGTGGTGGATCGTCATAGGTTGTGCAATAAAGGAAAAGGAAGATGTTGGAGTCAAGTTTTTTGTTCGTCCACGGATTGGTCAAGCGGTCAATCATTGCGATGGAATTTGTTTTTGAGAGACATAGTTGATGGGTGGAAGCAGACAGGAGCAGCTTACATAGAAGGTGGAATGGTCAGAGACATACACTTGGGTTTTTACGGACATTCACCAGACTTCTGTACCATTTTGGCATGTATTATATACATAGTATAGTACAAGGTGTCGCCATATTAGCATAGATCTTGGTACAATTGTCGTTGCGAATCGTTAAGTGTGGCATGATATCGTCAAACTGTTTTCGTTCCTCTCAGAGCTACTGATTGTCCATATGTATCACAAGTCTCGCGATGACAAGCTTACCCGCAGCTACCAATCCTTCACCTCAAGCTCATATTCAGCTTGATTGATGGCAGCTTTCTCCCTGTTTTCGACAGTTTCTTTCTGTCTGTCTGCAAGAACTACTGCCAAAAGCTTCCTTTCCTGAAGAATGGTGTCGTATAATTCTCGCTTGTTCCAATATTCGAGGGCGGTGTCTACTCTAGCATCAAGGGATTTAGGGTGATTTGGATTGAGGAGGGAAGGGTTGACAATTATCTGTTCTTCAATCTTGATTGCATTTGCGGCAGAAGATGAACTCTCGATGAAGAGAGATTTGGAGTCAGCAATGATAGGACTGGCAATTTGTTCGGACGGCAAGATTGGAATTGGAGTAGGAGTAGGAGTAGGAGTAGGCGATACTGAAATGTCGGGAAGGACAAATTCTTCTTCGGGTGAAGAGACCAATTTTGATTCGTTTCTTAACCATTCGTAAAATCGATCCGCAAAATCTGCTCTCTTCTTCCTTTTTCCTTCCTTTGGGTCGTTTGATGAGGATCTCTTTTTGGCGACGATTCGTGAGATAGCTTGTCCAGCAAGGCTATCTTCTTCTACATTGGTCAACCAAATCCAAAGGTCTTTCTCTTCATTCCATGCATCGCCTTGTGTCTTCCAGACGTCGTAATCGAGACCAAGCCATTTACAGAAATCGGTAGGAGACGTAGTAAGTGTTACGTCAATGGAAGGAAGTCCAAAAAATGGCCCATGACGAACAATCAAATGAGTGAGATGCAATGTGAAGGAATGGGACAAGAGACGAACAAATCGACCCAGGAGTAAGCCAGTTGATGAATACGAAGCCATGAGATGGTAAAAAGCCAGGTTTTCAGATGGAGTGAATAAGACGTCGACTTGATAGAACTGGATAAATAATGATTCACATCTTTCAGCTGTGGATCCTCATCAAGCCGTGAGAATAGAGCTTACCTCATCGTCTCTGACATCGAGGTCAGGATTGACAACAACGGGAGACACTTTGAAACTGACTTCTCCACCTCTTCTTCTCCAAGCGGTAGCACCTATACTTGCTCTCATCTTCCCGCAGAAATCTCTCAGTTCGTCTACCTCTTTACCAAGAACCATTTTACCTGTTCCGATGACCTTGATCTCGCCTCCATTATTCGGTCCTGATAAATCCTTAAGTGTGTCTGAGACCTCTGCAGGTTTGATGTCTAGCTTTTTGATCACTTCCTCCAAGAGCGGATCAGGGGCGGGGAGTGATTCAGCAGTAGGAAGCTCATCCTCGTTCTTTGTATCGGGATTATTGGGAGTCCATTCTTCATCACCTCCAGGGAGAAACCCTTCGTATCCCACCAGAACATCCAGATCACCATGATCGACCTTTGACAGGAGACTACGAGGTGTCTTCACATCCTGGAAATGGAGTTTCAGAGCAGTGTGAACATGATTCTTCAAAGCTTCGTATTCTGCTTGAGACAATCGTCGGGCAACAGTTCCAAATGCGTTTCCGCCCATTGCTGTAAGACGTCAGAAAGGATCTGAGGAATACAGAGCTGCCGAGTGACGCTGTCACCAGTGACGGGAATGCCTGATTACAGCAAAGTGTTAACTGGCTGATTGAACACATATTAGCATGATCCACTTTTCAAATGATTGAAGGATAGTGTTAAATTTCTCACGATATCGTAGGATCGTCAAGAAACGTTTAACTTATTTCGTAAAAGATCGTTAGGATTAGGACTTAAGAGAGGATGAAATAGAAGAAATGGTGCGCATTCAAGACTTAGTTTGGACATCATCGAAAGAAGAGTAAAAGGGAAAGGAAAGGTCGAAGATGAGAAAAATGAAAGAACAAAAGAAAACACGAGGACAAGTCATGTCGAATTCCACACAACGAAAAGCGCTGTAAACATGCACGGAAAGCAAAAGATCCGCTGATTAGTTTTATCCTATTGTTCGCATGGCACGGCCAAGGAAACGACGACACATCAGGATAGCATCATTACTTCTAGGCTTTTGGGGTTGTATGCATGAACATCTTGAATGGATCTAACGAATTGTAGTGAAAATAATGAGATTTATAATTTTTAACAGTCATCTACAGTCCACCTCTGGAGATGACCTAAACCAGCTTCATAGCTTCCTCTAACTTCTGCAATCTATTCTACACACTTCATTGAGGCGGACGGAAACTGAGTAAACGAATATTAGCACCGGTTATGCTCGTCAAGCAAAGGCTACACTCACCCAGGAGGCATTTGTCCAGGAGGGAAGGGTAAACCTGGCGCACCAGGGAACCCAGGAGGTCGGAATCCAGGGGGCATACTATAAGAAGGACGATATCATCAGCCAAGCCGTCCATCATCCGAAAAGAGATGACTTACCCAGTAGGAGGCATTCCTGGAGGCATACCCGGAGCACCACCTGGGAATCCAGGAGGCATTCCTGGGGGAAGACCGGGCATACCGGGAGGGAATCCAGGAGGAGGGCGAGCGTACGCCATAGGTCGAGCACCCATGGCTCCGGGAGCACCTGAAAAGAGAGAACAACCAAGTCAGCGACCTCATCTTCTCCATCCCACCCATCGCTGTCCATCCTCAGCATTCTTTGCCTATGATTTCTAGTTGTACCGCTTGTTCTCGTCGCTTCCACAATTTCTCACAGCGAGCCGATTGTGTTTAGTTTCCTTGGGTAGAAGGACAATGAACTCACCAGCACCCAATGGCATTCCTCTTCCAGCAGGCACACCTTTTCCTGGTCCAGCTAACAGTGCTCCATCATCTTTCTGTACGGGAGGTGGTCCTTCCACTGATACCGAAACTATAGTCTCTCCACGAAGTATGACAAGACCAAGTGTTCTCTTTTGTTGCACATTTGGTGCAGCTTCTCCTTCAGGTGCACCTTTAGCCTTTTTCCCCTGTGATATTTGGAAAACCTTATCAGCTAGATGGTTTCGAGATTCGACGATTTGAAGCAAGAGCTCACTTTTACAGTTCTAAACTCCTCACACTCTGCAAGAACAAAGTTCATATGCTTATCATATGCTAACATCTGACCAACAAGGGATCGACCATCATTCCTGTACATTCCACGAATAGTCAGCTCACGTCGAAACATATCGTAACAATCCCTTCCATATTGTCTTTCACGCTGACATGTAACATTCGTTGGAGCTTGCTCTGTTCGATCACCTTATCCTCCTCTTATCAATCATCGTGTCAAGCTGAACTCCGGCTGTTCGGGCACCATCAAGATAAAAGCAACTTACAGAGTAACCTTGAGTTTATAATGAACCAAGGTCACCATTTTGGAGTGTTTAGCTTTAGGAGCTGCATTTCGTGGATTAAAGACGGTGAGATTAGCTTTTTCTGGCTGTAGTCAGCAAGGAGGATAGGAGGAGGACTCACGAGGCTAGATTCGTTGTCGAATAAGAATATTATACAGGTCATAGTCAGCTTTCATGATCGTTCGCCAAGAACAGCGTTCTTCCTCTTCGACTAATACGTTGTAGTTCTAGAGCATCCCAATACGTGTAGATCTCCATTCTCAAAAGTCGTAATAATTCTGCTTCCCAGTCAATGTAGATATCTAATTGACTCACCATCTCGTATCACTGCACACTTGTTTTTCCTTCTTAAAAAGATCGATAGTTGCGCTCGTCAAACTTGTCCAGACTGATTCTTACTGGCCAGACAATGGTGGTGGTGTTATGTTATTGACGGATTCCAGTAATCGCCTTTAGTCTACCTGGTAGATTGATGATAAGTGATTGATAGGTCTAAATGTCAAAGAAGAATCAAGTCAACTGAAAACAAAGTAAAAGGAAGGGGTGTTGTATGTGCGGCGTTCACCGGTAATATCTCAAAGTGGCAGAATCAAGACATTCATTGTTTCACGATGTATATACATGCTACGCTTCCTAGACTCTCTCTATGCAAATTCGACACGATATATATATAATGTGTGGATCTATCCATGACCACTCTTCAGTTATGCACGTTGAAGAAATACAACAAGATGATAAAAGCATATCTATTCATCGTACATGTACATTCATCGCACATTCACTGAATCAATGCTGACGCGTCAACAAAGTGACAGTCGTTCCGTTCTTAAAGATGATTGATGAACAGATCCGTTTGCTTTCGTAAGCTATGTGATGTAGATATATGGATCTTGCGTTTGGTTTGGTAAAAGTGATATAAGGCAACAGCAGATGAATGCATTTAGTACTTTCTTACTGATCTTTGCCGGTCGATCTAATTACAGTACTATGCTTGCGACAGTGGTCTCGACACAAAGGGACTGTATGAGTTTGGTGGATGCGAGTGTTGAGAATTTATGGGTTGAGAGGTAGGCCAGTAGTGCTTGGGTTGACCGGGCCTAGAGTTTGTTGCGGGAGACGGTCGGTGTGGTTGTCGCTCAACTGACGATTTGTTAGTTTGCGGTGGAACTGATGCCATTGGGCCTCCATATACGGTTGGAGGCGGATCGCGGCGATGATCGTTGGTATGGGGTGTAGTTTTTTCGGAATGTCGATGTTGGCTTTTCGACGATCGATAATTAGGGGGGGCGAACCAACGCGCTGATAATTTGGCGGGAGCCCAAGGATTGGGTGAACGTTGTCGTTGTGGAGGTGGAGGCTGAGATTGTTTCGGTTGAGAGTTAGGAAGTGCTCCATCGTGTCCAGGGGGGCTTATATGCCGTCCAGACTCGGGATGTGCTTGCTGTGCTGGCGGCGGAACAGATGCTCGAGTGTGAGTGTGTGATCGACGTCTGTTGCGTATAAAACCGATCTTTTCAAGGTCGGCTTTGGCGTCCAGGTAGCCAACGGGTTTGACAGAACGAGAAATGTCGCGTCTAAAAGAGGGATTACTTCCACTGGTCACGGGTAGTAGTTCTTGTTCGCCGCTTGAAAGCAGATCCTTCACGGGAACATGCCATCCGCCACCGCCGCGTCCGAGTCGGAGAATCGGCATACTTCCAGGCGGTCTTCGTAAGACCGTTCGTTCGGTTACTAAGCAAGCCATCTTATGACGGTTATCTTGTACAATCGCGTCACCTACTTGGTCTCGCTTGACCTAGAAGCCCCGTATTAGCGTAAAAGAGACGTATGTAAGCGACTAAAAGCGCACCTTGAAATCAGATACAGCTACTTCTATTTCGTGGTCACGCATTATTGTCAAGTCGCCAATCGCCGCTCTAACGAATCTGTCAGTATCTGATCACAAATAGGAGGTAGATGACTGACTTGTTTCGCTCTTCGAGCCACTTCATCTGCAGCTCCCTTCTATGTTCTAATTCCTCCCAAAGCGATAGTAATTGCGGATGGGAGTTAGCAAGAAGCATTTCCTCTTGTATATCCAAGTCTTTGATAGCTCTGGAAAGTGGGTCAAAACATTGTGAGCACATGACGCTGACTAAAAAACCTATCACTTACTCGTCGATCATCAGGTGTCGTTCCTTTTGACGTGCGACAGCAACGGGATCATCAGGATCCACTTGGAAGAAATAATATGTCAGCTGAGAATATAGTCGGAAGTCTGAGTAATCCTCACCTTCGCCCTTTTTCAGCCATTTTCTTTTCTTTCTAGGCATTCGTTTCCGCGAATCCTCTTTTCCACCATCCTCCAGAAATGACTCCGTTTTCGGTTCTTCGGGTGTTGATACCCCTTTCGTGATGTCATACGGCTCAAGAGTGTCTTCTCTCTCGATCTGTTCAGAATCCTCGTCTGCTCTTCTCTTCTTCCCAAACACCAATCGGATAACGCTCTTTTTGGCAAGTCCTTCACTTGATTTCTTTTCTGGCGATATAGTGCGCCGGCGAGTAAGACGACCACTGACAGGAATATCCACCGGCATGCTCGAATGTCGAGGTTGTTCGTGTGCCGGCACCACTGGTTTCCTTGCTTCACCTTGTTCAGCTTGTTCTTCTTGGCCTTCTTGTTCTCCTTGTTCTTCTTGTTCTACTTGTTCTTCTTCTCCCTCTTCCATCTCCTCCAGTTCTTCTATCCTTTCTCCCTCTTGTGCTTTGCCATTCTGGTCCAGATCGTCTTCGGTTTGTACGCCGTCCACTGCGTCGTCCTCGCCATCTTCAATCGCGACTGCTTCAGGCTCGGTTGCAGCGTCTTCTTCTGTACTCGCTTCGTCACCTAGGATCAACCCAAGAGCTGCTTCTTTGTTATTGGTAGCGTATGCAGGCGATGATGCCCTTCTCCTGCCAAGCGTGAAGGGCTTTTTTTGAGGTGATCTGTCGGGAAAGGATAACGAGCTGGAGATACTTCGTCTGGATCGCAGAGAGCGGGATGGTGTGGACGGCACCGGCGAGATCGATGATTTGTCGATCATGCGTTCGGAATAGTTGACAGCGCTCCGAGTTGAGCGATGCGGTCGTGATTTATTGGGAGATTGGCTACCGAGTGCAGAGCTTGAACTCGTCTGAGGCGAAACGATTGGAAATAATGACATGGCTCCAAGAGCGCAAGCAACTGGTCGGGAGAAAAAGTCAGCTTTGGCTGTCTTCGAGTGGTTTCCAGATTCTGCCTAGAATGGTTCGTAGCAAGAAGAATTCGATATGTGATCGATGTGTAACTTTGATTCACAGATGGATGATTAAAGCAATGACAAAGACACAAGCAACAAGTAGCGTGAATGGTATACGAAAAAAAAAAAAACGGTTCGTAAACTTCGAGATGTCTACACCAGATGGAACGAGCGAATCATGCGGTGATCCAGTGTTCAGTGAGATATCTCCGCGCCGAAGAAGAGTGAAGTCAGAAGGAATCAGGGTAGAGGAGAGGATGTAGCAGAACAAGATCAAGTGAATGAAAGGTGATAGAAAGAGTAAGGAGCAGGGGGATACGGAAGGACGGGAAAGAGAAAGAAAGTATTCAAAGAGTTTGAAGTATCGGATTTTGGTGCCCCGCCCTCATCTGTGCAATGATAATTGAAAGCCAAATTATGTAATAGACTGATCTAATCATATATTGAAAACAAGATATTCCAGAAAACGCTAGGCAAGGGATAATGGAGATCACAACGTTAGATCTGATCAGTGGCCTGATGTTTGAGCCTGATCTGAATAATAGCGCGACATCCATGGGATATCACTTCCGCCTCACACCAACGCTAAGCATCAGGAAGAATACCCAGCATAGAGGCAGGAAGAAATCCATGAAAGCGAGCCGATGTTGAGGTGTGAAGCGGTAACTTGCAAAGCCAAAAAGCGGTAATATAAAAAAACTACTACCATCGGCTTTATTCAGGGATTGATAGCGTGGTGGGAATGACAGATGCTGGAAAGTAAAAAATGGGAATGAAGGTTGAGAGCTGACGGAATGATTCAGGGTATACGACAAAAGAGTGGAACTGGGGAAATCAAGGGGTAATAAACAGAAGCGAAACGAGGGATTAAAAGAATAAAATCAAAAGAAAATATCTAGATAGCATGGGGGCAATTGACTTCACTATGAGTATGAGGCTTGATGCTCTTCTGCAGGTGCACAATAGCAATCGACAGTCAAGATTATGAAAAGCAGTGATAAAATCACAATCTCCTCCTTGATCTGATGAAACCCGGTAACCGCCGAACCGAAGGTAGACAAAGGGACAAAGAGAGGTAAAATTAAAAGGAAGAAAAGAAAAAAAACGAAGATCATCCGAAGCGGGTGGAGGTGATGATTCACCCATCCAATCAATCAACCATAAAACTCCCTGATCAGGAATCCGCCTCCTTTGTAGGAGACAAAGAACGGGACAACACCTTTCACAGAACGGCGAGAGGAGATACGATGCTGCAGATGCAGAACAGTCTCATCTGATAGTCAGGCATACAATAGTGCAATAACCCGTAACGAATGCTCGCACGCACAAAGCAATGAAAGGTGAAAGGAAAGGTGGAGAATGCGCCAAATTGAACTTGTCCACTCGTAGAAAGAGAACGCGAAAGTCAATGGTTCAACTCACAGAGTATCGCACCGAGTATGCTTTATACAAGACAGAAAGCGGTTTCGAGATATACGGGACCCTATGGGAAGAAGTGATGTAAGCCTCTCTGCGATGTGGAATACGATGCACAGCCAGAGGCGAAAGCGGAAGTTGCGAGATCAGAAATGCAGAGAAGTAAAAGACTATTCCTATTGCCCATTCACGCTACCATGGACGGATAGGACATGTGTATGATGGGATGTCACGACATGTGGAATATGATACTGACCGATGAAACAAATCTTCCTGGACTTCTTGTTATTGTTTTGGTATGAGGAGAGTGACGCAAGGGATATTGCAGTGTTCAAGATGTATATACGTATTGGAGATGATATAGAAACTATGCAAGAGTATGATGAGTTGAATTGAATGGATCGTATGATGCGATATGATAATGAGGATGATGAGGATGATTATGATGATTATGATGATGCTGAACGAATCTGCAGTGATGATTGATGAGGAAGAATGATACCAAAAGGTATGAGTTAGTGGTGTATAACAGGGTTGTAAAGGAAAAAGGTACGGCATTATACCTTGTATTCCTTTTTCTTTTGATTTTGATTAGTTTTTCCAATTTGAATCATTTTGACTTTCTGTACCAAAAATGCACGGTGCAGCTTTTACCCAGTTAATTCAGGGTCACCAAACCCTGAAAGTGGAGGTGGTCCACATATCCAAATCAACCTGGACTACTTATGGGAATCAAAATACAGATCAAGTATCTGTCTACTCGTGACAAACAGCATCACCATGCATGAAATTACACCCAAGCATGACAAATACAGTGCTACCTACCGGCAATTAAATTTCACTCAGCACTATCAGCGTCTCAAATGCTATCTAGAAGCCGCCATACCTTGTGAATCTTCATTCCTCTTTGCGGGGTTGAAGTGTTATTTGTCGGTGTGTAACGAAGAACCTGGCGTCGTAAGAGGAGGACGAGTACATCTCAGATTGATTATTCCGTTCAGAAAGTGGCTCGTTCAGCTGACGGCACCGCTATGATGGACGCCCAAGAACTAGAATCATGTCCGAAGACGCGTGCGTCGTACATGGCATATATAACGGGATGACAATCCTGAGAAAGGTCTTACTTTTGGCCTCAGAAACCTTAAGTTTGTCCTGGTGTATGATGATTATCATGCGATCAATCACCAGGAGGCTCGGTATAACAGTAGATCCGCGAGTAAGAACGAATTTATGGTGGGACCGGGTGAGACATGATAAGCTTTTCCTCTGCGATTTCCTCTAGCCAAGTCATTTGTATAATGAACACAATGGTATTGAGAACGTACGCTTACTATATACGGGAGACAAGTCCATCTCCCATTTCTTCTGAGGGGAAGGCGGAAGGTGTGACCCCATTGATCGTTATGTGTTTGTCTTTTTATGGAAGGCTGGAATTCTACATTTCTGGCTTTCGACCTAAAAGTATGCCAGCACAGGCTATCATACTCCTAATGAGCTCTTTGTGATACTTCCGCTACCACTGTCCGCACCGCATGATTGGAATCGGGTTCGCGTCTCTGCCATCTTTAGATATCTATTGTCGTCGTGATGAAACCGAGTGGCCCAGACACGGACATTTCTAGTGCGCTATGACACGCGCGTTGAATCACGTGATAGTACCATCCGAGTAAGTAATGATAAAACCACGCGACTGGATTTGATTTCGACAATGATTTATAATGTCGTTCTCTTATAACAATATTCTTATCTATAGGCGTGATCAGAACTTGTGTGTCTCTAGGCCGCTGCACATCACTCAATATAGATTCACAGTGTCAAAGTATAAGGGTCTGCAAATTCTCTCGCCCAAGTCGGTCTCAACATGGTGGCCGACCCTTTCTCAGCAGCTTCGAAACCATTTATCCCACCGGACTCATTTCCTTCACGTCCTCTTCCATTCGCAGCCACATTAGATGACCCATCTTCCTCCTCAATAGTACATAAATTACCGAAACCCAAGCTCCACAAAGAGGGTGTACCTTCTAGCTTTCCTAGTCCGATATACAGCCATTCAAGGCAAGCTAGTTCTGCATCCATCTCTACTACTGCAGGACAGCTGGCGGCTGGATTAGACTTGCTAGGTCTAAGCAGTCCTGGAGCAGGGAAGGTGCGAGATATTGGAAGTGATGAATGGATGATGGAAATGGTAGCGAAATGTGTTGATGCTGCCAAAGGAGATCTGATTATAACGTAAGTCAGGTCAGATACTATCGCTTTAGCCTCCTGAAATTCGTTGAGCAAGGCGAAGGAGAATATTGATTTCGACGTCGGATTGAAGCTGACTTGTGTTCTTAGCGGGCATGGTCTCATCAACCTGTCAACTAAGATATCAGAGCTTCGAGACCTTGTTACACTTCCCAGCTCATCTTCACCTAAACCACGTTTATCTCACGGTCCACATCACTCTCCCTCGATGAATCTCCGATATCCTGCCGATCTATCTTTGTCGCCTGGTGCAAACCATCTATCAGCAAATGCAAGGTCTTTTACGAGATCCACTTCCGCCCCTGCTTCCTCATCCTCCTTCTTCAACACACTACATCAGTCCGCGTACAGCCGTACACCGAGTGGACTTGGAGCTATAGTCCAATCTCCGGGCTCACCGACTACGACCGAAGCAAGCGAGGATGCTGAGGACAGGAGAGCGTTTGGAACACCAATCGCAAACGGAAACGGAAGAGCGCTGTTAGGCAGTCCTAGCTTACCTACACCTCCTCCAACGGGGCTCGCCTCACCTTCCCTAAGCGAACAGCGTAAAAGATCTTTTGGGAGGAGTAAGACTGGGGCGGTGAACTTGATTCAAGGCAAAGCAATGGATATAGGTATATATGCTGGACAAAATAGTTTGACCAGGTAAGCGCAGCCCATTGTCAGGCTGAAGAGTAGGCATGCTGACTCGTGTGTGAAAGCTTACCTTCCGCACTGTTCGAAATATCAAATCTTACCGTTCTAAGTCTTCGAGGAAACAAATTGACGTCTCTGCCAGCTGCTATTGGAGAACTGAGGCATCTGAAAGAACTCAACGTGGGATTGAACCACCTGGTATGTGGGACGAAGTCTAATGACAATGAACCCAGCAACTGACTCTCCTTCTACTGTGGATCTTCTAGACTGAGTTGCCATCTACAATTCTACATCTAAATCTCGACCTTTTTACTGCATCTCCTAACGATTTCCCCAAACGACCTTCTCATGAGGAACGATTCTCCGATATTATACTAAACTACGACCACCCTGTTACTCGATTAACGACGATATGCATGAATATACTGATATCCACAAGACCACCTAATGACCTTCCACCACTACTCGACATGTTCGAGTGGGATCATCCTAAAAGAGGTGTTCCTCATCCCCTATTAGATTCCGAAGCTATGCACGAGGTTATACCCAGCCACTCAGTATCCGATCTCGGCCGAGTGCTGCAAACGTTGAGAACGGCCAGTACAACCTACAAGCATCGTAAAACCTCTGGAGGAAGACGGTCCCTTGACTCTTCGGTTGATCCTTTCCCAAGACCATATAAACCACTACCTCCGGATGATGCTTCGACCAACCCATATTTCTACCCTTGCCCATCGCCGCGTCATCTGGAAATGAACCTTGACACAACAAGCAGGCCGACCCGCCACTTATTTCTGCATCCAGCCGAAGAACGGATAGAATGGCGAGAAGTATGTGGTACGAAAGATCTGCCTATCAAATGGAGAGGATGTTCCCCTGGTTGTTTGGACTTTCTGGAAAAAGACGAAGAAGAAGAATGGACAATGGATAGCGAAGAAGACTGGTAAGAATTTGTACATAGTCACTGCCTGTTGCTACTTGTCATCCACTTCGTTTGGCTCAAATGCACCGAATGCATTATGGTCTGCAATCTTTTGCAGTGTGATAAACATCAAAACGACTTTGTTATCGTGGACAAGATCTTGTCAAAAATAAAATGTCCCCGATGAAACCCCGAGTTACCGATATTCCTGCAACTTGTCAATTTTGAACAATTGCCGAAAAATCAATTCATTCGGGATGATGATCTCAGGGTAAAAAGGTAAGTAGCTTTAACGAACTGAGTTATTCCAGATAAGCAGTTGACCTAATTATGGGAAGAGACACGAAAATTACAGCATGCGTCGGAAAGATGAGATGGGAGGGGTGTTCATGCAAAGTAATCATCCTCCTGATCAATCGTCTTCGCAGTGCAGTGTTTGGCCACTTGGTATTGCATATAAACCTCCATATATATTCATCGACTCTGTCAGGTGCTTTGGACGGCATCTAGGTAGATGCTAATCCCGGTCTTCCGAGTCATTTCACCTTCGTCATTATAGTCTCCTTGACGTCTACTACCAAGAAACTGTGAAGCATGACAACCGAGACAGGGGCGATTATATACAAGGGTGAGCGACTCATTCATACATAGTGCGATGGTGAGGGCAACGCGAAATGTGCTGATTCAACTCGGCTCTGCTATTTGTTATCTAGCCTTTGCGCCGACGATCAAAATGATGATCTGTATTGGACTAGGAATAGTCTTAACAAAACGATGCAATTTTCAACCGATATACGCAAAGGGTGTCAGTATATTGTCTCTGGTGAGTAATCGCGACATCAACTTTGTTCCAACTGGATTTGAAAATCTTACTTGGAAACGATGGAGATATGGTTGTTGATCACATTTTTGCTTATCTTTGCTGTAGAACATCTCTTTGCCCCTTCTTATCTTTGGATCAATGGTGACTGCTTTTACGCCAGAAAATATCAAAGCGTTTGGTCCGCTGGCCATGATGGCTATATTCTATCAGTTCTTGGGATTGGTCTTCGCTTTGATCACCAGGGAGATCTGTTACGTTCCACCAGATTTTCAGTACGGTATCTTAGTGGTGAGTGATTTGGAATATCGATTGTATGCAGTTCTCGTGATAAGCTGACGGAATGGTTGTTCAGATGGGTGTTTTGTCAAACTGGGGTGAGTAATCATAATTGGTACTGCATCAATCAAGTACAGGCATTGACCCTCCATTTGACTGTGATAGGTAATTTGCCAACAGCGGTTGTTTACACTGTCGCCAAAGGATCTCCCTTTGATCCTAGCACCGATACTGAGCTTGGTGTAGCATATATCGCGTGAGTGGTGAAGCTTATCGACGATGTCGTTGAAGTCTGCTGATTGAGTTGTATATCAGCGTTTTCGTGCTGGTCATGACCGTGACCTTGTTTCCGCTTGGGATGCACAAGGTGAGTAACCCGTGTATATCAATGTGACCACTCCTGAACTCTCCTCTCTGATCTTCCACAGATGTGTGCTTGGGATTTCCGAGAAGAAAACCTCGCACGAGATAAACCTTTGCCCCTTCGTCAACGATGGTCTCAACGATTTGAGTCTATCAAATCCATAATTCGACCTGCTAAAATCAAATCAGATGATGAAGAGCAACAGGGCGAAAAAAGCCATGATAGTGCTACTACATTGAGTGCGCCTACCGCTTCACCTTCAGACGTATTAAGTCGACATCGCTCTGAGCATGATTATCATAAATCTGCTAGAACAACATCTACAACGGATATGGAAGGAGATGCAGAAGATGGAGATATAGTAGCACCTGATTTAGTCTATCGAGCTAGATTTGCTGGAGGAGCCGATGTCACACGTAAGAAATCAAGAGCTTCATCATTTCACTCCTTGATGGAGTCTACAAGACCAATTCCACCTACAGCACCTCTGGACGCTGTCGGAATTGCTGAACCGTGTCAAGATCCAACGTCTCCTGAACCCGATATATTACAGCCTGTATGTTCTCGACACGGAGGTGAAACTTATAATTACCATCATCCTGCTACACCGGCACCTTCCATTCATGCGGCGAAACCACCACTTAAGAAGAAGATCATGAAATATGTGAACCCTTTTTTAAGTCCTTTCATGGCTGCGATTATACTGGGGATCATCTGTTCAACCGTACAGCCAATCAAAGCTCTTTTCGTCACAGGTGTACCTGGCTGGTCAGGAACGAGAATACCAAATGCACCTAATGATGAACCTCCTCTAGCGTTCATCATGGATACCGCTACTTTCTTGGGCAGCATCTCGATTCCCGGTGGTTTGGTCTTGCTAGGAGCTAGTTTTGGAAGACTGAAGGTCCCCAAGAATTGGAATGAAGTTCCTTTTGCTGCCATTTTCGTGAGTGACATCTAGCGCCATGAACCTGTACCTCATCACAATCCCATAATGACAATATCCTATTTTGATAATTAGGCCATGACCGCGTTCAAAAGTAAGTATGTGTTCGCAGATTGTATGAATGGCAGACTAACGACTTATCCATCACAGTGATAGTGACACCAATCATCGGGACGTAAGTGATCTCCAATGATGTCTCACGTGTATTACTCAATAAGGTCTTCTTGCATATAGGTTCTTCGTTATCGGACTCAGGGATCATACAAGCCTGTACCCAAAGGAAGATAAGAGTGAGTATACACCACACTCTGAAAGCGGCGTATCATCTGTTCTGTGCTTACTGAAACGAGTAGTGAGAACGTTTGTCGCTGTCCTCTTGAGCGGTACTCCAGCGTCTGTTAATCAGTTAGTCATCACCCAATTGTACAATCCGCATGGAACGGCGGATACACTGTCGACTTTCCTGGCATTGCAATGTAAGTGGCTAAAGACCACGCTTGCATATGACACCATGCTGATCATTGTGCTTATCACAGATATAATGATGCCGATATTATCGACGTGAGTCTGTGTGGTCCTACTGACATCAAAGGAATCTGCAGCTAATGTATATGCCATATAGAGCACTCGCTGCTATTGCTCTTTTTGTTGTAAAATAAATCGCATTAAGAATATGCTCAGACTCGAATAGGATATAGTTAGATAGCTAACGAAAAGGGATTTACCTAATATTGTCGGAGCGGAATAGATTTATAGAGTATTTGTACGGTTTATGGATATAAAAGTTGAACAGGTTTCACAAAGAGTGGACCAAAGGGGTTTCACTCCGCAAAATGAATTACAAGTCGATTCATTACTGAAGCTTGGTGCCACTCATCTCTTCCTTGGTTTCGTGCCGTTCTTGGAACGTGCCAACCACGCCTTGTAATCTGCGGACTGGTTGTAATGTTGTTGTGGACGATCATCCTGCTGTGTTGTCTCAGTCCGGTATGGGGATACAATGTTCGGGCTCGAAGATGGTTGTGCAATCGAAGTCTGTGTTGAGGGCGGATGACGATCTGTATCATACCAAGGGTCGCCACAGTTTTGACTGTGTCCATAGGAAGTTTCAAGTTGGGTATCTATATCAATTCGGACATTTCTGGTCTGAGGTTCGTTTTCTAGCGAACTGACGTGCCTGTGGAGCAGTGTTTGAGTTGAAGGTGAGAGCAAGTCTTGATGGTCTTGGTAAACATGTGGACTTTGACTTCGACTGTGATCGTATTCTAATGCGTGATAATGGTGAGCTCGATACTTTGATTTAGCTTCCCGATCAAAATGTTCTCGGTGATCTGCCTTTTCGTCATCGAGTTGTGAACGAGAACTGTGCTCTAATGCATGTTGGTCATGGTATCGGTTTGGAGGATTAGGTGTTCGTTTTCCCCTCTTAGTTTCAATCTCAGTGAATGTATCAACGGACGATTGACCTTCAAAGAAGTCTGAGGGATCCTTCATTCGTTCGTAATTGGTTCCCCTTCTAGCATTGGTCAGAAACTCTTCTTTCTTCTTCTTGATCAGTAATTCTTCATCATCTTCTTTGAATGGACTAACGTTTCTCGAAGGTGGATCTTGCACTAATTCAAACATACCTTTTCTCTCTTCTTCTCCTTCTGCTAAAGCGAGCTGACTAGGAAGTGGGGGTGCTGGAGATCCCCATGATTCTTCTACAGAACCCAATTGAGCTTTCTTGGATCTTCCTCCTATTGCAGGTGCTAACATCCTTTCTTTCGCTAACGCTTTATCGTATGCTTGAGTAGGTTGGAACTTAGGTTGTCTCCAACCTCTCACATACTCTGATGTGTAGCGACTGAATCGATTTGACTGATGTGATTGCTCTTGGTCTTGTTCTTGTCGATGATCATTGATAGTTAGCGTATCGAAAGCAATTTCTTCAGGATCAGCACCGCTAAACCACGCTTCGATATCTCTAGAGGCATTGTGATCTGGCCTAGTAGTCATCGTTGATAAGTCCTGGAAGCAGGATGTATATTTGTTGTTGTTTAATATGATGAGAAGTAGGTATCCATTCACTAATGAATTTTGTGACACAAAGTCAGCAAAATTGATGCCTTGCAAGGAAGCCTCCGATGTCGACATGCAGAAACATGATAGATGGATCGGTGCTTCTTGGCGAATCAATGCTCGGAAGACGTGAATCAGTTGCGACAAGTCAATAAGGCATGACGACTCGTTGGATACCAGGTGATGATTGTCATCCGAGTCGAGCTTACTTTACTGTTCGGCATAAAGCGGAAGAATAGCTTACCAACTTTACTGAGTTAAGGAGGACCTCCAATCAATCGGAAGGGAGTAACCCACAGGTCTTTAGCCTTCTCCAGCGATGTGATATCGAAGTGAAGAGAGGGAAAGGATAGGAGAAAACATGAACCAAAGTTCAAAATGACAGAGTAATTCAGTAATTCAAACGGTAGCAATGCACAGGCCTATGTTCCCGTCAATCATACCTCGGATGCATGCGCGTAATTTGACTCCTAGCAACCTACTTTAATCTACTTTCCTTGCCCATCTTCTCGTACCAGAACCAGAACCAGAACCAGAAGAAGCTGTTGATACTTTTTCTGGAGAAAGGGCAGTACCTCTTTCTTCCGCACTATGTCTTCTTATAGAAGCTTTTGAATCCAAGTCATTATTTTTCCAATAAATGATCATTTGACTAGCTAAAACGGCATTCAATATCGCCGCACCTGCGAAACCGTAAAAGATCAAAGGATCATCAACTTCTTGTTTGGTTGTGAATAATCTTGCCAAGCATCCTAATAAAGCGTTGAATACTGCGAAAGCAGATAAATTACCTGTTGATTTGTGTTTGTGATTGGAAATGATTTGAGGTGCTTTGGATATTAATGATAAGGGTAATGTAGCAGCTTGAAGTAAGGCGACTGTGGAATTCAACGATGATGAAGAACAAATGACAATGGCAATTGCAATCATACCAAGTCAGCTTCACTTCGTTTTTATCTCGAAATATGTTTGGAACAACAGTGCTGTCGTGACTCGAGCTAAAATGTAAGGAAACACTTACGCATTCCAGGTGGACAAAGGTTCTCTGACCAGAGAACGATTCCACTAATTATGGTAATGACTAAGCCAGAGATGACTTTACCCAAGTTATCGTTATTCCCCTTTATTGATTTACCACTACCAGTTAAAGGACCTCCTAATCCACCACTGGTTCCAATAGCACCTTTAGGTGCGGAAAAGAAGAGGATCAAGAGGGTGATAATGACATTTTGAATGGTCAAGAAGAAGTTTTCGCCATATGTGGAAAATGGGAATCTGTTTCTAGATGCATATGCCAGATTGATAGCGTATGAGGCAGTCTCGAGAATCTACACAATACGTGGCAGTCATCCAAAATAGTTAGATTTATTTGACTTCGACAAGACTGGTCCTAAGAGTTCTAAAGAGGAAGGGCGAACTCACGTAGGCAGAAAGAGATAAACCTCTAGCAGAACCAGATCCTACAATCTTGAGTATCTGAGGTATCTTGACTATTCCACCACCTAAGACGATACCCAATCCTAATCCTTTGGATAAAGCGTATTTCAGACATTCGACATGAGTGATATCAAAATTGTATACCAACGTTTCATAGCATTTCTCGCCTATCAAAGCTTCTGCAGGTTGACGTAGGAATGAAGGAATGTTGTGCGTGATCGCAGTTACCTGTGAGATACCAAACACGCATAGGTTAGTGAGATTCACGTGCAAAAAGCTAGAATGAAACCAGAAAACGAGAACGTACAGCTGAGTGCAGAGTCGACATGATCGTGAAGGATGGGGAGGGCAGAATCACAGGTTCAAGTGCGATAGGTGCCAGGATGAAAGTCAACAGTATTTACCGAATGAGTTATGATATGTATGTAAATATTTTCTTAATTCAACGGTGTCATGTTTGTTGGTCGCGGTGGGACGTTGATTGTCTGATTCAGTTCGTCATTTTGATTCCGTTGGTTGTTGTTTAAGCTTAAATTGTAGGATTATTTCGTTCAACATCCTTGTGGAAGAGGGAGCAGAGCATTCTTCATACATAATTACATGTTACAGATCAAGAGATATCGTTTGTAACAGAGATATATAGATAATAGATCGGATTCGACTAAGGCTATCAAATTACGTGACAGAAACACTAATGAGGAAGGAAAGCGAAAAATTCGCCAGATTATAAGAAAAGAAAAAAGTCCATAGCCAAACTTGAAAATCGCAATTATCCTTAAAAAGCGACGACCATCTCATAATTCTTACAACTGAGAATTATATTCCAGACAAACGAATACGGCAAATGACGAATAGATAAGAAAATCCCAACTCTTTGATTTGACACTTCTCTGTTCTCAGCTTCTGTTTGACATCGTCTACTCTAGTGAGACACTTATATCCATCTCAATCCGTTGTCGTGTTCCTCCCTCACACCGGAAAGCAGCCCGCTCATACTCATCTGTAGCTCGACCTGACTATCTTTCCTCACGGTTCTTTCTCTCTGTCGACCCCTGACGTCGGAATTAGACATGTTTATAGACGTTGGCGAAACTCTGTCCAAATTCTCTGTACCTTCACCTTCAAAGCTGGCTGCTGAAGACACAGATTCGCTTGATCTGCGAAGCTTGTTGATGGAAGCTGATGAAGCGGTGTTTGGTGATGGTTCGTACGACATCAGGACGTCCTGGACTGAGTTCTGGGGGTTATTCATGGTATTGGTGAGTGTGTTGCCCCAGATTCGAGCGTCCAGGTTCATATGTTCGAAAGAGAACGGTCGATCAGGTTCAGGGGAAGGTCGCATGACTTCCAGCTGTTGTCCACCGCTTAAATCAAAGGTAGGTTGATCTCCCATGGGGTTGGGATTTTGCTGACCGTCACCCATCCAGAAAAGAGATGATTGAGCGGTAGTGACGGGAGGAGGTTGAAGAGCAGGGTTTACGCCAAAGTTCATCAACATGCCTTCCAACTGGGAGATGCGATTACTCTGCATATCGGTGATATGTTTGAGATCACTGAACTCTTTGCGTCAGCAACAAGTTGGACTCATATCATGACCACAATACTAACCGGATGTATTGGACACTCTGACTTAAAATCCGTCCTTTGCAGTGGGCAGTGTCTTTCTGTGTTTTGATAGTAGTGGAGTTGGCTCGTTTGGTCTTCTAAAAAAACCTTACATCAGCATTCGATCTGGAGTTGTACCGCGTTTACCACTTACTTTTTTCTTGCCAGATCCAACTTGAGGTTTTGCCTCTTCTTCCTCCAAATCGTCCAGTACTTCATCGTTATCCGGCAGACTGTAAAGTGGAGGTAGAAGATGGCTGAGTTCTTCGATTTTCGCATTGATATGCTCTCGTCTCCTCTTTTCAACCTGGTTATGGCATTCCCTTCGACGCTGTTTCTTGTATGACTCCTCAGATAGAGTCTCCAGTGGTCTAGCGGGAGTCATGGGACTATCGATTATCGCATCGTCCAAGTTCTCGCCAAAGGAACCAATGCTACCTGGAATCATTGAAGGAAGACTTCCGCTTCCCCATGATATAGCATCATGATCATTTCGAGGAATGGACATTCCAAAAGTCCCAGGTAGTCCAAAATCAGGAGGAGAAATGGAATCGGTTTGTTCACCTTCAACGTGAGTATCGAGGCCCATACCCAGTCCCATAGGTTTACCACCATTCTGACTAGATCCTCTGACTTGACCTGAAAAGGATTGAGCCCGACCAGGTGCAGCTGATCGACCTCTGGGCTGTATAGATCCCGAGGGTGGTCGAACATCGTTCATGGATTTTCTTCCTGATCGAGAGCGAGAAGAAGGGGCTTTACCTATGTGAGAAGACCTTGAGGAAGATTGAGAACGAGACCTTTCCTCTGTGTTAGCAGTTTCGACAATATTGATAGGCGGTTCAGGATTATCATGACCGAATTTCATCGCGCTGAAGATTGATGCTGGGTGAAACCTATCTGCACTAGTTGACGTCGGCGAGTTCATGCTGTAGTCGAAGGTGTGAGGTTGAGTAGTTGGCAAAGAACTGGAAAATGAGAATGGAGATGCCATATTCATCGGGATATGATGAGGACTGCCGGACATGAGAGAGGTAAGGATATTTGTGTCCACTGTCATCGAGCCGTCGGAAAATGGTCGATGCATTGACGGTCTATGCGATGTGCTGTCCATCCCAGGGATTCTAATGAGCACCAAGGTGGATAAGTTTGGGCAGCAAAACAGGTATTCAATAAAAGAGAGAACGTCAACTCACTTGAATCCCTCGGTCTTGATGGTTGTCATTGGATACGGATGTCTGTTATGGTTCTGAATATTGTGGTGATGGATGGAGAACGATAGACAATTTGGCCCGGACATGACCGATAGAGGGATAAAGGGGAAGAAGAAGAAGCAATTTGATCAGCAATTCGTCCGAGCGTGGATGAAGTCAACGGGTTAGACAACGGTGTTGGAAAAGGCGTAGTCAATCAGGAAGAGAGGCGAATGTGTGAGTTGAATTATGTTTATATATATGGGATGAATAAAGGATACCTTTGATTGGTGAAAGATGTGTGGTAAGGGAATTCGTCGGTCACATCATACTCCGATGAACGAGGAAAAAGGGGTATTGATGCTGATCGTGTAGAAGGGTAAAGATGGATTGTGATGAAGAATACTGGGATGACCGCTTTGACGATCCGATTCAATCATGATGATATACTTGTTAAGTTGGCCACTCACTTTTATATCGAGAGATTATATTGTTTTCCCCTCTCAAGTTACGACTCGAATTCTACTCGAGCGTGGTATTCTAAGTTATGCTTCTACAGATGTCTGAGTACGCAGTGACCTGGACAGGTTTCACGTTGATGTCGTATGTTGAAAGTATATAATGTGGTCTAAGCAAAAAGTATACCGCTCGAAAGTTGACAACGATATTGGCTGAAGCTGAATAATGATGGTCGCGAAGAAAAAAAATGTTCGTGCAGAGGATTAACAAACAGATATCAAGATATTTCTTTTCCCCCCTCCCTGTCGAAGATATCAGGTAATCCGTACTTCTTTTTTTCTAGTTTTCGTTTACTTTTCTGGTGCCAACGCGGGGGGATGATGATGAGGTAAGAGGTAATATAGGTGTGAGAATTACGCTAAGATGATTCTGGCCCCGGGGGGATCGGAAAGGGTAAAATAAAGTAAAGAAAAAAGCCTTCAGGAGAACGAAAGACAAACAAAAAGACGTAAAGGATGGGAACAAGGAGGCAGGAGGGGCTGCAGTATGATGAGAGGAACCGAAGAAAAGGGCAGACGAATGCTATTTGTAAACGTTATAGAGTATGGCTCTTTCCCTCCTTCTTTCTTCGGTTAGTACGTTGAAGATGGGGGTAGTAACGATTCAAGGATGCGAGTGTGGTATTCCCCCCCTTGTTGTTTTGATTATGGGATTTTTGTTATGGTTGTTTACAAAATATAAGCCAGGGTATTCCAATCAACCCTCTTCCTCTCTTCCTCTCTCTTCTCCTTCTCCTTTCTATGATACTTTCAATTTCTTTGTTTTGGGGCGGCAGGGGAAACGATGCAAGCGGGCTTTAACCAGTGCGGGGGTGGTTTGTCATTGCACCTTTTCAAGTAATTTGTCCAAAATACCCTTTAATTCCCATCAATTCCCCCAATTTCCCCAAAGTATTTTTCAGAGTTCGAATAGGGGCAGTGAGCTGAGCCCCGTGTTTCCCCCTTGTTCTGTGGTAATTTGGATTCACACTCTCTCTGTTCCTGATGCAGCTTGTTTTTTCGGGTAATAATTTAGCCTATACACCTTTCTTACTCGGCGGGAACTTGGGACCTCCCACATAGCGGATCGTGCCGATCTTTAAATTACCCGTTAAATTGATTTGTTATGTATGATGATGATGATGATGATGATGATGATGCATGATCCGTGCGTGTGTGTATGCGATCTCCGCTCTCATGCCCTTTTGGATCCGATAGAAATCGATCTAATTAAGTGGGATTCTTTCTATTTGAGTTTCAGATTTTACACCTCATCTTCAATTAATAAACATACATACGGAACACAGTTGCTCTTGCACAGCTCCCTTTCTCAGCTCGGACCTCCCTTTCCCTTTCCCTTTCCCTTCCTTTGTGCATACTCGGTGTCAATGACCGAACGACTTGAATCCCGATCGGATGGATACGAGTATGCTTACTGCACTTTGATCACTCGTTCATCTTATCTCGCAGGAGTGATCATCTTGGCTCATACTTTGGCAAAACACAAAACCGCTTATCCTTTGATCGTTCTATACACTTCATCTTTACCAACGAGCAGCATCCGAGCGCTGGAATTAGAAATACCGCATACCAATTTGATTTTACATCAAGTAGATCCACTTCTTCCACGTAAAAATGTAAATGTAAAACTCATAGCAGAAAGATTTGCTGATACGTGGACGAAATTGAGGGTATTCGAATTATACAAGATTGGAAAATGGGATAAAATATGTTATCTGGATGCTGATATGATCCTATGTCAAAATATGGATCACGTATTCAGTAAAAGTTTACCTGATCAAGATTGGATAGCTGCGAATCATGCTTGTGTATGTAATCTGGATAAAGATCCATGGGCACCTTCGGATTGGAATAGAGATAATTGTGCTTATACACCATTATCACGTCCTACTGCAATTGAACAACCTACTCCAGTAACAAAAGATGCTAGACCGACATATCACTTACTCAATAGTGGAATGTTCCTTTTCCATTCTAGTGAATCACTTTGGAATCGGATGATTGATTTCTTCAATACTACTCCTCTACTTGCAGAATTTCAATTTCCGGATCAAGATTTCCTTGCTGAATTTTTCAGATTTAGATGGATTAGTTTAGGTTGGCAATTTAACGCTCTTAAGACGATGCAATATTGGCATTCAAATATATGGCAAGATGATCAAGTAGTTTGTTTACATTATATAGTAGATAAACCATGGACGAAAAGAGTTTCAGATGATGGCGTAGCGGGATATCTAGGTAGAGATGGTGTAACTCATACTTGGTGGTGGAACGAATACGAAGATTGGACTAAGCAAAGAACGGATAGTGGTGATACTCAAGTGATAGATATCGTCAAAAAATACGTTGCAAGCTCAGGTCATCAAGAAGATGAACAGGATAAAGACATGTTGGCGTTAGGAAGCAATGTTCAAGCCTTTGCCAATAACAAATCCGCAATCCCAGTGTCAGCTTAGAGATCTAAGTGCGAATACCCATAGTCTTGTAGCTCATGTTCCTGGTAGTCCATGTTGTTGGATTTCTATAGTCAAATAGATGTAGCATATAGTCATGCATAGATAGATTGTGAGCTTAGACTTGCGCATGTGGGTTCATTGTACTTAATGTGGGTCGCAAAGGATGGCCAGCTTGGCAGGGTCACTCACCTCGATCGCTAAATTCCGAAAATCTATCCTGCTGTGACCGCTATCTTCATAAATCTGATAGGTCACTCATCCATTGTCTTAACATAGACAAGCAAACACCCTAATCGATGATGATCAAGCAGTGCGATCATTCATACACACGGATACTCCGCACGGCTATTATGCATTGATTAATCCGATGACATCCGAGAGCACTTCGAGTTACGGATACTTTGGTTAACGACATACAACGATATCTCTGATATCTAATTTTCTATTTCAGCAGACAAATCGAGTCTTGTTTATTTTCTCATTCCCCCTCCTCTTTCACCAACTCTCGATTTGTCTCATCGACCCCTTCCTTCTTCTCTTCCTCGTCGCTCATCAACCTCGCAGTCGCTTCTCGATCTTCTTCCGGTACTTCTTCCAGTCTTACCAGGATCTCATGTATGGACTGACCTGGACCGAGTGGGAAATCGATTTGAGATCTTGGGAAATGTAAAGTGTGCGTTCTTTTCTGAGGTGGTTCAAATGATGACCGGGAAGGTGGTTCTGGAAGGTGGAATGCTGGGATTAACCATGTCCAACCTAAAGGTACTGAAGCAAGATGAAACTTCAATCTAAATTCACGAGATCTATCCAATATCAAGGAATCTTTTGAAGGTGTCAGGTGATGAACAATGTAATCCTATTCACGGACACCGATTGGTCAGCAAATTTGCCAAGGTAGTGTAAACAACATGCGATAACTCACTTGGTGATCTTGTGGCAAGGAGCTCGTAGTAAGGTCATCAATGTCTGAAGCGATCATTTTTCCACAGCTTCTGAACATTTTATTGGTATCAAATCTACCTTCACCGCCTACACCGCCCCAAGTAACCTGACCTCCTACTCCTTGACCCGTTCCACCTCTAGCTTTGAGTTCGTCGACATATTCATCGTCATATCGCGCTACTGATGCCCAAGCTTTCCCTTGACCCGTTCCACCTGTCCCACCAATGACAAGAGATGCAAGCGGTTTATGCCATCCTGAAGGTGGAGTGAGAAGGAGTGTGATTGATACCAATCTCACACGAGATGGTTTAGGTGATGTGTAAGATGGTGGAGCTTGATTGTTGAACAGCAAATGGATATATCGGCACCATCTTCTTTCTAAAAATCTCGGTGTAAGACAAAAATACCTCAATGAGGGAATGGAAACACTCACGACTTGGAATGGAAACACCTCTTCCGGAACTTGTGGGTTTCATTCTTCTACTAGAATGCAGTTTGAAGACCTCGTCGACCCTTCCATCTTTCCTATCTTCTTGACCTACTTCACCTGGATTACCTTCATCTCCTATATCAATGGGATAAGGAGGATTCGTATCGACCTGAATATTGATTGAGGGTGAAGAAGAAGGGTTTGATAAAGTCGTTGTGGAAGAATTGGTCGATCTAGTCACAGGAGCTACATTGATCTTCTCAGAATGTGCCGGTGTACTTGTTCTTCCTAATTCCGTTTGATCCTCAGTTACCTGAACACCTGTTATATCTTGTCCTGAGCCAACGTAAACCCATCCATCTCGGTCTCTATCATCTTCTGATGGGGTCGTGTTTTCTGACGAAGTTTCTTTCTTACGTTCTTCTAATCTCTTTTTCAAATCTTTATGCGTATATGAACTATCTAATTGAGGTGGAGGAGGGAGAGCAGGTAAAGAGAGGAGATATGAACAAAGGAGTGTTCCAGATCGACCCTATCAATATTGTATTCAGTAAAGAACTACGGGAAAGCGGTGTGAATCTCAAAGGTGAGCTTACCTTTCCCGCTTTGCAATGGATGATGGCCACTCTTTCTGAATCACCTTCCAGCCAAGCTGTCATCTCCCTCACTGCCAAGGGAAGAAGTGGGAGAGGTGGTGGATGGTGATCAGGAAAAGGGTATCTAGATACTCGTCCGTGCATGCTTTCAGGTGAATATGCATTTTCATATAAGGGACATCTAGGAGACCAGCATGAATAAGTACCAGGCTCACCCAATGGAAAAAGAGGAGATCTCACAAATTCCATATCCACCATTTCTCGCCGTGTCTTGAATTGATGAATTTCAATACGTCTCTACGCCTATTTCGATACAACCCTGCTACTCCAACAGCTGGGTATCCCATTCTGCAATCCCCATACATCAGCTATCAGTTTTATTTCCGATAAACTCTCAAATGGGTGGAAAAGATATACATTATTATCCTATCCGTAACTAGAAAATGAATCAGCTGATATCAATTAACAGTGAATTCAGGTGAGATAGATTTACCATATACCAAATCCAAGTTGACAGCATTGTCAGGATCTATGAATCTGGCTTTTTTGCCTGACACGATCTTACGCACGTAGTCAAATGACATGATGTCTGCCTATGTCCTGATATCGAATGTGTAAGTTGAATGTCTGAATGAATGATTGATCAAAGTAAAAAGTGTATTGTTATCAATTGGATTGTTAAGTGGACAACACAATGTAACCCGTGGCTATGACGTAACCATTTCACCGAAACTCCAATGCATTTTCCGAGGCGACTGAATCTCGTTCTAAATGCATTGGGTAGTCACGAGACCGAAACGTCAGAACGAGCTCTACATCCAGTCAATGAACGCGAAGGGGGACGGTAGGGACGCGGGGAAAGGACTATTTTTGGAAAGATAAAACATGGGTATACTCCTCGAGGGGGTAAAGCTATAGTGAATGATCTGACGATATGACCGATCAATATGTGTGCGGACCGCATAGGTGAAAGAGAACTTGTCAGATGAAAGGGAGCGAACGAGCAGTATAGCACCGCAAATTACCCCCTTGATGAGCCCCTTACACAAACACGCTTGTCGACGCCCTTTTTAAGGCATGTTCAAGAGTGAAACTTAGTTTGAAGGCTCGTGTGGTGAAGTCGTAACATACCTCTTTCCGAGATTGAATGCGTGCATTCGGGGACGGAGGGGATCGTGGGTTCAACCCCCACCTCGAGCTGCCTTTTTCTCTGCTGCCTTTGAGCATGAGAAGCATGAGAAGCATGGCGATAACGATTGAAATGATCATGAAAACATCGTTTTTCCCATTTAGCAAGCAGCATGAAGTTTGGCGGAAGTTTGAAGTCGATCGGAATCAGGGATCGTTAAGGTTACGTGGTTCTCAGGGAAAACGCCACTTTTAACGTTAAAGAACGTCCACGCCACGTGGCAGGATATTGATTGAATCGTTTGTTATAACAGTCGCGTCTGACTGTGAGTAGATGAATGAACCGACAGGACAAAGGGATATGTTGATATAGTTGGGTGATATATTTTGTTTGACTCTAGTACAGTGCTTGAGATGTTTTTTGCTGATACCCTCCCATTCTCCTAAGGCTGACCGATTTGAGCGCTTCCGGCTCTTCTAAGCTCAACACACCTCTGAAGATCCTCGATAACACCCCAAAACATCGAGTAACGTGCTTGGTCCTCCACCATTCGTCAATAACGATTTGTACAATCCGATAGCCGACTCTTCTGTGTTGATGACCTATCACTCAATAGCACAAAGCAACTCCCTCTACATTCGAGATTTAAAATTCACCGTGCTAAACATCATTCGTTCGCACAGCAGAGTCCTTCCTTTCAGGCTGGTTACCTTCGACACCCCTCCTTTGCAACAAACATTAGTTTCGAGAATTTGTCGTGTTATTAACAGTAAACAGTCGTCCCCATCTCGCCATCTTTGTCAGACGATTCTAAAAGTACATCGAGCCAAACAAAGTGCGAAGTAGGTGTAAATAAACTTAGAAGAGAGTGATACAGGAGTGAGTTATGACTCTGACGTCTGCAGACGTTATGCTCGCTGACTTCGCCGTAGACTTTCACGCCTATCGTCAGAGTTAAATCAGTAGACATTCCTTTCTCCTATCAAGATGTCATCTTCTTCTATACCTCAACGTCTAAATGCTCCCTCCTCCTCACAATCCAATGTCTCTCCTAAGAGCACACGGTCTCGCGTTTCTCCAGGCGGATCACCCCAAACTGGACAATCGGCAAGTCCTCGAGCTTCACCCAGGACCAGCAGTTCCGGTGCTATAGACCTCGAGACAATCATTAGAGCAAGTGGAGGGGATGTAAGGAAGGCATTAGAGATAATGGTAGCAGAGAGGAATAATCTTGTGAGTCGTCACACATGAAACCCAGGTGCCTCAAGAATTCATGCTAAGTGCATGTTCATGTTAAAACAGCAAGCGCAAAACACACAATTGTGGAAGTTGATTGAAAAGCAACGGGGACAATGTGCAACTTTAGCTTCGGATAATGATAGACTACGTCACGATAGAGAAAAAGCAAATGAGAGGTTGACGAACGCTGGATTAGAAGCTATTGCCGTAAACAAACGCTTGTCCAATAGTTCAAGCGTTGTTGGGTTGGGACTGAAAGCCGAACAACCTCAAATCAGACGCCATAACTCAGACCGAGACGATACTCCTACCAAAGAATCAGTCGGACAATTGTCTGTGGACAATTCGACTACTAGCTCGCCTGTACAAGAACAACCTCCTTCCGGTCTTCTACCTTCCCCTATACCTGATAGGAAAATGAGAAGAGAAAGTAAAATGATATTTCCTCCAGAGGTTTCCACCTTTATGAGTCTTGCTGATTCTCCTAGAGATGCGACACATGTGATACCGAATATGCCACCAAGTCACAGCTATAACACCCTCAGTCCAGCTTCACAGTATTCCGCAAGTCCTAGTGTCAATGGAAGGGAAGAAATTGGTGTGGTACCGCCCCCATCATCTAGAGCATTGGCTGCGACAACCGAAATTTCCGAGCCCACAAGACTAAAAGAACAATTGGATTCTATACCTGAGCGCCCACCACCTCGTGAATCGAGCATGAAGTCTCCTACACCAGATAGGAACTCGACGAAATCGCCTGTTCAGTCCGTATCCGACACCATGTCGACTACCATGTCACTGGAAGAACCAATCAGATCCTCATTTGATTCATCACAACTTCGGAAATCCCACGATACTACCCCTCGCCCTTCACTAGAACCTCAACCAGAAGCAAGCCAATCCAGTTCAGTCGTGAATGATATCCGATCTCGTTCAATGATGACTCCTGCTTTGTTATCTTACTCTAGGATATCGATACCGAATAGTACGGTGTTCCCCAACAGTAGTGGAAGGGATGTATTGTGTTTTATCATTACAATAACCGCTCGTCCCCCAAATTCTCATCCAATAACTTGGAACGTAGCCAAGCTGTTTAGCGCGTTTCTAGATCTTGATACGAAGATCAAAGCCAAATCTGGTAAAAGGAGTAAAGAATGGAAACAAATGGTGACAGCTCTGCCAGAAGGAAGAGCTTGGAAGGATTTCGCTCCAGGCAAGATCGACCAAAGGAAATCTGCACTAGAAGCGTATCTCCAATCTCTTCTTCTGGCGCCAATCAGCGATAAAACCGATTTATGCCATTTCCTCAACAGCGACCATGTCAAAGCCAAAGCAGAAAGCGCAAAGAAGGAAGGTTATCTGACGAAAAAGGGAAAGAACTTCGGTGGTTGGAGAACGAGGTATTTCGTGTTAGAAGGTCCGGTAATGGAATATTACGAATCAGTGAGCGGATCCCGGACTTTTTGTCGCCTTCATACCGCTGACTTCAGTTGTAGCGTGGAGGGAATCATCTCGGATCAATATCGATCACAAATGCTCAGATAGGTAGACAAAATCGTCCGGCTGAATCTACCGATGAGCGAAACTTCCGACACGCTTTCTTGATTATAGAGGCAGCCAAAAGAGGTACTACCAACAGACATGTGTTATGTGCCGAAAGTGATATGGAAAGGGATAGCTGGATTGAGATGCTTGTGCGATATGTCGATCCCGAGCCTGTCATGCCGATCGTCCCGCAAACTTCAGTTCCAGCATCGTCATCGTCGTCTTCTTCGGGTCCCGGTCTCATTAGGAAACGAAGTCAATCCAAAAAGAGCGGCAAGGATGTTGTTGTCACTGCGGCTCAGCCTATGCCCACCCTCGGAACAGACTCCAAGTTTGCCGGTGCTCCTTCGCCTAGTCTAATCAATTCCATGGAATCTCAAAAGGCTATTCAAAGCAGCCAATCTACTTCCTCACAAGCTTCCAACCCATCAATATCTACGCAGTCTTCTGGACTTCCTCAGACACCTACAATTGAAAGCAGAAATGCACATCCTCAAGCAACCAAACTCTCTCATCACTCGAGCTCGTCTCATGGCAGTGCACCGATGACAATGGTGACAAGTCCCTCATCCGACCTCCTATCCAACTCCCCACCTACAAACTCCGATCCTACGCCTCGTGCAAATGAACGGCAAAGTATGATGCCTGGACGACCGGCATACTCGCCTGCTTACCTGACCAGCCTATCAAATCAAGGATTGAATGCACCCCCAGGCCTAAGTGCCGAGAAAGAGAGGGACCGAAAAGCGAAGAGTAGAGGTTTTTGGGGATTCGGCAAAACACCTGAAAAGGTTACCAGACCAGTTTTTGCTGTTCCACTCACCGAATCAATCGCCATTGCTTCAGTTGCCAATCTACCGGCTATCGTCTTTAGATGTATAGAGTGGTTAGAAGCGAAGCAGGCAGAACAGGAAGAAGGGATATATCGGCTCAGTGGGAGCTCAGCAGTCATCAAAGGTCTGAAAGATAGATTTGATCTTGAAGGAGATGTCAATCTTCTGTCTGTAGATGAGTACTGGGACCCTCATGCTGTTGCTGGACTGCTGAAGACCTTCTTGAGAGAACTACCAACCAGTTTGCTCACGAGGGAACTGCATGCTCGGTTCTTGGCTGTTATGGGTAAGTCTTCGCTTTGTGCTTGACATGGCAGAATCAGATAACTGACTATATTTCAGACTTGATCGAACCCTCTGCGCGAGTTGCCGAATTATCTCGCCTAGTCTCAGAGTTACCACCACCAAATTACGCTCTCCTTCGTGCTCTCACCGCTCATCTGATTCTGATTGTCCGCAACGCTCCATTGAACAAGATGACTTTGAGAAATATCGGTATCGTGTTCTCACCCACACTTGGTATACCGGCTGGTATCTTTTCTGAACTAGTCAGCCATTTCACTGCTATTTTCGATGATGCTCCAATGGAAGATCCGACTATTCAAGTTGGGATCAAAAGTGAAGAAGAAGATATGGAAGAAACGATCAAGAGGAAAAGGAATAGCATGCTCTATCAGGCTGGAGGCGTAGACGCAATGTTAGGTCTAACTGGAAGAGCGCTGGATCCATGTGAGTTCACCATCGATTATGCGTGCGATGCAAGGGATAAGCTGAACATGCAATCACTTCATGTAGCCGCTGAGGACTCGTCTTCCGAAATCTCACATGATGGATCAGACTCTAGTATTCACTCAGTCCCCTCCTCGGATAATCTCTCGATATCAAACAGTCTCACTCCTCGACCACACCAAGACATCCCAAATAACTTTCCTTCTAGTGGAGGATCGCTTAACGCAAAGGCAACTTCCAGAGCGCAAGAAAGAGGCTTGGCACTTGAACCGACGAATGTAATTTCAACAAACAATCTGCGCCGGGGATCTGACGCTCGTACGAACGGTTTGCCATCTAGTCCTAGACCTGAGATGGGGTCTGTACCTAGTCCAAGGAAAGATAGGGAGGTATCCGTTTCATAAGTCTACTTTACTTCACTTATTTCTTGGTTCTCATAAAATAGTTTCATCTCTAAGATTTTAGCTTAATAGCTTAATGTATTGGTTTAATTGGATGGATTATGAAATAAATAGGATGTATGCGATTGGTATCACTATTCTCGACAATCGGTTTCCGGTTTCCAGATGATTCACAGTATATGAGGATTATTTACTTGTTTCAAGAAGATGTCTTCCTCGTTTTGGCTGGACGACCCCTCTTTCTATTGGGACACAGCTGCTTCGAAAACTGATCAGCTAAGCTATTTCTGATGACTTAAAGTATACACTCACTGTGGGGATAGAGATGGGTTTCTCCGTTGCTGCGGGTGTTGGGACACGGATTACAGGTTCTGCACAGAATCGAGGGACAATCGCCAATTGAATATAAGGTGAGAATCTAACTTTTTGTCGGCCAACCGGACGAGATAGTCTGAGCGGTGTGATTGAGGACTGATTATAACATCAGAGTATATCTTCAGCGCTGCGTCCTCATTCAGGCTTGAAGTGATCGGAGCAGTCGGTACAGGCAGAGTTCAAACTTACTTCAGTGTTACTATAAGTTGATAGGGTAGGCCATTTCATGATTGATGCAGGAGAGTTATTGGGTAAACCGGTCATTGCATCAAAACCAAATGTAGGTAAGTGATTTATGAATTGACATGTTAAGGACAAGATTGACATCTTTGAAGTTCCTGGACTTATCCCCAATACAGTGGACCAATATTTGGCCGTATTCGAAGATGGTTCCGGGGATGTCAAAGGTGAGTTTTGTGTATCTTGATTACTTGATGCACCAGTGACAAGGTGTGGTGCAGAAGTGGCTGTGCTTGCCAGATGACGACATTGAGGGCTGTTGACCTCATCCCTGTCTCCTGTGTCATTATTGACGTTAAAAAGCATCTCTTCGATATCTTCGACATGCATTTCTTCTTGGGCAGGATTATAGGGATGGTGAAGTAGGTCAGGCTTTGGAAGCCTAGGCGTGAGCTCGGAAGATAATAGGTTAATTACATCAGGATCCGCATGACGTTGTTCTGCTTCTCCATCTACGTCTTTAGGAAGAAGTGGAACCTCATGACCGTCTTGATCTGTGATGACTAGCGATGGAACACTGTTGTGATTAGTATCTTGCGAAGCGATCTCCTCATCTTTCATGGGCTCAGACATGGCGATTATCTCGTCATCTTGAGCATTTTTTGCGAAATGGGCAGCTATGTGATCCTCGAGAGTTTGTTCGTTAGGAGGGGTTTGCTTCATACCCGAAGACGGAGACGACAATGGAGTCCAATTCTCTATTAAGCTTTCTAAGGGGGCTATTTCTTCATAATTGAAATCGATTTCGTTCGCATCTTTGGGATTCTCTGAATGATACTGTCCTTCACTGTCCATTGTTTGGTCGCCGGTATGTGATTCAACTGGAAGCTGAGCCCCCGGTTCGCTCAGATTATTTAGCCTTTGTATGTTCTTGTCCCCTTCCGTAACTTCAGGTTCTGCCGCTTGATCATGCTCCATCGTGTCATTTACCTCTATACTATCGTCTCGTCCTGGGTGTGTCAATGACGGAACAGTATCAAGGCTATGTCTGACTGCTGAACCAACTCCACATTTCTCCTCCTCCTCTCCTTCTTCCTGCTGCTGGGCTAATCCTCTAACTTCTTCTTCTTGAAGATCGTCTAGATTGTCATAAGGCGGAGGCGTTCCTGCCAGATCACGTGAATCCCAATCTTGGTGATCTTGATAAGACGGATAATGGACTGATTCGTTAAGTCGAGTTTTCCAGTCGTTAAGAGAGAGCTCTGACTGTACTGGACAAGGTACCTGAACACTATGCCAAACCTCATTGAACTCCTCCGTGGGGTCAATATCATCGTCTTTGAATGGGTTCTGTATCTCAGAACTTCCGCAATCTGATTGCCCGCTTGTGTAATCTGAAAGACTAGTGAGATCGGAATCGTTGTCGAACCATTCGAGCTTTGTTTGTTGAGTTCTCTCGGAGGAAAGTGGCGGTGACTCGAACGATTGACTACCTCCTCTGGTGTGTGGTATTTCCAATGACGGAAGATGGGCGTGATCCTTTTTGTTGGGTGCGCGAGAGACACTTTGTTGTATTTCTAGTGACAACGATTCGGTGTTGATATCGAGAACGGGGTTCTTGCTTGAAGGTTGATCAAAAGTTGTATCGCTGATAGATTGTGTTCGCTCTTCGTTGTATCTGGAAGATTGGCCCGAGAATCGAGATACATGAGGACGGTAGCTATCGGAAGAAGGGTCGTATGAAGTCGATGAACTTGAGGTTTGGGAAGCTGGATCTGAGATTACATTTACTTGAGGATCTTCAATCACTTTGGTCTTCGACCTAGTGGTATATACCTTTCGCCCATATTCATCTCCAACTTTCATGAATTTGCCGTGTTTAGCTGACTTGGGTGTCTCAGTAGCGACCTTTCTCTTTTTCTGAGGCTCTAGAAATTGCTCTTGCATTTGTATTCTCGAAGATTTTCTCACTGGTGTTTTAGACGATTTAGATCGTTTATTTGTCCCTTGTAATTGATTCTGATCGTACTCATCATCTGACTTTTTATTCCTATCATCGTCTGCATCTGATACTGCCTTACGTGTTCCAAGCTTGGAATAACCTTTGAGGGATCCTTTCTTTGGGGGCTCTTGGCTTTCTTCTGAGGTCGAAAGAGACGAGCGAGTGAAATGGCTTCGACAGGTCATTGTGGATTTTGATGCCACCATTGGACGTGTATGATTAGAATGTCTGAATAGTGAGCAGATGCAGACACGATTTTAGGATGACAACCTGCTTCCCAATATCTGGAAGTCAGAAGATCTGGGTCAGGAGATTAGTCTGAGTTGAGGAGAAGTAGTGACAGAAGGCAAGGGGAATTATCGATACGTTAGTGGTTTGGAAGCAAGATTCAGGAGAAATTAGTCAAGTTCCAATAAGGAGGATATGAACAACAGTAAGAAAGAAAAAGAAGGTCAGAAACCACAAAGACGAAGAAGAAGAAGGAGGAGTAGAAGTAGGATCATTTTTAGTCAAAGCGCAACATCATCACGCTGAAATTCCTGCGTCCACAGACAAGTTTACTCAAGTGCCACACGGAGTTTGCCATTCTGACCTTCACAGTCACACGGTTTGTGGCAATGCCGCTCTCCCATCGTGGTATCCCATCTGAATACATCACTGTAAAGGACTGCATGGCAAACTACAAAGCTTAAAAGTCAGAATATTGTATTGTGTTACGATTTCTAACTTAAAAAATTATATACAATTTTAACCGATGATTTTCGTTCAACCCTTCAATTACTCCTTTCTTCATTCATACAAACTTTTCCAGTTGATAGCTTATTCCAACTTGGCAAGGATTTTGAGATGCTAAGTGATTGTTTTGTGTTATCAGAGAACGCTGAGCTAGTTGAGACGTCCAGAAGGATTATTCCATGGACGGTTGACACTAAGACCATATGAAATATCATCTAGACCTTCGACGGGTGGTGCGACCCTGTTTGATCGATCTCGATTGACTGTTGAGATGTCATCTATTGGAGATAAGTGAGGATGATTCAAAGCGTATGAATCAGGTTCGGAAGTAGCCAGATTCTGTTCCACCTGCACGTTCAAGTTGTCATCGTTAGTGTTTCTCATATAAAGACGATGACGGTGAATCAATCGGTTTGCTCACTCTCACCTTGACCATTGGACCACCGACTGAAACTTGACTTTGACTTTCATAATCTCCTTTCATCTCAATACCACCTTCTTCCGCTCTTTTCGAAGTTAAAACGTCGGTAGAGGGATAACTTTTGTAATAATTCTTGCTACTACCACTTCCTGTATGTCCTGAAGACAACACAGATATGCCTTGCGAGGATAATTTGGAATCTAACAAACCACGAATGGTCTGTCGACTAACAAGCGCTGAAAGTACTGAATGGAAATATAATATCGGGATACAGGTGACAGTAAATTTTCGCCAGTCGGCTACAAGAGCAGCAACGTTCTTTCAGTAATACTGACGTGATCATAAGCAAAGTGGATAGGACATACTGGTAGGTGAGCCTGCTACCTGTTCTGCGCATTCGAGGATAAAGAGGAAGATGACAGGTGGCAACCTGCATTACGAAGGGTCAGCACCAATCCAGCTCTTCAACAGCAGCTAAGTAGAAAAAAAAACTCACATAGACTCGTACATCAATGCAAATAGCTTGTGGAATATTCTGGTCTCCCTGGCAAATACAGTATCTTTTGATCGGAATAATAAAACCGTTACTGAGGAAACGATTCATTAGATATGTGTCTGATTTTTACATATATAAGAACAAAGTCTCACAGATAAAACATAGAGTAGAATCCATAGCGAGAGTCAAAGCACCCCATATCTTGGAAATACGAACGTAGTCGTCAAAAAAGCCGGAAAGAAGTGGAAGATTTTGTACCACCAGCGTAGGCATTTGATATCCTTTGATAACGGTACTATGTGTATATAAAACCAGAGGTATTTAAACGATGATTAACGATAGCGATCAATGAAGATATCAAGGAATTGAAAAAAACGACTTACGCGAGAGCAGATCCAAAGGGTGCCACGAGGATCACAAAGAACAGAGGAGTCATGTACATTTTACTGCCGCACATCTGACAGAAAGTGAAGCAGAATATTAGTTGCGAATTGGTGATCAGAACCCGTCACGGTCAAAAGGAATAAGTCCAACAGAGACATACCTTCCATGCCCTAAAAGAATAGTACGATCCTGCTGCAAGATTGAATATAGCACCTATCAACAGGATAGTCTGATCGCCTACAAACAAAAATCGGAAAATGGTGTGAAATTCTGTTTGCGCGTGGAATATGAGTTGGTGGTTCTGAATAAAGTGATAGCTGTCAACGAATCCTATGATGACACTGTGGACGATTTGGACATACCTCTGCACAAGTCAATCCAAGGGTGCATCTGATAAAGAAAATATTACAGTCAGTTCAGCCGGCCACAATGATCTTTTGAATGACTCACAGAGTCACTACACAACCAGAACCTATGAATACCAGAAATAATGGGTTATCGCTTTTTTGAAAATACTCAAAGTACATAAACGTTTTTGTCACGATCGAGCTAACAATAGCAGACTGAAGTACCAAGGCGAAGACACTCCACCACTAAACAGGAGGAAATGACATCAGCTTGTGCTTGTGGAGGGAGGTAACGGAAGATGTTATTGCTTACGATGGTACGGTCGGGTGTCGATACGATAGATTGCCAAAGAATAGCGTCCATGTCAATCTGATAGTCACCAGATGATGGATAACCACCAGATGAAGTGTTGTTTCCCTCAGACATGTTACCGTGCAATGTAGATAATTTAAGGCAGATGTATCCGATGATAGGAAGAGAGAATTGGTATGAATTTTGAGGCAAGAAGGATGAGACTATATCGCTCCAATCCATCCACACTTATATGCTTTTTCCACTATACCCCATGCTTCGCCAAAAACTATCATGCCAATTTCGTCAGCCTACCTGAAGGGATATCCACAGCTGATATCGTCGATCGCCTACATCGGAGCCAATCCGTTTTCAACTCAAAGGGCGTTTCGGGAGGAAGGCCTCACTTGATTTTACATTTATCGGAGTTGCTGGAGATCTGAGCAATCCCCAAAGGAAACGTCATACACATTGTTGGTTTTGACCAGAACTTGTAATGTTTGATCATACGATTTGAGTTTGTACATCATAAAGGATGAAGCAGCATTTCTAGTTCGGGCGCATATGCAGAGAGATCGAAGCGTCGGATCCATCTCGTTTTCATCCGAAGGGGTCCCCTTCATAGGTACATTTGTGTGAACATCATGTTCTGTTTGTATCTGTTTGTATGACAGTGGTACAATTAAGTGTGTATATGAAACAGTAAAAAGGGATTGAAAACGAGATGTCTATCGTCCCTGACTGGTTGTGTGCATCAAAAGTGCGCATATTCGGATTCCTGTCGCTTCCTTTCGGCTCAGTATAAGTCTACAGTGCATACGCCACAGATAGGTTGTGTGCCTTCAATCAATCAAAATCAAGGATGAGAGGATTGGAGTTGATGATTGGAACGACCCACTCATCATTCCAATATTCTTGTCGACGCATCTCCGTCTTTCCGAGGATCGCGACCGTCCGAAACAGGTTGTGTGTAGTCGTATTTCGTGTTACATTCATTATGCTTGATATCTAGGTACGCGTCAATCACACAACGATGAATGAGGCGTTATTTCTCACGCCATAGCGATCTAGTGGGATAACTTGCATGAAAAGGTACCTTATGCAAGCAAAAGGCTACCAAAGTATAGAGTAGATTCGCCGTTCATTCCGTTGAACGTTCATTACTAATTACAGAGATGGGAAGAAGAGGTTCAAGCGGTATAATCACCGATACTTCGGAGGCATTTGCGTTTGTCAAAGATGTTAACTATGTTATTGTTGCGTTTGTTTGCAGATACCCCTTGAATGGGGTAGGGAGATTTTGGTCTGACACAGATCCGCTACCTCCTCTGGTGTTGATAGATGATGCGATCGCTGTGGGGATCCTACCATCACATCACAAACAATGAAACGATTTCCCTCCGCAGGATGCTGTTAGCGTTTTAAGGTGGAGAACACGTATCTTGAGGAATTCTTTGTCTCATGTATGTGCAGACGAGAGCAACATCATGGATATTCTACACTCGGCATCGAAGCTACAAAGCAGCGAGGATAACAAATGAGAAATAGTAGCCTTCCTGAACACAGTGCATATGGAGAAACTTCGGGTCATCTAAAACAGCATCGAAGCATGATTTCATCACGAGTTCAAAGGAGTGGGGAAGAAGGGATATTATCTTCTGCCAGATGGCATTTCTTGATGTGCTCAGCTAGCTACGTTCGTCGCCAAATTGACTACCACTATGTGCAATGATAGGGCTGAATGATAAGTGTACAGTACGAGTACGTGTACGAGTCGTCATCCCAAATGATAGTCCCATTTTAATTAATTATTGGATCGCTTACAAAATATCAAAATCTTGGTATCTCGTTATATCGTTATCTTCTGAAGAATGATAAGGGAAGATGTGATTCTGACCTATAGGAATTTGCCTTTTTTGTCTCGTTTTCCCTCCACCTTTGTACCTTTTCTCTTCATACTCGTTTTTCCATATGGTCCGTCCGAAGATCAGAACAACGGTCTCCATGGCTTCATGTTTGGAGTCGACCATCTTCGATTAATCAACAAAGACAGGAGAACCCTTTGTTGTATATCTTAGCTCAGTCAGAGTAAGAACGGAGCATAATAAGAGAAAAAGTTGATTGTGTGTTGTGTGGTCTAAACCAGTTGACCACCCTCTTTTATCTATAATAACATCATCTATCGGACAATCGCCGGTAACAGCCGCCCCTACATCATTAACAATAACAAATTGAGATCAACAATCAGTCGTCTCGTCTGAAGCACTTCATCATCATCATCAAAATCGAGGGTACAGTCGAGAAGTAAGGGATTGACAAAAGGTGTGCATCACGAGGAGCAAACAGTAGAACCAGAAAACAAAGAAACTAGTGGGATTCTGGAAGGAAGAGTACATTCTTGATCATTGCCCAATATCTTGTAAGTCTCATCACAATTTCGATTGCTATCGGTTTTGTCATATTCTTACACATGGTGTAAGCATGATCACACACCTCATCATTGTCAACTGTATCGCCGAAGGACCACGCATTTGATTATCCTTTGATGACCTGTGTATAGGCTGATTCCATCATAATTTCGATCAGCAATCAAGGAAGACACCTTGGCAATCATTCATCTATCACTCAACCTCTCCCTAATAGAAGACTACTCATTCAGTACTGCGCGGTATATCTTACACGCATATAATCCGATTCAGTCTCGAGCTTTACATCGACAATCTACCTCATTATGGTGATGAACGAGACGATGAGACCACCTCCATTACCTCTACCCAAACCCATCAACAACGAAGGAAGTAGTAAAACCCCCGCTGGAGTTGTGAAGCAGGTGAATGGAGCCAAGCTAGACAAAGAGAAAACTGGAAGACAGAGTTTCAGCTGCGCAGAATGTAGAAGGTGAGTGCATTCAAACAGCCGCAAATATGACTTGTCCTCGTCCTCGCTAGCCCGTGTTGCTGACGTCTTGACCTGCAGACTCAAGCTGAAATGCTCAAGAGAGTGGCCCTGTACTTCCTGTAGGTGTCCTCCTTCTCTCCCTCTGTCCCCCACTCTCTCCTTTCAACTCAGAAGAAAACCACCAGGATGTGAAGAATGATCCAGCGTTTTAAGTACTCACACTGGATATCATACAGGTGAGAAACGAGGCTGTGCTCAGATTTGTCCAAATGGAGAGATGCGTACTGGAAAAGGCAAAAGGTGCGGATTACATTTCACTTTGGGCACAAGTGCTGTGAGATTGGTAAAGCTGACTTTCTTGACTGTAGATTAATTCTGGCCGACACTGCAGAAGTATGTAGCTCCTTGATTGAATTGCCACATCTTAATTAACTATGACTGTAGCTTCATCAACGTATATCAATACTCGAAGTTGCTCTTGCTCAAGCACATGCTAAAAGCAGTTCCACGCCTCACCCTCTTCTTGAATCTCCATATCTGTTTTCACCGCGCGAGAACAACGGTAGACCATATCCTCGACCATCCATAAAAGAGGAAGTGAGACTTCCTGCTGGAGAAGACGATCTTGTACAGGGAGCATTTGGCACTCTGACTATCGGAGAGGAGGGACAAGCAAAATTCGTGGGGAGTTTCGCAGGTAGCGAGTATCTGAGGGAAGGTGAAGAATCGGATGGAGAAGGAAGTCCCATCGCTACCTCCAACGTACAGCTTCGAGGATCGACCAACACCCATGGTCCACCTCTTGTAACGCCCCCTGCCACCGCTGCGGGTGAGTGGAATCAAGGTCATCAAACCCAAAATGCTTATCAGAACGACGGATTGGGACTATACGCTTCCCTTTTCGCGGGTGGAGATATACAGTCCGATTTAGAAAAGCTGCGCGCAGAGTTGCCAGATTATGATCTGGAAGGAAGAAGTTTGGTGGAGAGTTATTGGGAGAATGTCAATTGGCAGTGAGCTTACCCCTTTTATCGTTGATGTGCTAGCGACTGATTGACTTCTCCTTAGATACCAACCTATACCTCGAGCTATGTTCGAGAATGATCACGTTATGAACGCCTATGACACAGAAGCATCGCCGAACGCTCATAAGATAGCGTGTGTATTCCTTGTCATGGCTTTAGGGGCAATGTTCGATTTGAATAGACCACCTTGTAAGTCCTAATCGATCTCGTGGTAGCATAATAGTATTCCGTGCACATATACTAATTTTATTCTAGTCCATCATCGAGGGGAACAGCTTTTCCGTATTGGAAGGACGTGTATCAGCATAGTCGGTCTGGAGAACTCCAGCCCAGCAACTGTCCAAGCTTTACATCTTATGGGGACGTATATCCTAAACGATAAACGTGGCAATGGCGCCGAAGTCTTCTGGCCTATACTTGGAACCGCAGTCAAAGTAGCACAGAGTGTAAGCTACTTCCTGTCCCTCAGCTCGCTTATTGCTGACTTCGTTTTAGCTTGGACTTCATAGAGATGGATCACACTTTGGTCTTTCGCCGTATGAGATTGAGGAGAGACGTCAAGTCTGGTGGGAGGTAGTGGTAAGTTTGGACCGAATAGAAAATATGACCTTTCACTCATGATGTTAATGCTGTCTCCCGCAGACGTATGATAGGTTACAGGCCCTCTGTTTTGGACGGTGAGTGGTCAACTATCAGAAGTTGAATTATAGCTGACTCTGTATGTTTACAGACCATGTGCTACAAGTGACAAATATGCGGACACTAAGATACCGGAGAACACGGAGCTAATAGGTGATGAGAGTGGTTGTAAGTAACGCGCAACGTAGACGAGTCAATATGCTGACGTGTGTAACCAGTTCATCGTGCTAAAGTATGCCGCTTCCGAATAATGTGGATGATATGGCTGACGATTATCCCTTAGTACACTCTGATCACGATGATGGAACGAGTGATAGATGTGGTAAGTGACACCACCATCATTGGCGGTGGAGATTGCGCTAACCGCACATATCATACAGCAAGCACAAGCAAACGCGGTGTCATACAGCGCAGTCATGCAGCTTGACTCTGAGCTGAGGGAGTGTAAGTTGAAGGATCCAATCGCTGCAGAATCTTCTCGCTTATAACGGAGTGTAGTCAAGAAGAATCTTCCTGAACACCTCCTACCCAATGTCGCTATACAAGATTTGCCGTTAGATCGCAGTGTTGAACCTCATCTCGTAAGTGCGAAAGCTTCCCCTCGGAAACTCAGTCTGAGCTAAACACCTGTCACTGAAGGTTATACATCGCCTGGGTATTCGATTACAAGTCGCACAGATGCGCTTGCTCCTCAATCGCCCCCTTTTCGCTCGAGCTCTCAAAGATAATCCAGAAGATCCTTCTCGATGGAAACTTGGTCCTAGCTTCATTGCTCTATTCGAGAGCGCTCAAGAGATAGTCCAGCTAGTCAAGACTTTGGTGATCTATCACCCGTCCTTAGTGGCGAGATGGTGGTTCTTCTGGTTTCATGCATTTTCCAGCGCTGTCTGTCTGTGAGTGGTGCTTGTGCAACTGCCAGACATAGTAAGGATGACTGACATAGATGACAGATCGGCAATTGTCATCCGTGCTCCGACATGCGCCTTTGCTAGTCCATCTTTCCATGGCATGTCCATTGTATGTGACATCTCTGCAGCTGCTCGCGAAGGTTGTCGAGCAAAGAAAGGTCTCCCAATACTACTTCGACTGCGTAAACGCGCCCATGAAGCTCTAGTAGCAGCAACCAAGTCGAAGGATAAAGATACAACCGAAGCTTCCGGTGAGGAAGATGATCTCAGTCACTTGGTTGGTTCAGCCAAATTGAGAAGAGTTCAAGCTCCTTTGCATAAGCGGACAATATCGAGTCCAGGAACCGGTACTCAAGGTCTTGTTGGGGAAACCACTCCTTCACCTCAATCGAATACATCAGTGGCTACTTCTGCGACATTAGCTGAACCGGGTATATACGATGGAATCGTACCTCCTTTCCCTAGTGATATGAACGTGACATCGTACTCGCTGAACCAACAATCACTTCAGACGCCCGCTACTTGGATATCCGATGATTCGATGAACCAATATATCAATTCAAGTGTTAGTCCTCCAATCGCAATGTCAAGTTTTCAATCTGTAAACGCAAATATAAGTGGGACTACTTCTCAGAACCCATATAACCAAGGACAAAACCAGTCTCCAACTATGGTGTACCTGAATCAACACGGTTACAATGGAAATGGTGGAAATGAACCAAGATCAGATTTCGTGGATATGGATATGTCAATGGCATTGGGAATGGGATTGGGCGTTCCATTGAATAACGGTGCAGGGACGAACATAGATAATGGAAGGTCTGACCAGAATCAAAGTTTCTCTGGAGCAGGAGTATATCATAACGACAATGACTCGAATGGAAATTTGCAAAATAATGGGAATATAATGTTTAATCCCGAGGGTGAGATGTTTGGATTTAATTTTGAAGAATTTGTCAATCAGATGGGAGGCGGTTAACCGTTTAAAAACGAATGGATGACTATATATTAGACGGACACTAGGGCGGGGAACTGTTGGATATAGTGCCAGGTCGCGATGTAGTATGAGGTTTAGATTGGTGTGTACAGGTCACTAGGTCATCACGGAAGGAGGGAATTTATACTTTACTCACTTTGTGGCATGCTTTCACCCATTCTTGCAAGTTTCATCCCAATTTGGTTGGTTCATGGTTTTTCAGTTGGCTCAATACGTTTGTAGCTATATAGTATTCCTCTTCAGGTCCTGTCTGAGAATCTTGTATCGATGGTCTAACTATATTCCATGTAAACAACATCAACGGTAGATCTACTGGTTAACCTCCACTTTGCTTCTACAATTCAATGATATCTATGTTTGAACCACCCACTTTAAATTGAGAGTGTTCTTTCGTCACGACCACCAATCCCTCTCTCGTGAGGTCGAAATTGTTGAATTTCGACATCTTTCTTGTCATTCTTTTCTTTTTTCTTTGAATCAAATTGTATATGATCCCTAATTATTGTAGCTTTTTAGGCCTCATAATTCCTAGCCAGTGAAGCCCTACATGAGGATCTAGACTTAGTCTATTGACATACAGACAGGATTGTCTAGCCGAGCATTTCCATAAGTGGTGTAAACCGGCCTGAATCTTGCCTATATCTTTTTATACTGTATTTACTTGTTATGCATTCCATCGTTTCGTGAAGTTGTGCCTTTTGGGATGGGACTGTTTGATATGTTGCATTGAGAAAGACGAAATACGTTTTGGTACGATTGCTTGAGATTGACTCGCATGCTGAATTTGAAAAATTACAAACTCACGGTTGATCGATAACAACCGATTATCTTTGCTGCATCATCCATCTTATTCAACACCACGTATTCTTTCCTTCTCCATTTATAAGGCCTCAAGCCAATCGGCCATCTCAACGTACATCCCTTGATTACATCTATCATCAGTATGGCAACAGCTTTCGATAGAAGACGAATCCCAGGACCTGAAATATCAATACCACCGATATACGAACCGTTATCAAATGAAAATGAAGCTGGACCATCGAAAAGATCAGGGAGGAGTAATGATGAAGCTAGACCGATCTGTACGTATTTTCCTCTATCCTACAGCAGAATTCACGAGCAGCCATCGTTATTACCGACGAGAGATGCTGAATGCTTGAACTATGAAAGCTGACTCGAATCTCACTGTATTTGTTCGTAGTCCTCAAAACAGGTTTGATATCGCAAGCCAATGGAAGTGGTTATATTGAATCGGGAGGTGTCAAAATCGCTTGTTCAGTGTGAGTCATTATTGATGGAATCTTTCAAGTAGGTAGGGAGGGAAGGTCAAGAAGCTAACAGGTGATGGAATTATCTGATAGTTATGGACCTCGACCTAAAGCACCACCTTATACACCTCAAGGAACATTAAACCTTGAAATCAAATTCGCTCCTTTCGCTTCTAATCCTCGTAGAGCTCCACTACGAGTAAGTGCATCCACTCTTTCCCCTCCATTTCCCCATTCAAATAATCCAGCAAGAGCTTATCGAAATGTTCTACTTTGATAGGATACCGAACCATTACCTTTATCTCACCTTTTAACTCAATCACTGTTACCTACCATCCAACTTCATCTATTACCGAAATCATCGATTGATGTTTTCTTGGTGGTACTTGAATCTGATACGACCACAAATGTGCTTTCGGCAGGATTGACTGTAGCTTCAGCTGCAATAGCAGATGCAGGCATTGAAATGTACGCTTTAGGTACTTCCGCTGTTATCTCTTCTACTTGTTCTGACACATCGCCTGGAGACGGCACTGGAAGCGGAAATGGAGAATCGATATTGGTGTTAGATCCTGAAGAAGAGGAAGAAAGAAACTCGACCGGAAAAGTACTAGTTGGAAGTATGCCTGCTTTGGGGAAAGTCACTAGTATCTGGTTCGAAGGTGAGAATGGTATTGATGAGGTTTCGGAGGTAAGTTTATTGATTCTACCTGGTGAAGAGGGCATAAATTCCTTTGAGAGTTCGCGTTCATTGCCTTGTTCGTCTGTGGTCCTCCCTCCTGCCCTTCTTCTCCACATCACTCCATCTGTGCTGGCTGTTTTTTCGAGGCCCTGATAACTTAAATTGTCCTTGATCATAAACCCGCTGACTGGTCTGCTTGAATGCAGATGATCGAAAAAGCCATAGCAGCATCGAGAGACACTCACACAATTCTTGCGCAAGCGTTATTGGAAGGAGCAGAAGAAAGAGGAATTGGTGGAGACGAGGAAGTAGCATAGGGGCATAGGGATCAGGTCAAACAATCTGTGATCTTGCCAGATACGAGTAAGAATACCATAAGAGCCAATCACAGTGACATGGTATTTCATTGGTTCTGCAGGAGACACTCATAACTTTGGAACTCTCCTTCCATGATACACACCTTTTATCAATACTTCTGTAGTCCGGGAAGATCATTAATGCATTAAACGATTATCAGAAGAGAAAACCTATGACATGATTAATACTGAATTACATTTCTATCATCACATCGTATCGTCACGCAAGGTGGGAGAAGACCATCAATATTGACAAACTATTTGAGCGCTGCTCTGATGCGAAAGTCAAAGGCTAATCTTTATGAAATTTGTGCCAATATACACCTGCTGCTACTAGTACTACCAGCACAGTGAATACCGGGACGGGCTACATATAAAGATAAGAATCAGCACCGATTCGCACCAACCTGAAATCTTCCATGCACTTACCCGTATAGCTTGTGCTTGAGACTCATTACTTTTCCCTTTCATAGTACCATTACCATTCTTCGATTTGACAACATCTGTCTCATCGCCATCTTTCAATGTTGATACACTTTCTCTTCCTGATTCCGATGAATTCTCTTTTTCTTTCTCGTCAACTTTTATCGTTCTAGCTAAACCTGATCTCTGGAAGTTTTGTTCACGTTTTTTGGAGTTTCCCCTTCGTCCCTTATTCTTCGACCTTCCTGATCCTGTGCCATGACCGTTGATGGTAGGGATGGGAGAAGGGTTATCAATGACGTTCGCTGACGTTCCTTTCGGTGTGGAAGAACCGTTATTATTGTCTAACGGTAGAGCATTATCGTTTTCAGAAACAGCTTGTAATGCTCTGACAGCTAATAGAGCTTTAGAACTTGATTTCCTACGTTGTTTCGATTTCCTGCTAGGAGATACTGGTATCTTTGACGGCGGGTTACTGGATCTAGAAGTACCATCTTCCCATCCGTCCAACGATAAAACTTCATTCGGTTGTCCTTCTACATTCTCATGATCATCTTCCTCCTCCTCCAACTCATCTTCACTTAGACTTTCATTCAACTCTCTTTCTTCCTCTTCTTCATGTGCTCTTCTACTTGCTTCTTCCCATTCTCGTACTACACCTCTTAGACGTTCCCTCTCTGCGTCCCAAGATTCGCGTTCTTTCTTCCAACCTTCTTCGAATTTCACCCTCCAGTTTTCCCATTTTAGTTCCGCTTTCTCCACTTCTTCCGCTACCTTAGATGCTATACCGGTTTCCAAAGCTCCAACTCTTTCCGTGAGAAGTTTGACGGCTGACATTGCTTCTGAATGCTGTGATTGCAGAGTTTGTGAAAGTTGAACCGCTTCTGATATTTCCGCTGAAAGAGCGGTGATTCTCCCTACCAATTCAGCATTCTGCTGAATGATTTCACTTTCACGAGACGTTGTTCCATTAGGTTGGGATATAGAATGACTTGAACCGGAAGAGTCCTTTTCATCATCAAACCCTATATCTCCGTTTAGGTTGGTCGGTTCCGGTGTCTTGGGTCTATCCGTTCCTCTATCTCTTCTAATATCAGGAGCTTCTCTTTCAGCTCTACGTCGATCCCTTACTCTCTGTTCAGAGTCTTCATTATCCATCATGGTCATAACACTTCTAGCGTCGTCGTCGTCATCATCTTCATCATCATCATCCTCATGTCCTTTTCTTCGGCTCATACGTCTTCCTCTCATTGACCCGCTTATACCTCCGCTTGTAAGCAATAAATCCATTTCCCTTTTGGATTCTTCCATCTGTTCTCTCATTGTCGTTATCTCATTCCTGATACTTCCATGTTCTTTCAGCTCTCCCTCCAATAAACGTATTTTTTCAAGTTGAGATCCAAGCGATGTTTGGGTCTCAGTCAGTTGATTTTGAAGAGCTATGAATGCAGCTGCTTGTTGACCATGTGGTCCAGCCAGTGCAGCTTGTGCTTCTGCTGACGCCGATCGGAATTGAGGTGGAATGAATTGCGCGGCTGAACCGTTCTGTGCTGGTGGCTACGAGTGCATATCATTGTCAGCATCGCCTTGACTCTCCGTTCATCATCTGGAAGCTTGAACGTTATCTGAAAGCACTCACCAATCCTCCACCCAATGTGTCCTGTATATCCGTGAATGCCGTTGCCAGATTCTGCAGTTCCGCTCCTGTCTCTTTGCTAGCTCTTAATTCATTCTATATAAACACTTAGCTCAATCCGACAGTTCAATCTAGACTTGAAACCTTACCTGTAGTTTGGTAAGTACATGATCGAAACTTAGACCGCCAGATTTACCTCCACTACTCATTACAGATGGACCCATTTGTGCTAGTTGATTATTTGGATAACCAGTTGAATTAGTTGGCATTCGTTTGGCTCCACGACCATCTTGGTTCTGGTAGTTGACCAACTCGCTATCAAGTCAAGAAAGCATTAGTATACATTTTGATGTACATCGTCGTCAAGTCATCACTCACCGTGCACTTAAAGCTGCATCTTCTGGACCGAATACGCAGTAAACTTTTGCGGCCACTTTGTGATGTACAATTGTCCTATTATCTTCGCTGACTATATCTATACCAAATTCCTGTCGTATTGAAGCAACGTCAGTCCGCATGTTCAGCAAACACGGAGCTTATCCTGGAATTGAGACGGTAAAAGGCACTCACCACTTGATCCTCGTTCTTCAACTCAAAAGGTTCACTTTCTACACTTTCAGGACTCAGACGTTCTCCATTAATGAAAGTACCATTTGACGACCTAACATCTTTGATATACATCTACAAATGATAGCGAGTCATGTCAGCAGATACACGATTAACCCATCATTTCAATTAACCGTCATGACCTTACCTTTCCATTTTGTTCCCAAATTTCAGCATGTAATCTGGATAATACTTTACTATCAAAGTATGCATTACGTTCACCCGGTACAGTTTTGGTATTTGTCTGACGTCCAATTTTGATCTAGTAATTCACAAATTTGTTTATCAATTATACAGCTTTGCCTTGAATTTTTGCCCTATAAATGGCAATTGGAATGAAACTTACCCTTTGTCCTTCCGGTAGATGGATCATCTTCATCACAAATGTGTCTTGAAGTGGCCAAAGATGTAGACTGGGGAATGGTCCTCCCCATGGTAAATTACCATTTGCCTGCCCTTGTCCACCTTGATTCTGATTCAAGTAGGATTGTGAGGGGTGTTGCAACATGTTGTATAAGTTTTTGGTGATATGTGTAAGAGAAGAAGCTATTTATGATGTACCTGTAGCGATGTATACGAATAGATTTTTCGTGAGAATGGTCAAACGTGAATGTAGTGTCAGGTTTATCGGACCACTTCCAGGCGGATAGTCGTTTTGAGAGCGTCTCTACACTCGATCCAGATCAGACACTCCCAGGCTTCCTTTCTACCGGTGTTCCACAGTTAACTTGTACCTTGTTTTTGAGCTGTCTCCTGTTCCGGTCTATATGTTACGCGCCGACAGAAAGGGAAGAGAGAGAGAGCGCGAGATTTTTGTATTGAAGCCTGTTCTCATGTATGTATTTCTTGATGGATTTATGGTCGTATATCAATCAAATCATCAGGAATGGGATTATCTGAATAGCTCGCTCGAGTGTAAGTGAGTTTGAGTTAGTGAGTGACGTGCATCTACATTCTAAGGGGAGAGGTCAGATCATTTAATTTAGTGACCCATTTAATGAAACATGCCGCCGTTTCATTTCTCTCTGATCTTTCTTGTTCTTCGTCATGTTATCCGACTTTTTCCAACTTCCATCGCATCTTTTTGTCTTAAATTCCCATTACTCATATCCGCATTACCAACACTCTACACATACTTATCTGAAAACTTGTAAAAATGGTCGTTGTCGTTGAAGAAGTACAAGACGAATCTGCTCCCGAAGTCAACATCAATTTGGCTGAAGGTGAAAACGAATCAGATTACGAAACAGATTCAGATTCTTCTTCTACATTCTCCGGTGATGAAGATGATTTTAACCCCAAGGACGAAACTGTCTATGAGCGAATTGCAGCTTTAAAAGATATCGTCCCACCTCAGACTAGATCATCTTTATATAGTAAATACAAGACTGCAACAAGTTGGGCATTCTGGTCTGTTCAAAGTACTGGTACTTTAGCCTGGTGGATTTCAACTTCTGCTTTATTAGTTGGTTTGCCTTTGGCTTTAGCAATCGAGGATGAAACTAGAGTAGTTCAACAAGAAAGAGAAATGCAAATGCAAAGTCAAGGTCAACAACAAGTGAGTAATGCTTTTGTTCTTACATGGACTTGATACGCTCAATTTCCAATGAAAATGTAAACCAGTCAAACAAGGTGTAATATACGGGCTACTGACTGTTTTTTTATCGCTTACGTAGCTTCTTGGTGGTCCTCAACAAGCTCAACCTCAAGGTGTCCTTCCTCCCGGATTCTAGTCCATAAACATTCTCAAAATAGAAATCGGTCAGATGATTACAGGTGATATTGAAGAGATGGGAGAGCGGGCTCAGAATTATAAGAGGAAGGATAGGAATGTACGATAGACCTGGTCGAAGGCGGATCAAACCAAATAACCCAAACTTAATTCTTGCTTAGTGTCATAGTGGAATCACTATCAATTAAGTAAGATAGTATATCATCAAAGTACATTGGAAGACCTCATTGAAATACAGCGATAATATATATGTATCTCTTTCACTCCTCCCACACAGGTAGAGTTTGAAGTGTCCGATGACAACTCCCACGTGGGACGTCCATGGTACGTGCCACATGACGGCGAAAGTCGTTTTAACCCCGAACGAAACAGCATATGCTTCTCACGTGGATGTGCTTTTTCGGCTTGTATTTCGGCATGTTCAAATCCCGATCCGGAATCGTGAAAAGGTTAAAATCGGTTTCCCGAAAGGTTAAACCCCAATATTGAGAGTTGATCGAACGAAATATTGCATGAATGACGGTAGATGTGTAAACGACCCAACTGAAGAGGTCTATTTTAAGAAATAACTTGATATTTTCAGTATTGTTCTTCCAGGATTAATCAAGATACCTGAAGTTAGACTGTATTTACATCCTTGAGTTGCCGGTATATTGTGTTTACTTCGCTGCTTTACCAAATAAGACAGCTCGAGGACAATGGAAAGGGTTCTTGAGTCCCCTTTCTTGTCCTTGGGGCTCTATCGCCCAACGCTGCGAGAATGAGGGGTAGAACTGTCGTTGACGTTAATGGTAGGATCATTCATGGTATTGCACGGTACTTGGCGGTTCATCTCGGATGTGATGTCAACTCCAGAGCATCGTGAGAAGGAGTTAAAATAGATCAAACAGGATTGCTCATCTTCACTGGATTTTACGAGTACAAGTCGAATTATTCCTAACTACAATATCACTAGTTAAGCTTATTCGATATCGAGGATTACATTTTTACTTCACTAACATCAAGAATATCGCATTCTCATATCTGTCAAGATGCCATATCTCGGAATAAGAGGAAATAAGTTACCTGTGGCGATATCGCTGACTGCAGGTGTAAGTAACAATTACTGTGTGGTATTCTACTCATGAGTATAGACATGACTGACCAGTTGATCTTTTGTAGATGGGCTGGATCCTGTTTGGTCTTGACGGTAAGTATTCTTGTCGACTTTGTGAAATCTCGAAGACTGATTAGATTGTGTAGATGCCATTTTGGGAGCTGTCATTACTACCACAGCGTGTGAGTAGGATATTCTCTCATTGGCCACAGAATGTTATGACTCTGATACTGGATTTTGTAGTTGAAAGAGAGTTCAGTCTCAGTACTTCAATGCAAGGAACCGTTACCAGTTTATTCGGTAAGTAGACCTCATGTTTGATGGATCGACAGTTCGTTTTACCTGATATTGGATGTTGTAGAACTCGGTTGTTTCGCTGGTGCTTTAATCGTATCTTTGTTCGGAGAGAAATTCTCTAGAAGATCGTTATTGTTCATTTATACTATACCTATGGTTATTGGATCCGCGATTCAAATAGCAGCGCAAAATACTGCCATGTTAATTGTTGGTCGAATAATCGCTGGCGTAGGTTTGGGTGGTATCACATCGACTTTACCAAGTTGGCAAAAGTGAGTTATCCCGATGCTATAACATTTAGCGAAAACAGGTTGAATAAATGATACCTGAATAGTGAAACTTCTCCACCGGAGTTAAGAGGAACTGTCATTTGTACTTCGTTAAGTTTCCTCATCATTGGTCAATTGATAGCTTATTGGGCTGGATATGGATTACTTCAACAATACCCAAGTCAGTAAAAGTCACTTCCTACTTAGTATAGAATCATTCTGATATTGAGTGTAGCTCAAAATATCACGTGGAGATTGTTATTTGCGCTTCAAACTATAAGTGTATCGATCATGGCTTTAATGGTAATATTCATGCCTGTAAGTAATTAGTCATCGTGTATTTCTACACACCCATCGGCTTCCGTTTCAAAAGAGATCGAAAGCTGATAGTGGAGTTCGCTTTTGGTTCCTAGGAATCACCTAGGTGGCTCATTGCTCATGGCAAATACGATCAAGCTCGATCTGTCGTCGGCTGTTTACTTGATAGACCGGAAGATCACGAACTAGTCAATGAACAAATGGAAGATATGACCAGGGCAATCACCTTTGAACAGGAACATGGCGCTACTTGGGCTGATCTACTCAGCTTCAAGAAAGGGGATCAAGGTTCGAGGGAAAAGAGAAGAGTCTTTACCGTAAGTTCTTTCACTAACACGTACTGACAGAATCTGATGATTTTCGTGTCAATATGTATATCAGGCTTGTTGCATTCAAGTAAGTCATGAATGCCACTTTTCCGGTAGAATTACTGCTAATGACGATCTTCGGCTGGAACAGCTCGCACAACCGTTTTCAGGCTCTACACCTGTATCTTTGTGAGTTGAATAATAATCATGAGGGAATAATTTGTTCTTCCAGCAGGCTGATCGACTTTTTGGCGTTATTAGCTTTTTGACTAGTATCTTCGAGGGGCCCGTTGGACTTTCAGAGCATGTCTCAACTTTATTATCAGGCTTCTTACAAGGTCAGTGCGCGACAAAGTATCAACGCCAAGTTTTCCAAAAGAAAATTTAAGCTGAACTGTTCACGACAAAATCGTAGTTTGGTTCCTGGTAGCAAGTTTCGGTACTTGGTTCTTGATAGAAAGAGCTGGAAGAAGGAAATGTTTCATTGTCAATGCAATCGCTATGGTAGGTACACTCTTCCAGTTGTGATGATAAGCCAATATTGACGTGCACATTTCTCTTTTGATTTAGGGAATTACAATGGTTGTTCTGGCTGTCATGGTGAAATTGGACACAAAACCATCTGGATACGTCGCAACCGTCTGCTTGTTCCTCTATCAAAGCTTTTACACTTGGGGATGGATGGCTGGTGTATGGTGTTACAGTAAGTCAGCACGCATATCATTTACACGGAGAGTCTCCAAAGAGGTGAAAAGGAGGGCGAGGGGGGAAATTGTTTGTGGAAAGCTGGAAGGTCGAATACTGATACCTTACTATTTTTGTGTATAGGTAATGAGATTTTATCCACTACATACAGATCCAAAGGGGCTGGGTGAGTACTTTTCCCTTCCATTTCTTGTTTCCGTAGGCATGGAAGAAAAGAAGGGGGTCTTGACTTGTCTTGAGGGAGAATCTGACAAAGTCCCACTTCAAATATTATCTAGTCTCTGTGTTGCCCTTCAATGGTTATTCGATTTCGTCATTCTACAAGTAACTCCTATTGGTATTTCCCAAATTGGTTGGGGTATGTTCTTGGTCTTTGCAGGTGAGTAAAAAAAGCGCTTGCTGAAATAGATTCTTTCCGGCTAATAACTCTGGTCTTCCTCCTTTTCCTTTTATACAGTATTCAATTTCTCTTATGCGCCATTGGTATATTTATTCTGTCCCGAAGTGAGTTATTCTCCATTACATACCATACGACTCTTTCCGGTCTACCACAAAGTACTTCTCTGGGTCGATGATCATATCATCCATTCCTTCGTCTTTCCCTTCTGCCTTCAAATCTCCTAATTAATGTCTTGACCGAAAGAAAGGCGTATTGACAGTCAGTATAGACCGCTGGCGTACCGCTCGAATCCATCGATGCGATGTACCTACCCGGCTTAGATCCAGTCAAAGAGTCATTCCGAATTCGAAAACATATGAAAGAACAACAACTTGCTACTAAGGAACAAGGTATCAAAGGTAATTCTCATCAATTAGGTAGAATCTCTACTTTGATGGGTGAGAATAAACCTCAAGAAGTTAGAATTGAACGATTCGGTGAAAACCAATTTGGAAATGGAAAAAACAATAGTACTACAGCTACTATCGAATAAGCCGTGAAATACCCGTTCAATAAACCTTATGGAAAAGTATGTAATCAATCAACCAAGAAATCTTGCGATGAGCACAAAAACAACGACAAATATATGTTATCATTTAATATTATTTGTACCGTATAGCAAACACAAGTCAAATATTGACATATCATTTACTCGAGGAAGGTGAATGATCCGTAATACATGACAACCCAATCTTTCTGGATAACCCATATTCGCATACAATAATACCGTTCTTCAACATAAAGACAGTATCTAAAAACTTCACCTAAATTTGATTTATGATAGGCCCAAAGCATTTTTACTTATTTCCCTTTTCGTTCTTAACCCAGCAGCTTCATCTTCAGCTTCTTTCAAACCACCTTTACCCAAACCATGTACCCATAGCGTCAATTTAATCCATTTAGCTCTCACATCCATTCCCCATTCTACTATTCCCAAGGTGGTATTCCAGTAGGTATAATCCCACGCTGAATGTATGAATTTCCGGAATAAACCAAATGATATTCCTGTCGTCGATAACGATTCTCGGATACTCGTTAGATCAGATTGCCAAACTAAAATCATCATTTTGTTTTAGCTATTCTTGCCTGCATAATAGCTCTCAGAACGAGAGTAGACTTACTTGCTTCCGAACAATACCTAGCTACAATAACAAAAATCCTACTTTGACCACCAGTAGTAGCTAGACTTTGATCTAAAGATCTCTGCAGATCCGATAACTTTAAAATCATTAATAATCGTCTGTAAGAAAGAGGTGTAATCAGCTAAGACATTGTTTCATATTGGATTTTTGTTGACTTACTTGGGTACAGTCCGCAACAGCTCGAAGATAGAAACGATTAGGTCATCTCGTTCCATCATTGCTGCTCTCAAAGTTCCAACTTGATCATCATTCATTGATCCTGACTCCAGCAGTGATGTGGGTCTTACACCTGATCCGTAGGTCGGGTCATTTGATTCGTCGGACATGTTGATTTGACCGGTAATCGCGGATTCGAGGAAAGGATACTACAAATGGTGGAGTCATGTCAGTAACACCATTTCACCAGAGCAGCAGTTCACGAGTACTTCGAGAGAGCAAGCCTGAAGACTCACCATATCCTCATCGATGTTTCCAACAAGTTTAGCATAATATCTCCTTTCTTCCGTTGTAGCTTTTGAGCTCTTTTTGATTAACGATAACCAGAAATGAGCGTAGTTCACTCTGAGGTCATCTGGTATGTCGAAATATTGACCATGATCCAACAAACAAATATCAAAGTTGAAAGGTGAACTTGAATCGATTGATTTCGGTCTAATCAATAAATTACCATGATGAGGATCCGCATGGAAATTTCCATTAAGATAAACCATTTGACTAAAGATTCTAGATAATTCTTGTGAAACTTGATTTCTATCTATTCCATGATTTTTCAAATAGATCAAATCATCAATTCTTGATCCTTTGATATATTCCATTACCATACATCTTCTTTCTGCCCATAAAACTTCTGGTAGATATAAACTTGTTTTACCTTTTAAATGTCTAAATTCGTTTTTACATCTTTTTGAATTTTGGGATTCTTGTCGGAAATCCATTTCCATGGGTAACATATGATTCATTTCTTCGCCCAACCAACTAAATTCGAAATCTGGGAAAATGTATTTGACGAAATTGATAGCGAAATTAACTGTTATCATATCAACTTTTGCGAATTCTTGTAAATCCGAATGTTGTACTTTTACTGCCACTCTTCTTCCTGTTTTCTTATCGATTGCACAATGTACTTGAGCTAAAGAAGCTACGCCGATCGGTATAGGGTCGAATTCATCGAATAAATCATTGATACCTAATCCTAAATCCGTCTTCAACATTCTATCAATATCTTCTAATGGTGTGGGGAAACATTGATCTTGTAAAGGTGTCATTGTCGAAGTCCATTCCTTAGGTAAAACCTGTACAGCAGCAACATGTTGTCCTAATTTAACGTAAATACCTGAATTTTTCTTCAACGCTTCTAATAATCTAGTTGCACTTCTAGTATGACAATCTTTTCTCGCTTGTCTCCTAAATTGTTTTTCCTCATCCGTCAAATCTCTTCCTGGTGAACCAAGTTTTTCTTCTGCAGCGAAGACTTTCTTGTAATCTAATACATCCATCATTACCGCTCTCATCAATCTAGCACATCGTATTCCGGCCAATATCGTATGTCGGAAAGGTGAATAGGTGTGGTAGAGGATGGTGAGCAAGACCAAGGTGAATAGAAGGTTCCTCAAGCGACGTATCCGGCGTTGTGTCTTCGTTCGAGTGGGACGCGGGGTAGGTGTTGGGGTTGCATCAAGTGGCTTGGAGGTGTGAAGGTGACGAGGAAATAGAATGAATCGATGGGGAAAGTTGAGATGATCCTGCTTATTGCGACATATCGTCTCATATCTGAGGTGAGCATTGGGTATATCGCTTGAGGCGAGTGGAAAATTAGATCGTCCCCGGGCTTGACATATTGTCCTATATTCACCTGGACATTTTGATAGACCACGGCGGAGTGCACGATGCAAAGATCGACGGGACAGGTGTCCGTGACTACCGCCAAAGAGCGACAGCATCCTAAGGGATGTTGCTAAAAGCTAGAAGCCGAAAGAAGAATCGGTCCCGTGATGTCTTCTCCCTTTTTTCCTTCTCTTAAGAGAGCGGGCGATACGTTGATCAGCTTATGATAATTGCAACGATCAATGAGGTCACTGTTTTTACCATGATTTATCAACAATCAGCCTTGCAACTTCGGAAACGGACGATCAAAAAAACCCCAACAGGGAGGGATCATTTAAGCTAATTCAGTCTCCACTGGTGTTGCATCTTCGGGATTTCGACCGAATCAAATCGATCCTTCTGATAACATCGTGTTTTTAACTTTCCCTCACGAAACATGAGGATCAGATCAGCACGATTTGATCGAAACGAAACTGATAAATGATCTCGGTCATCTCTTATGCGCCGACTTGGACAAAGGATAGGAGGACCTCGTGACAATGATTATCGCTTCTCTCGTCCTCCTTCGCGTTCTCGAATTTGGTATCAATGTTGTAATTCCATCTTTCTGCTTACAGTACCTCTGCTGCGTTCTGATCTCCCATACTCCATCACAGTATACGAGTACTCTCTTGGTCACTATATCTTTCTTGTTATCACGCGTTTACCTCTATCTCGTCGGCTTTCCTTCTAGATTGGCCAAAGGATGGGGGTTGGTTTAGCGAAGAGAGTGAGAAGCAGGTATGAATCAGGAACGTATTGATCAGCTTGCTCGGTAGTCTGAACGCGTTGACCACACTCTGGAATGATAGTATCATCAGATTTAAGCGAGTGAGTACCTGACCGAAGAACCAAGAGGTATACATTAACAAGAGTAGCGCATTGACCACCTCGTGTCATCATCATCAACAACAACAACATCACCGTTTGGTTGAAGGACGAACACGAGGCTGACAACGAGACCGAGGGACGTCGTGATCATTATTTACATACTAACACAACGACTATATATAGCCTGCTTTTTTTCCCATTTCCATTTCTCTTCTTCATCCTCATCATCACTTCAATCCTTTGGGACTCTGGTTCTATCTTTGGACAACATGCGTTCAACATATTTACTCCTCTTCCTCCCCTTGACGCTCTCGTCAGCACTGCTTCCTCGAAAGGGAGATGATGATGGTCCCTCTTCAGAACCACAAGTCACTATCTATCCTTACAACTCACCCCTGTATCAACAAGGCGTCACCGTCACCGGTGTTCATGACGATACTAACAAGGTTGACAAGTTTTATGGAATTCCATATGCCGAACCACGTAAGCTTCCACTCTCAATTGTTTTGCAATATGAAGAAGAGGTTCGATTAAGCTGACGAGATAATTATTTAGCTGTTGGTTTCCTTCGATGGCGTCGACCCATTCCGTTCAACTACACTGGGGACATCGACGCTCGTCACCCCGCTCCATCATGTTTACAAGCTCCCGTCAGCGCCAATGTTGGTCCAGCAGGTACATCCGAAGATTGTCTTTTCCTCAATGTTTACGCCCCAGCTGGATGTTGGGAAAGTGAAGACCCACTTCCTGTCATTGTTTACTTGTGAGCAAAATTCAGATTCACCGATTCATAATCAATCCTCAAGCATCAGACACTGAATCATGTTCTACCAGCCATCCTGGTGCTTGGCAATGGGGTAGTGGGACCGTGCATGATGGCACGAACATGGTGTCTTACTCACAAGAGCTTGTGAGTGGATTATGGTACACTGGACCATCTCCGAAAACCGTTCACATTTAACGGACTTGTACTATGATAGAACAAACCTGTCATCTTCGTCACGTTAAATTACCGTCTTGGTGTCTTTGGCTGGCCGTGAGCATCAAGCAGTTCCTAAATCGAGATTGACTACTCATCCCATTCTCTAGCAATGGACCCGCTTTTGATCATGCCCGAGCTGGTAATCTTGGTATGAGAGACGCTATTCGAGCACTCGAATGGGTCCAAGAAAATATCTGGGCTTTCGGTGGTGATCGTCACAGAGTAAGCCTTTTTTCACAGAACATGGATATGCGCTGATTAGCGATCGCAGGTCACTCTACATGGCCATTCTGCAGGTTCAGTCTTGATTTCTCACCTCTACTTTGATACCGAACAGAGTCTCTTCAATTCAGCTGTGAGCAGATTAATCCCCGAACAATTTCTATAAATGCTTATATGTCTTTGACAGATTATGAGCTCTGGTGCCCCTTCTACCGCACCTTTGGGTCTTACCGATAAGACTTGGCTTGAACCTTACGAACAATTGCTCAACATCACAAACTGCTCCTCTCCCAGTGGTGCCGAGATCAACTGTCTTCGAAACGTTCCTGCTCAAGAAGTCCTTCAAGCTCAGCTCACCATTGTATCTAGCTCTAACTACACCAGCTCGTCAGTACACTATTTAATATATCGAGGCATCCGCGTGAGAATACTAACTCCAGTCTTTCACAGCTTCATCTATGGTAAGATCGTGAAGCTTCTCACTGAGGCTGTCCTAGCTGATCACATACATCACAGGTCCTAGTGTTGATTCCGACCTGATCCCCGATCAGCCTTGGAAACTTCTTGAAAAGGGCATCATTGCTCCTATTCCTTTCATCACTGGTCAAACTAAGGACGAGTGAGTGGAACATCTTGACCTTCTTCCCTGCCGCAAGCTGACTAGGTCTGTGCAGAGGTACGGGCGCGACTCCCCTTAACATCACCGAAGCCACTTTCTTCGACTATTTCAACAGACTTGAACCCGTACCCCTGCCCGCTAATTTCACGAAAAATATCACCCAATGGTATCCTGCAGTACCTGCCAGGGGAGCGTGAGTTTGACAGTCGAATTTGCAGTAACTGACAGCGCTAATACAATATTGCGTAGGCCGTTCAACACTGGTAACGCCACTTTTGGACTTGATCCTGCGTAAGCTAATACCACTCCTATACGTTTCAGCGCTGATAAAATCAATCGGGTAGCTACAAACAATATGCTGCATTATTCACCGACGTCTTGCACACCGCGCCACGACGACACTTGCTTCGTCAAGCGAATGAGTATTTCTACAACAGAACCTGGACGTACACTTTCGATCACGTAAGGGGTAACGCTTCCACCGACAGATTAGGCGGTGAGTGTCGGCCATGTTCCTCTCTAGTTGGGCAAAAGAGGGAGCTGACCTGGAAATTCTCCTAGCCGTTCATCTTTCTGATCTCCCATACGTTTTCGGAATTAACACTAATTGGACTCAGCCTGAACAAGAGCTGTCACATTTGATTCAAGGCTACTGGTAAGCTATAGCTTTGAATGATTACCCCTGTTCACAATTCTTTTCTATGCGTCGATAACAGTCCCTAACGTACTTTTTCAACCTAGGCTCAACTTTACATACTACGGTAACCCTAACGGAGTCAATGCATCCAACCCTTTCATCTATCCTGACCCATACTACCACAATACAACTACCCCAACTCCACCGGACGCATCTGTCAATTCAACCTACTGGACGGAGCACGACCTTCTTAGAGGGAGAAAAGATATTCTCAGATTCGTCGCCGGTAATCCCACTCTTATCCAAGACAACTTCAGAGAAGGTTCCATCAACTTCTTGAACGGTCATCCTGTTGAGTTGGGATACTAAGTCTTACATCAAAACGATTGTTAAATAGATGTGTAATAATGGGATCTTGGTTCTTGCTGCTTCTTTGGAGTAATGGAAATTCATGCGGTTATGCTTGTGAATTATAGGTTGATTCTGATATTATGCATTTACAATACCTGAACGTGGCGCTTGAATAGACGCCGATAGCAATTGCTTTCTCAGCATCGTGGATTGCATTGTCAGCAGCAGCTGGCGATTTCGGCAGCAATGAATAACAAATTGAGTTATATAATTGGAATATGTAAACCAACGATGTGGATCCCTTATTGGAGAGAATGCAGGATTGTGCATACGAACTCGTGACTTCACTACAGTGTCACCCAATTGACTACTCGCTTCTAGACTCATCAATCTCGAAATCGTAAGCCAGGATCTCTACGAAAGCAAAAGATAAGATTTGTTATTTTACGGCTGAGAGAGAGGATCCCGGAGGTAAACCTACCATCTACATTTGGTATAATGTTATTCTCCAACACTAAAACGTGAGCTTCAGAGACGCCGTAGCTTTGGAGTGCTTTCACAGAAGAGAAGACCGAGTAGATGCCTGTAAAACCAGAGAGCTTGGAGGATAGAGGTTCAAGGGAATAGGAAAAGCAGGAGTGGGAGTCATCGTCAACACAGCAAGACAACAATACCAATGCGATTTCATCATAATGACAAGAAAAGGACAAGAGTAAGATGACCCCCAGTCTTCCTTCGACATCTCCCTTCTCACATATATGTTTGAATGAAATTGAGAATAGGAATGGTGACTCACCATAATCGAACCCTTTCGCTCTAGCATCAGACAACGGCGCACCAAGGATCAGCTAATTTTTAAACCATGACAAATTAGCTTATTTCTGGGTCAACACGACAATATATATCAAGTCTGCAATCGAACTGAATACAGCCTGGTGATATTACTATTTTCCACAACATATCCATACATATCCGACAGTAGGGAAGTTGCAAAACCCGGAGACCAGATTTGAAAGTACAAAATCTCACTTACTCAGGACCAGGGACATTCAATAATGCTCCTATGGATTCCTTGGCTGATTCATGAGCTGATACAGGGCCTTTGAGCTTGAATAATACGATATGAGCGATTTCTGTGGATGTGTAAGCACGTTTCCATCTACATGTGAGACGCAAATAGCGGTTAAGGGAACAAAGGAAGAACAGTAGCAGGAGTCCGAATAATCAATCTATCTTATAAACTGCCTCGTAGTCGAGGCCATTGGATACGGATACGACTTTTGAGTGGGTATCATCAAAAAGAAGAATTGGTTTCACCTACTTCCCATTTTGACAGACTATTAACCTATCTAGTATATGAAGAGAGATATGGAACTCATCGTCAAAACATGACTCATCTGTAGTCGTATACTTATATGCCTGCTTATAGTCGTGATTTCAATCTGCTGCTTATCAATCACATTGTTATCGCGGTCTCGGCAAAACGGAATGACGTTTGATCGGATGAAATCGCAATCACTCAGAGTCTGACCATGGCCGTGGGCGACGTCTACTGTGTCTGCCTTCCGAGCAGAAGAGCTTCTTGGCCACATAGTGATTGTATGCATGATCACTGTTCGCCCCTCCTGGTCCTGATTGAAGCTCTCTTCCTTTCCAGTCTTGTTCGTGGTATCGAGTCTTGATGACACAAGGCGCCAGCAGTAGCGTGCCTGAGTTGTGCACACTTTGTGCCCAGTCAATGACTACAGGTGTCTTTCATCAGACGTGTTAATCTATGCACTTCTGCTCATACATGAGATGCGTGCAGGTTCAAGATCATGATCATTCGAAGTTGGGGGGAATGATCTTTTTTCGAACGCGACACGAAGGATTGTCAACTTAATTCAAACGAATCATGTAACGTTCATGGGGTAGCTCGGTACAACCGCTTAATAGATGATGTCGACCTCGTGTAAACAAACCTCTCATTCAACCTTTCGTTGATGACATATGCGATATTCTGTGCATAAGGAGTGCAATTGCTTTTTTCTCTTCTCGCAAACCGTATTCATTTGTCCGTGTCTCACTCATCAAGCTCGAAATCATAGGCCAAGAGCTCTGTAGGAGTTGAGCAAAATTCAAGATCAGTTTTTGCTTTGACAAGATACGGAGCGTGTTTTTGTGGGGAGTATGATGGATGATAACGGGATAACGAATACTCACCATCTACATTTGGTTTGACATTGTTTGTGACTACTGAGACGTGAGCTTCTGATACGGCGTAGGTTTGAAGTGCTTCAGCCGATGAGAAGATTGAGTAAAGGCCTATTTGTATGGCAGTAGAGGGGAGTAGAAGGATGAAGATAATGTGGAAAACGGGCAAGCGGAGGAAGAAAGAAGGAGATGGATGATGGGATGATGGGACGATGGAACGATGGAACGATGGAACGATGGACATTGGATCCAATATGATTATTGAGGGCAGTAGTGACATGGTAGATGAAGTGAATCGTCAGCGTTCTGTCCTGATCGCAAATCATATACAGCAGTTTACGGAACAAGGGTAACGATGATGATGATCTATCTTCTCGCACTTTTATGAATGACCAGATTTTCACTTGTCTCTTTATTATCGGAGAATGAGAATCAGGATGGGAATGGGGATGATGACAATAATGAAACTAAGTAGACTCACCATAATCGAAACCTTTGGCTCTAGCATCAAGTAAAGGAGGACCAAGGGTCGCCTGATATTCGAAATATGAATAATCAATTAGCTCTCCCTTGGGGATCCAGAATCGATCACAAGGCAGTATGAGGACCAAGATTCTTCACATTCACAGTCATAGTCATAGTCGTAGTCATAATTGAATGAAAATCGATAGTCAAAAGTTAAAAACTCACCTTTTCAGGTCCAGGAACTTTCAATAATGCACCTATAGCTTTTTTAGCTGCTTCATGATTGGATACTGGACCTTTAAGTTTCCATAATACGATATGTACGATTTCTATCAAGATATCAAGATATCAAAATATCAAGATATCAAAATATCAAGATTGGGAACGAGCGGATAACAAGACGAAAGAGATTAGATGAAGATGAGATGATAATACGACAGATTAGCTTCTCCCTTTCTTCACCTCGAAAGGCCTTTTGTGGATGTCATCCATGCATATGGATATGGAAAAGTACTCACTTCCCATGTTGATCGATTTGATGATGCAGATGAAGGTAGACAGAGAACGCAGTTATGTGGTTAAGCAATGCTTGTATTTATAAGAGTATGTATCAACAGGACGTATAACTACTTTGATCGCCATTGATCACTTCATTATCCCTTAAGGTTACAATTGGTTGCCGAATTCCCCGCATATTGATCAAACACAAACTCGGATAACACCGCCGAAGCATCCGGGATCATTAAACCCTCAAAATTATGATGTCGTCAATGGGATTTTACTTCGCCTCCAACAACGATCCAGACTTTGATGTCATCAAGCACAATTTGCATTATAATTTGTATATGAAGAAGATGTATGTAGTATAGTATGGTATACTGATATATTCAATGATCTTCATCTTCAAAAAATCAACAATATCACTAAAAAAGCAGAAGGGGATTCACGCTTTTCTCCAAAGGTAATCCCAAATTATATGTATGTATAAAATCGTATAATCGTAAAACTCGTTGACCATTTCATATCCAAACATCGTCAAAATATCGTGATTGGTTTCTAATTCTCACTCGTATGCCCTTGTCCTTTTCCATTTCCACGCGCTATAACACCTTTACCTTCCCATTTCTCTCTTAGACTTGTGACGCTCCCACTTCGTTTCTTTTGAACGGTTTGTAGATCTTTCGATGTGGCTCTGTTCAAATTTTCACTTGAGGTGGACGGCAATGGATTGGGAAATAATCTGGCTAAAGCATCTGATCGTTGAGTCAAAGAAGGCTCCAAAGGTGGATATAATCTTTTGTACGAATATGACGTATCCAGTGAATTAGTCATAGAGGAGATACTGGTACTGAAACTGAAATTGGAACTAGCATTGACCGTGTTTTCAGTCACGGGAGCGTCGATTCTGGATTTAGGTGGATGACAAGGATTGTTTTGCCTAGGAGGTGGGACAGGAGTCCACTGACTGGAAGCTGGATGGGGAGGCACAGTTTGATTTGAAGATCGGACTTCTCTCATTTGAGAGGTAGGTAATATCTCTTCAGTCACGGCTTTTCCTTTCCCCTTGTTCGTCAATTGATTAGATGAAGATGTAAATGCAGGAGCCTCGATTGATTTCTGAAACCTATCCAACAGATTCTGTCCATCCTTCTGACCATCATCCGCATTTCCCGATTTATTAGATTTCAATTTGGATTTTCCCCAAACGAGACCTATCATCCTCCTGATAGTTGAAGGAGGTTCAATAGCTCTTCTTGAGTCGGTGTTCGTGTTACTTGGAGTTTGGACAGAATCAATCTTCGGCTTCTTGCTGTTGGGTGTGTGTCTGTCTACTGATGAATTCAAAGACGAGGCTGTCGAAGAAGCGAGTCTATTGACTCTCTTTTCTATAGCTTGAATTCTGAGTAGCAGCATTTCCCTATGATCATGAGAAGACGTTAGTCAGTTTTGAATTACATATGCAGTATGACAGAGGTATGATTTGTCAAACTCACCTATCCCATTTATTTCCATCCTTCTTTTCGTCTCTCAAGAACGTTTCAACGACTCTTTGAATATCCCATTCCTTCACATCGGGTGAATGACCAAAAGTGCTTCTTCTAGCCCATGAAATCAAACCTCCAGGCATAGGCAAGTTTTTGATATTTCTTTCTTTTATCCAAGTTTCCCTTTCGTTCCTGTAAACTTTCTCCAATTTCTTCCATTCACTTACACCCCATTGCTCTCCTAGATCAGCTTCTCTCTCACTCTCACTTTCACCTTCATTCTGGGGTTGTTCAGCCTCATAACCGGAATTAACCAAAGATGATAACGCAAGATCCCATTTTCTTTTATTTTGTTGAGGAGTTTTAATAAATGATCCCGGAACAGGATAGTTTTCGGTCATGAAACTCATAACTGACAACTCTCTCTCTCTGACTCTACTCTTGGATCTTGATCTGGATCTGGATCGCTGTGACTGTACAATCTCCAATTCTGCTTCGTTCAATAATTCTCGTTTTTCCACATCAGAATAAGCAGTCGATTTCCTTCTTCCCGAGAAAAACCTTGTAGAAGAAGAAGGGAAAGAAGTAGAAGTGAGATCTTGAGTTTTTGATCTAGATAGTACGCCATGCTCGATATATGAATGGTTCTACCGTGATGAACAGATTAGCACATTATTCGGTAATATCAACAGTATTTTTATCGACTTACAAGCTTGAGAATGGCGGCTGCTCTAGCTGCTGCTTTGGGATCAAGACTAGATACCTCTACCACGGATCTAAACGATTCGTCTCCTTCATTTCCTTCTTCATCAGCAGCGACCGCTGCTAATTCGTCGTGCAATGATCGACGCGGTTTACGAATTATGACAGATTGATCAGCTTCATCTTCGATTGGTTCTGAAGATTCGTCAATTTGTTCATCTGACAGACCTGATGTTGAACGGTGACGAGCGGGAGATTGAGCAGCAGAAGATGAGGTAGCTTCGGTAGAAGGAGAGGATGGTAAGATCTGTTGACAGAGTTTAGATGTACCTCCCATTCGGCCAAGCAAAGGGGTCCTCTGAGGGGTCAAATTGGCGGACCGGAACATCGAAGAGGGAGGAGTCATCTGAGGTGTCGAAGTTTGTTGTTGAGGAAGAGTCTTTGAGGAAGAGGAAGAAGTCTGAATAGGTGGAGTGGATGGTGCTAAGGGACTATGTGCAGGTCCTGGAGAACGAGTTGATGATCTTCCTCTTGCTTCAAGGCCTTCGCCTGTCACAAGAGAAGGGGTCGCAAGGGGAGAAGGGGAAGATTTAGCCTCTATTGGAAGCGAAACTTCCCTCTGTTCTGACGAGGAATCTTCCTCAGAATTGTCTTCATCATCGGATTCAGGCTCAAGCTTGATCACACCTCTTTCAACTAGACAGAGAATAATTCTTTCAGGAACCTCGACTGGTTCAGGGGAGATATCCTCTTCTTGCTCTTCTTGGGCCTCGTGTCGGTTCTCTCCTTGATCTGATTGTGCAGAATTGGCATCATCGTTCTTAACTGCGAGTACCTGAGTTGACGAATTCTCATCGACTTGTTCTTCTTGACTTTCATGCTCCTGTTCATCATCCGATTCGTCCCGGAGAGGTACGTCGTACTCTTCACTTGAGATATTCCAAGCTGAATTGTCCGCTTCGAGAGTGAGGTCTCCCACTGTTGAGTTCGTCTCTTGCTGTTCTTCCCCATCTTCTTCTAAGGTTTCAGACTTATCGGAAATTTGCATTCCACTCTCTTGAAGGTGGTTTATCGCGGTCGCTGAAGGGGCTTCTTCCTGCGTCTCTTTACTGGGAGTGACATCGAGAATAGATGGAGCTGAATCTTCATCGCCCTCAACAGACTGATGTGCAGAAGCATTCACGGTCTCCTGCAGCTTCACGTCCTGGTGAGTTTCCCCTAGACCGTCATTGCTGATAGTCGGAGCAAGGGGTGACAAGCTTCTCACTTTAGATAATCTTCGTAGAGCCCTGTCAGCTTCCTCCAAGATCCTGTCACCTTTGCCTTCGATGGGATAGTCTGACACTAGGTGAGGTAGGGGAGAAGGTGATCTAGGGTTAAAGAGTGAAAATGCTGGTGTGGGAGTAAGGGTGAGATCACCCCGATGATGAATCAGGACAAATGGAGATTTTGGGACTGTCGGAGATCGAAGAGATAAAGGTTCGAATGATGGTGGAGGTGAGAAGAGTGGTGTAGTTGATCTGTAAGCTAAAGCTGGAGTAGGACTTCTTGCTTTTGGTACAGCTTGATCAGGTTCTGAAGCCTCTGAAATCGAGATGGACGGGAATACTCTTGATGGAGTGGCTTTGTTCACCTTTGTTGTATCGCTGGATCTGGATATCTCTATTTCTAGTTGAGCATACAAATCCTCTTCCGGTGAGTGAGACGTTGATGCCTCAGTTTGATCGAGCTTCGATTCGTTCTCCGGTCGCGCAATCGCATCTGAAGACGACGTCAGTTGTGATTCGGAAGTCCAAGCTCGAATGCAACTCACCTTCATTACTTCCTCCTTGTTCCGCTTCGATACATTGCACTTCTCCGGCAGCAGCGTTTACTTGATCACTCTCTCTTTCTTGAGTGACATCTTCTTCTTCATCATCGAAGGGGGTTTCCGAAAGTACGATCCTCTCTTGTTCGACCACGGGGACCACGACATCCTCTTCAGATAGATTTGGTTCTCCGTAGATCTCATCTTGGGTATCGTTATCATTGGTGTTTGTTGCATCGCCTTTGATTTCTGGCAAGGCCGATTGAGAACGCTCCGAATCCGCAATCTCTGATTCAGTTTCTTGTTGAGCATCTTGATTCGGAATCTCCCGTTCTTCGTGATTCTCTTCTTGTACTATCTCTATGCTTCCCTCCTCATAATCTCCCTCTAGTTGCAGTCCAAGACCTGTTGATCGAGACAACCCGATCGCTTCTCGAGTTCCTGCTCCGACTTCATGTTGCGGTTGAATATCTCCTTCCGAAACCTCCCAGTCTAAAACATCCATATCTTGAGTGACATCGCCTATCTCCTCTTGTTCTTCAAGTACGATTGATCCAGCAGGTGATAAAGGTCGTAGAGGTGATTGAGTCTGAATATCTTCTGTTGAGATATCCCAATCAAGTCCAGCAATCTCTTGGGTAATATCTGCTTCTCCTTCCTCAGGCTGATCACCAGCTTGTCTATTAGGCAAGGTGACTAAGGAGTTTTTATGGGCGAGAGAATCCACGTCTTCACCTGAAACTACCATTGCTTCCGGTTGTTCTGCCAAAATGACACTTAGTCCCCCGATGATAGCTTGAGTTGAGCTTTCCTCTTGCAGTGTTTGGGGCTCAATGTGTTCTTCTGATATATTCCATTTGTCACCCTCCATCTCTGGAGTTGCATCGCCAGTGTCGTCTTCTTCCTCAGGTGGATTGTCACGGAAGAGCTCACTTTCAACAGGAGCAATGACCTCTTGTGGAACACTCCAATCGATCTCATTCACCCCGTGTCCCCCCATCACCTCAATTATATTGCCTTGGTCTGCATGGGCTGAACGAGCAAGCAAAGACTTTATCTCTTGGATAACAATATCATCGCCCGATACTGAGATTGCTCGGGAGGTCGTTTGGACCGGGGACAATCGCTGTTCTTCAAGTGCGAACGAATCATCAGCTATTGGCTCTGCCGGAATAGCCCTTTCATCTAATTCAGTGTTTTCAATTGAGGAGAGTTCGATTCGTCTTGGAGGTAAAAGAGGACTTTGCGTGGTTTCCGCAGTTATATCACCTTGGTCATCTTCGCTTTCATCCTCCTCCATAACTATCGAATCTTTCACTGATTTGATCATGCCTGAATTCTCCCTTCTTTGATGAACGTGAATAAAAGTGTCTTCACCTACACCTTCCATATCTGAACCATCATCTGACCAAGCCGGTCCTGGATCGTAATAATTATCATTTCCAATCGAGTTACCCATAGGCAGTAACGTGAGATCATCTTCATCTTGTTCAAAATTGAATGGTGATGACGTTGGTATACTCTCTTGACGGGCTCTTGGGGTTGGATCTGCGTTGGAAGTAGACGATTGAGAGAAAATCAGAGAGAGACCTGTACCATCCCTTACACCTTCGTTGCTCGGTAATCGGTCATCTCTACCTTTGAGTAAGAGGGGATCATCACCTGGGCTTCCAAGAATAGGTCTAGGTAACATCCCTAACTTTCTTCCTGTTAACGCGACATCTCTTGGAGTTTGAGCGACAGAATTTCGCGGTCTTCCTCTTCCTTTAGGTGTTTTAGTGTTGGCTGGAACTGAAGCTCGACGGTTGCTCTGCGAAGAACTCAGGTTGGGTGATTTTCTTGATGTAGTGCTTGGTGGGGTTGATTTCCTTCGACCAGCAGGTGCGGTAGATGGTACTTTCTTTGAAACACGTGAATTGGGTGGGGTTGTTAGTTTTGTCGAACCTTCACTGGTTCGTCGACTTCCTCCACTTGTTCTACGTGATGATTGAGACACTTTGACACTGGGTGTTCTACTTGAAACTCTTGGTTTAGTCTTAGCCTTGACCGTTGCTGGAGTGTTTGACACGATTTTTCCAGGTGTATTACTTCTTGCTCTTATAGGGATCACCACTTCTACTCTATCTCTTTCTTTTTGCTGTTGTGCAAAAGGCGATCTTTGCTTTGTCGGAGTTTGGCCAGGCTGAGATAGTCTAGGAGACTTTTTTCGTCTTGGATTAGGTGATATATCATCTCCTAATCTCAACGGTGTATCCCATTCGGCTGTTACATCTCCTAAGCCGACTACTACAGGCTGGATACTAATTCGTCGAGGGGGAGTAGGGGATGGTCGGGCTCGAACGCGTGACACGCGCGATGGACCCGCTTGAGGAGTAGGAGGAGGCAAGGGTGCTTGGAAATCATTTTGGGAAGATGGGGGTGTTGGCAGGCGCGATATAGAGTTTCTCGTTGTAGACAATGGCTCGACTGGTCGTTGAATCGTTTGCGTACGTTGAGGGGAACAAGCCTGACCAGATATGATCCATCAGTCAAGTCGTATCGTAGCATGGCTGGTGACTTGAACTCACGGAAACCTCTTGACTTGCAGCAGGAGTCATCAATCCGCCTCTGCCCAACACACCACCTCTCATATCTTCCATATCGCTCTCATCGGTCATATCACCCATTCCCATATCGGGTGGTCCCATGTTGAGCAACAAGGTATCATCTTCAGTGAGTTGCATGGGCATTGAACGACGAGGTAAGTAAGGTGTTGATCCAGGTCTAGAAATTGACATGGAAGAGTTGTTTGGTGAGCTTCTCATGGGGGATGAAGAAGGTATATCGAATCTCGCTGGAGGAGGTAATTTGTTTATAGGCGATTTAGCAACGAACCTAGATAAATCAGATAATTCATCCAGTAGTTCAGACGTTGGTCTTGCTGTTTGACGAGGAGTAAGAGAAGTCTTCGACTTTGACTTTTGTTTCGGTTTGGATTTGATTGTCCTTGGAGATGAAGGTGACATTATATTATCATGTCTTTCGCCTAATACAGCTCTTCTCCGAACTGTGCCTCCACCATTACTGTTCTGAGATGAGTTGAGATAAGTAGCTTTTGATCTGATGAATATTGGTTGTGAAGGACTTTTTTCAGCAGATGATCTTCTTGAACTACTGGCTGAGGAGGTTGATATCCTCAATATCTGAGGAGTTGTAGGATTCGGTTCACGAATCGTGCGTACCATAATGAGGGTATCTGTTTCAGTGAATTGGGAGAGCGGAGTGGTGTAATGGTTGTTGGGGTTATTTTGATGGATCGGACGACTGATGGAAGAGTCGTTATGGTATGTTGTCAGAGTGTCGTAACATGAACGTTGAGTGATTGAGATCCGACTTGTTTACCTTCAAAGTTGGATTTGTGGTTTACCTAACCTAGTGAGGCATTGAGTGCACGAAGGAGAGTGAAGTGGTATGAATGTAATATTGCTGCCAAGTGTTGTTCAGTGTTGGTTTGGAAAAAAGAGCGTGCAGGGGTATTGTGTCATTAATCGTTGAATGGTTGAATGAATGCTAAATTGTTTGTTGTTTCCACTTTGACATTTTCATTCCACTAACAACACAAAACAGGCCCAGTGACTGGAGGAGAGAAAGAAAACAAACACGCGCGTCATACTTCTTTAATTATGACTACCATATAAATCGTACCACGCCGCGCCACTCCCACTATATCCTGATATAATGCCGGCAATTCCCGATCATCACCTTTGATTCTATCCTATCTGTATTCCGGAAAAACCGAGATCGCCTGACTTGTGATTAGGTCGTTTTTCTAGGATTTCAGGGTGAACTCGTATTTCTCACTCTGTGATTCAGGGTAAATATCATTTACTGAGCATTCCCCCCTCCCCCCTTTTTATAACCGAACTCTCTTTTCAAAAACAAAAACGCTTTGATCATCTCCTTTCCCTGGAACCTGAGCGTTTTCGTCATCTAATCAAAGCAATCCATCCAATTTCATTTCTTCTTCTCACTTTTATGATCATACCTCGTTGACAACCTCCTTCATTCCTCGATTCCCATCATCTTCTACTCTCTCAAATCAACTGGCTCTTCTTTACTAAGTCATACTGCCCTTGCAGATCATATCAACATCAACCAAAAGCGAACCAAATCGAACCGACCTTTCATGAAGACTCTTCGGATCAAGGTAACCGAACGGTAATCATCTCCACCGCACCTCCACATTTTTTTCCCTCATTTCCTTTCATTCCATTCTGAAACAGAGACGGTCATCTTCAATCCTTTTACCTCTTTCAACAGTATCGAAGAACAAGTCAGAGGAGCCATCCTTTGATGCCTTCAAGCTTCTTACCACCTCGAACCCATCTATCGACTTCTCCAATGCACCCCTTTGGTAAACCACCGACATCCTCAAACATTTCCGGTCAGCCGAGTTCGGCCAATGGAAATGCGTCAACAAGTCCAAATGTCCCTACAGCACAACTTGGAGGAGCATCATCGGCCCCTTCCGCGTCAAGGAATCCTTCCTCCAATACTGGATCCGCTCCTGGTGGCAGTGGAAATGGGTTGAGGCCTAGTTACGGGTTGATGACGATGGCAGAGAGGGAAAAGGAGAGAGAAAGACAAAGAGGTGAGGCATATCTTTTCACACCTATGTAATCTATTGGTTGTGCCTGAAATTATGAGAGATAAAAAACACATAACAGAGACCATCATCGGCTGACATCCTCCCAATAAATGGATTAGAATCAGCAACTAAACCATATACCTCTTATTCTACTTCACTACCTAGACCATCAGACGCGTCCTCGGCCTCATCGTCCACCCAATCACTTGGACATACTCATCCTCAACCACATCATCACCATCATCACCATCATCATCATCACTCTTCCACTGCAGGCAGTAATCCTACTTCGGCCAGCTCAACACCACGAGAAGATAGACCAAATCCTTACGGTTCAGCTCCAACTCCTTCAACGGGCGCAGGGGCCACGAGGAAAACAGATCTCATGGGTGTCGGATTTGGCTCAGGTCTAGGTAGAATGGGTGGTGGATATGGGTTATTCGGAGCGGGAGCATATAGGGAACAAGACATGAGACAGAAAGAAAGACAAGAACGTACAATTAGAGAAAGAGAAAGAGAAAGGGAAAGAGAAAGAGAAAGAGAAAGAGAAAGAGAGAGGGAAAGAACCGCCAAACCTCATCCAACTGAGACTTCCCCAACACATCGAAATTCAAACCCTACAAACCCTTACTCTCGACCTTCTCTCCCTCCTTCTCCCACAACATCTCGAACTCTCCCCGCTCCCAGCTCAGTGGCTTCAGCAGGAAAACCTTCAATCTCTCCTCAAATTCCTCCAGCAAGCGCTACATCCGGTAACGGATCTACCCCGAGGCCCAATCTCCCTTTACCTGGTTATGGTGCATTGGGTACTAGATCTCTACCTTCGCCGTTCGAACGGGAAAGATCAGCTGCTGCTAGCGTCGCTGCCAGTCCCAATATACCCGCTGGTCAGGAGTCTGCAAGTTCCACAACAGGTCATAGGCGTACACCCAGCAATTCGAGTGCAAGAGGGACCGAACCTATCCCTGGGTCGAATGCAGCTGGTCAGAAAAGTCCTGTCAAACCTGCTGCTCAAGCGAACCCTCCTTCTCGATCACTGTTTGGCGCTCCTCCATCCCTTTCACAAGCTGCAAGGGACAGAGAATCTCAGCGCTCACCTGTCGCACGATTGCAAACCACTCAAACTGCTCGTGATACACATTCTGCTGCATCGCCCGCAGCTGGGACCACTCCCAAGTCAGCGACGCCCGGTACCAACGCCGTTTCTTCTGCATCCAATGCTCCTGGATCTCAAGGTACACGGGCACCCTATAGCTCTTATGGAGGATTTGGAGGACCTGGTTACCCAGGAACTTTCGGTGGATTCGGTCTAGGCGGATTTGGGGGATATGGGGCTTTTGGTCCAAGATGGGGTGATAGGGATCGTGAGCGTGAAACGCTTGAGCAGAGAGAGAAAAGAGAGGAGGAAAGGAAACGTAGAGAGAAGGAAGCTACTGAAACAAGAGCTAGGATTGACAGAGAGCGAGAAGAGAGAGATGCCAAATGGCTTAAAGCGAGGGAGCGTGAACGCGCTGGTACAGGAACAGCTTACGGAGTAGAAGCTTTCCAACCTCCTCGGTCCAACTCAGCTGCCAATCAAGCATCAGCTGCAGCTGCTGCTGTTGCTCAAAGGTCTTCTCCCGCTGACCCTTATCGTCGACAACCTCAGACCAACCCTCCACCCGCCGCACCGAATAACGAGAAGCCTGGGTACACGAGACATATTGAAGTCATACACCAACCCGAACCTCGAGATCACCCTAGCACCGCTGGTGCTGCTCCTGCTCCTGCAATCGGCGATAGTCAATCTGTTATGCAACAGGTCGCACCGACACGGGAACCTCGACCATATGGATATAAAGCTGAACCGCGTGAATACCAATATACACCAAGAGATAAGCGACCACGTATGGATGCAGCAGTGGAAGACGCTCAAAATGCTCATCGAAGGACAAGTAACGCTAAGGCTTCCAAAAGACGCAAGGAAGAAGGAGAAAAGAAAACTGAAGTCGTCATACCTGTGAAAGAAAGGGATTGGTCAAGCTTGACAAATCCAGTTAGGAAATACCCAGAAGTTGGATCTAGTCAAGTTGAACAATGGTTAAAGACAGTTATCGACTTGAACCAAATCATTTCCAACGAGGTGTATACTGGTAGCGATTGGACTTTAGCTAAAACAGGTTCGGCATATCCTGACAATGAAGGTGGTCTTATAATCGTTAGGATTGGTGGTGGATTTTTAGGTAAAAATTGGAAAGTTAGAGGTGAAAATGGATGGGATGAATCTTCACCTTCCACCAATACTACCACCACCACTTCAAATGGACTCATATGTGGATCAGTCAATAAAGAAAGGAAAATCTGGGGAACAGATGTTTATACAGATGATTCTGATTTAGGTCTCATTCTAGTCCATGCTGGATGGCTAAGATGGTCTACTTCTACAACTACATCGGACGAAAAGAGAGATACCGATGTTATCAATGTCACAGTCAGATTGGTACCCAAATTAATTAGGTATACAGCTACGGAAAGGAATGGTATTCGAACTAGAAGTTGGGGAAACGGTCATGATGGAAGTAGTATCGTCGTTGAACGCGTTGAGAGGATAGCGGTGAGTGTGACTACATATAAGCAGTGCTACCCGTGACGACAATCAAGATAAAATCCAAGTCGCTGATCATTGGTATGACCCCTGTTTATAGATCGATAAGGCATTCTTGAGGACTAGAAACCGAAAATCGAGAATGTCGGAGTGGGCAAGAACACGACAACTTGTAGCTCCCATCTCCCTCCCTCCACACGAAGAAGAAGAAGATGATCCAACCCGGCCTCTGGCCGTTCCGATCGAAGTCGATGGAAGTTTGATGTTCTGTACGAGCGTAATAGGTAAACATCAAGCTATATCAAAAGTTGGGTAAGTGATATTACGATCTTGAGTGTCATGGTGTTGTAAGATTGTTAGTCCTGGTACCAGTATTGACGAAAAGATGAAACAGTTTCAAATACTCGCCTGAAGCTTTAGAAGGCTGGTTGAACCCTCCTGAAGATGATGATTCCAGATGTCTGTGGACGCATAACTTGGCCTTTGAAGGGATAGAACAAGGTGAAAGGTGAGTATAGTCGATCTGATTATGTCGGATCTCGATTTTAAGCGGGTGGACTGTCTGACCGATGTGTATGCGTGATTTTAGGTATCACCTCTCACTTTCTTCTTCTTCGACAATCGATAACCCCTTATTCATATTATGGAAGAATGTCTACGGAACCAAAACACGGGCGAAGTGGAGTATACATTCCGGTGAAGAATACGAATATGTATCTAAAGAAGATATAATAGCGAATAAACCAATTGAAGATATTCATTTGGTAGAGAATGGATTAGCTGTTAGAATACAAGGTGATAAAGGTTTATTGATCCATTTGAAGATCTATAACTGGACTAAGAGGGATAACGATGATCCTGCCCCAAAGAAATGGTTGAATGATTTTGAAATTGAAGATGAATCTGATGAATCTGATGAGGATGAGGATAAGCAAGCGAACGGGAGTACCAAAGAGAAAACAATGGAAGTTGATCTGTCATAGAGATCGTCATTCTCGTCGGAATGGTAGATGTGAAGGCTTTGTCTTGGAAACAGATAACCGATGTCTTTTGAAAGAGTTTGTACATACGAGATGTCAAGATATTTATGACTTTTTCAGCAGACTGTGTCGTTGCTGCATGTACGACTTGGATTGTGTCTTGTTGGTCACTGCTTGACTCATTGCGTGTGAGGTTGTCAGTGGTAGTGTCATCTATCCGGTTCTTGTTCTTGACCTCTGTCGAAATACCGTCACTTGAAGGTATACAGAATTACCTCCACTTTCAAAGTTCGCTGATCCATGACGACTTGTTACTGCGAGATGATATTATCGTTGTGACTTTCTTCCTTTCATACCTTTGACCTACTATACAGCTCAACTTGATTTCATCCATCTTGTCTCACAATTTAGTCCACTTCTAACGTCGTAGTGTGAGTTCCACCAACTTTAAGATGCTAGCGATATAATATCAGATTAAAACCCAAATAAATCATCTTTAGTATTATCTTCAATTGGCTTCTATATAATGGCAAGAATACGACCAGATTATCATAGACATTACAAACCACCACCTTTTCTGTATTTACGTTCATTCTTACCTATAATCTCATTGATACTTTTATTCAGTTTTGGATTAGTATCATATTCGTTGTTGGGTCATTACAAGTCGCCTGCGTATAAGCAGCAATTGGGATGGCAAAGTTGGGATATTGTTGAAATCTCTTCTTCTTCTTCTTCGCAGACAGATGGGGGTGAAGATGGTATTTTAGATAATGATGGAGGTAATGGAGGCAATGGTTCCGAATGGGGTGCCAGTATTCCATTAGATAATTGGGTGAGTCAACTCGTGATCTTTCCTTAGATGATGGGTTTAATAACAAAATGAGCTGATTTGACTATGGGATAGGATCCATTGGCTTTGCATACAACTGGCAGTAAGTCCAAACGTTACAAAGTAAAGCCTTAAAATCACACCAAACTGACTGAGTTCATTGATACAATTCACCCTCATCTCAACTTTGCAGTAACTGAAATAGCTGTGAAACCATGTTATTTCCCACCATATTTATTTCCATCTTATTGCGCACCTGAAACCACACCCGAACTGGACAAGTTGAAAGGTAAATGGGTTATTGTAGAAAGAGATTTAAATCTGAGGACTGGGATATGGTATGTCCCTCTGATATACATAAGCGTATTCTATGATTGGGGAATGGGGAATCCGATCATAGATTTATTCAACCGTTGCTGACCTGGGTCGATTTTTGGGGGGGGGGGGGGTATATACAGGTACTTGAACGTGTATTATAGAAGATCAAGAAGACTCGATGTGGATCTAATAACAGACTTACAAATCGTATCTGAACCACCAGCTGATTCACAGAAATACGACCTCGAATTAAGAGGTTGGATCAAAGCAGAAGGAGATTTACATTCTGGAGTTTGGCCAAAACAGGATGAAGAGAGATTATGGTATAAAACCAAGAGTCAAGGATGGGATGATCTATGGCGAAAGGATAGACTACATAACCCTAAAAAGGAGGAAAGGACAATTGAGCCGACTGAGAGGCAAAGTAAGTCTACCTCAAACCGAGAAACTGAGCTTGATCTGGAAAGGAAGAAGTTCCTCAGTGTGGCTCAGACATTTAGAGCTGAAAGCTGACTACCCAACCATATTTTACAACCTATCCTCACTCACTCACAGTTGACGAAGAGATCAAACCCAACGACGATATAATATCGGAAGATTCGGGCCAAACTTCTTCTGGATCAGTAGAAGAAATCCAATCTGGATCAAACGATGAATCGAAAATAGTAGAATATGGAGATTATATAACTGAAATAGATATAATATATGGGAATGATGATCCCTTTTTTGGGTTCCAAAGGATCACAGGAGGCAAAGTCACCGAAGGTCAAAAAGGTAGATGGGAAGGCGTTTCTATAACGGTTAGAAAAGGAAATCCGAGTAAGTAAATCAAGTCATAAAACCAGAGCCTCAATTCGTCATCTTCGTACTTGGTGATCAGCATCATTCGCCCTAAACGGTGGAAAAATGAGTATCAGTACGCTGATATGTCATCTGGATAGTGCCGCCCAGAGCCAGTGTCCCGAAATTCCACTCAGATGGCTCATTCAAAATAATGCAAAGTGAGCCAAATTCCCTCTGATTTACGTCGAGAATCAAGCTCATATACTCACTATGTACTCAGTCGCCGACCTGCATTACTCTGTGGGAAACGGTGAATGCAGAGACACCGATAAATACCCGTGTACAGGAGATTCAGATACGGCCGCATGGTTGGGACAAGCTTTAGACGAGGAGAAACCTGATTTAGTGGTGGGTGTCCTTGCGTTTGTGCGCAGGAGGGAGGATGGTGCACTTGCTAGAGAGTTATACGATATTCGAGAAGGTAGGAAAACAAGCTAACACAACGTGATCATAGGTCTTCTCGGGAGACCAGTTGAACGGACAAGAAACAAGCTACGATTCAAGATCTGTTTTAGCAAAATTCGCAAAACCTGTTATTCAGAGACAGATTCCTTGGGCAGCGATATTTGGTAAGCTGACCTGGAGTAAAATCGATACTGAACAGCCGGCTGACTACTTGTATGCATCACGTAGGTAATCACGACAGTGAGATTGTCGAAGATCGGGCTGCGCAGATGAGAAATATGCAACATATGCCTTATTCTTTGGCTAGGCCGGGTCCCAAGAGTGTTGATGGAGTAGGAAACTGTAAGTTTACTTCAATATCCATGAGACTATTGCTGATGTCATGTCACGGCGTAGATTATATCAAGCTTCACTCGCCTGACGCGTGAGTTTATCTGCTTCTATACACCTTAGCTGGAAATCATAGTGTAGTCCACAAGCTGACATTTGCATGATTCAATACCCGCAGCTCAAACATACATGTCTTCACCCTTTACTTCCTTGATTCACATTCCTACCAGAAGAAAACCCTTCCTTGGCGGAAAGCGGATTACGATTATCTGAAAACGTATGTTTAGCGGAGCATCTTGCACGTTATCATGTTCAAGTGAAGACAGCTGACCACCTTGCAGTTCTCAGATAGATTGGTATCTCAATGTCTCATCATCCATCAAACCCATTTCGAGACCTTTTCAACCTGACGGTACATCCGATCTGGGTGATATATGGAGAAAATCAAGCCCGTCACGCCTGGAAAGACAAGATAAGACATTAGCTAAACCAAATGCGATGATGTGGTTCCATATCCCACTGCCTGAAGCGTACATGGAAGCTGATAAACCAGAATTCTTGGATGAAGCTGAATTGGAAAAGTTGGACGTGGGTAAGATGATGGACGGTCAAGGTAATTCCAAACATAATTCGGGATTCTTTTACAATGCGATCAAAGCTGCTCATGAAATTGATGAGTCTCCTGAAGATGTAGAAATGGATATTTGGGGAGAGAGTAAGAACAGTAAAGCAGAAGTGAAAGTTTTGAGCCACGGTCATTGTCATAATACCGATAGATGTAGGAGGAGTGATGGTATTTGGTAAGTCATGTTTATTTTCACATCTCAAACGAGAGTCATGCACAGCATATTCACTTGTTTGATGGGAGCGTCTTTCAGAGCTGATTCCCTGTAAATGTCCAGGTCATGTTTCGATGGAGGTTCATCTTATTCTGGATATGGTCAATTAGGGTTCGATAGAAGAGTTCGAATATATAATATCACGCAATTCGGTGAGAAGATTCAAACGTATAAAAGGTCAACGAATGGTGATATCATAGATGATCAGATTTTGGTTGGAGAAGGTGCGGTATCTGGATGGGGTGAAGATCAAGGATGAATGAATGAACTGTATCTGTGTATAATAGATACGATGTGATTCGATTCGTAGTGTGTTGTATGCTTTTACTTTTGTTTACCCTGTCCATGATTGTGATGGGATGTTGATGTATTCCCTTGATTTGATGAGTCGTACCTTTGATTGACATTCTGATCGTCGTCATGCAAAGAAACCCATGAGATCATTCTCACACGCTGTAATCAAAGGTAGATTTAAGCGAAGTACGATACTTGACAAGACACTCCTTTCCGCTGTATATATGGAAATCTTCAAAGTAGGTCAAAAGAGAGATCAGCGCGTGTGTGATTGTGTGCGTGTGTGGGTATTTTCAACTTTTTGAGCATGCATCACGAAATATATTGCATGACGCTGATGGGGATGAATGTTTGTTGATCATGTCTTTGATTGAGCTGCTGAGGTGTCTCATACATCCGATGCTCATGACGATTGGTGTGAACATGCGTCGATCTGATATATTACGACGTTGTTCACAATCTTTTGTTTTCACTTTACATCCATACTGTATCAATTGTTGTAATAGTATAACAGAGACTGCTCTTTCCCCATTCTCTCGTTCTTCCACTATATCGAATTGATATTCATTTACCAAATTGAACTAAAAATTGAACATGGCTCCACTTCAGGCTCACCCATATAGATCTACAAGTGGTCATCACCCACTTCCACTTATGGACGACGAGTTGAGAGTATTCAGTAAAAGGGATTTGAGTGATTTGATTTGGATAGTTATCAAATCAACACCCAGGTCTCTTACTGTAAGCTCCATTCATCCTTTCTTGTCCACGCATAGTCCGCCAGCAGACAGATGCTGAACGTAACTCGCGATGCAGTTCTCCTCTGCTTGTGCAGTTGCTATCGAAGGTATAATACTCGGTATTATCCTTCTTCAGGTGAGCAAGCTTAAACTTCCATGCAGCAAGCAATTAACAAGCAATAAGCTGAGTTGAGTCAATCATGACATGATTAGACAACAAGATACCTTTCTTCATTTGGACGCACGGACCCACTTTGGGCTGTGGCAGGTATCATCCTAGGTGCAATCACCTTGTAGTGAGTAAAACTCCCTTGCTTTCCAAAGGTTTCATCATCGAGATCGTGCTATGTGATCTTGCAATGCTCCTTGGGAAGGCAAGAACGGCGAGCTGACGAGATGATGGTTAACAGTGCTCAATTCGGATTGAATCTGTGGCAGGTTAGTCGACGTCCAACTGTCTCCAGACAATTTGTATTTACCACATTGGCAACTTTTTATTTGTACTTTTGGAAGTGTAATTCAACTGAAAGTCGTTCTAGACATACAGACTTATCGACAAAGCGTCCTCTGAACTTTTTGCTGTCATAGTAGGCGATATCAGATCCAACATGACGGTATTAGTGATCATCGGTGTACTCAATTTCGTAGCTGCTGGTTTCTTCGGAAGAAGAGCTTGGCTTGTGAGTCCATCCGTATTCGGACCGCAGGTAGGATCAGATTCTGACTCGTTCGATATCTTCGTGATATAGCTGGCTAAAAAGAGAATTTGGGTATTGATCCCTCTTGTCATTGGTATTTTTTCTAGCTTGGGTCTATCTTTAGGGTAAGTAAAAGCGAGCACATCTATCACTATTCGATGATCAGCTATACACAAAGTATTGACGGATGACCCCTTCCAAGCGTGGCTATAAAAGGATTTCTTCTTCCTTCGATCACTGCCGATTCCTCTCCTGCGATACTCATGAAGTACAATTCATGGCGTAATACAGATAATCAATTGATAGTCATCTGGGCGTCAATCGCTCTTCTCCAAGATATACTGGTTTGTGCATTGAGTGAGCTTGTGCCGGTTTCGTTACGATATTGTTCGACATCCGCTGACGTGCCTTGAACAGTGACGACCATGTTGCTCAAAGAAAAAATGGGGTTCCAAAAGACCGAGAGGACACTGTTAAAGATGTTAATCAGATTGACTTATGAGACTATGTGTGTGATGTTCCCCATGGCGACTGTCGATGACGATACTGAGATGACAATTTTTATAGGGCTGGTCCGGTTTTATTGAACATAGCCAATGTGATCGTCGTCGCTCATCAAGGTGCTACATTTGGTGAGTACTCCTAGCTTAAACCTCCAATCCTTCAAATCTTGCATTCTCATCAATACGTGACGGGCTGAAATTAGTCGATACTCGCAGCTGGCTACTCTCGAATCGTGACTTGGATCCTTGGACCTGTCTACTTTTCTGCGATTCTCCAATCACTGAATTACCGAAAAGACGTTCAGCAGATTTTACGAGTCACGCCTATACCCAGATCCAGACCAAGTTCCAAAGGAAATAGGTCAACATTACAAAGAACCGAATCCCCTTCTATTCCTTTGACATCAACTGATTTGAGAACTAGGGAAAACAGCTTCAATGGGAGTATACATACCGGAGAAGTCTCGGCCGGAGGAGAAACCATCAGATATCGTTCAGACGAGCACAGTATGGACACGGGACACGACATTGATAACAGAAGGGAAAGAGCCAATACAATGGAGAGTGAAGTTGGAAGTTCAATGACTACAGATATTGTCTTGGGTGAAGAGAAAGTCTAACGGTCTGATAAACGCGTCACGACGCGTCAAAGGAATAAAAGGAAAAAGGAAGCGGGAAAGACGGGTGATTGGAAACAAGAAGGACGAGGGATAGAGGATAAAATCTTGAGATGTCATGTGTGTCTATGCACTCATACACATTCATGTCCTCATGATCAATACTGACCTTATATCACAGAATCGTGAGCTCAAGATGGATGGGATGGAAATGCAATTTTGTCTCCGGTGCCATGTTCTATCCTGGATTTCCGGAGTAATCTCTCCGTGTTTTCCTGTTTTCCCATTATTTCGTTCGAAAAACCCCTTAGACTCTATTCTCTATTTCCCACTATGCTTACTAGCGACTAATTCGTACTTCTTTGCCTCTCGCATGTAAGTTTCATGGAACCCGCTTAAAGGAACGCCTTGGCGTGTTCTCGACACCTGACTTTGTAATGTTAGACTTTGTACCATTGATGGCGTACAGCTAGACATCAGGGGGGGGGAAGGGGAAATGCGAGATATGAGGGATTCTCCGTTGAAACCAAACTAAAGAAAAGTTGGCGAGGTCCGTGTCAAAGAATGGTATAGGAACACCGGGAAGAAAAAGAATGTCTTGAACAAATCGATCGCTTCCTTCTATCCGAGCTTAGCTCAGTCAATTCGTAGCCAAGGCCAAAAACAAATACAAATTTCGGACTTTAGTTTGGTTTTGGTTTTGGTTTTGGTTTCTTTTCAACCGATTCACGATTGATGTAGCAGCAGATGGAAGCAAGATTCCCTGGGAGTGAGGTATGAAAGGAATACACATTCTCCATCCCTCCTCCTTTCCTCCCTAAACGAGATGTATATGATCGCGAAGTGAATGACACTTTCAGAGGTTGTTGAGTCTGACGATAATCTAGAATTGACATTTCTTTCTTTCTTTCAATTGGTGTCGGTGCGTTGATCGTATGGTCTAAATCCTATTCCATCATCTACAATTATCAAAACAAGATCGTGTTCTGTTTGATCATACTTCCTGGGACGTTGGAAAAATACCTAAATATCTTCAAACAAACGACGATAATGTCAAGTTCTGGTACTACTGGTACAGGATCAAGTACACTTGATCAGTTAATCGATGAAGCGATTTTTCAAGCATTACATACTAGTGCGAGGACTTTGACATGGTATTGCGCTCTTGGATTAGGTATTGAAGGGATTATACTAGGTGCTATTTTATCACAAGTAAGTGTTTTTTTTTTTTGTGTTTTTTTCATCCATCCATCCCCTAGTAAATCAGGTCATATACATATATAATGTGGGATGGGTAAAAAGCTCATATCACTTGATGTCTCACGTAGACATATAGATATTATGAACATTTCAAATTACAAGATTCTAGGTCGACTTTGTTTTTGGTTGGTCTAGGAACATCTGCTTGTCTGTGAGTCTAGTATGAGATTTGATTTCATTCATTTTGAGATATGATTCTGCAGTATAGGAAGAGTGGACTTCCAATACTGACTGATTGAGTATCATATCACCCGATTCATCTTCGTCTGTCCTATATACAAATCTATAATATCAACAATACAATACAACTTGAATTGATTTGTTACGACAATCCACCATCATCAAACCGCCTCCCATCATTATCTTACATCCACCCACCCAACCACCCATCCATCATTACAGAGGTCAATTCGGATTGAATCTATGGCAAACATATATGTTCATTGACAAAGCAGCCACTCAAGTGTTTATCGTTTTGGAAAAAGATGTTTACGCCGATATGACAGTGTTGTTGTTTATTGGAATATTCAATTTGGGCGCTGCCGTTTATTTCTCAAGAAGGGCTATCAAGGTGAGTTGAGTTCAGTTGAAAAGATTACTACATCTTCTATGAACCATCGACTATATTTCCACATTTCCGCAGAGAATACATGTTCATTCGACATGGTGTTGTGGTGTAAAGAAGAGAAAATGAAATCTGATCAACTCATACCCGAAATATAGCTCGTAGGAAAAAAACATATTTTAATACCTATACTTGGTTCATTGGCTTTAGCAAGTTTCGCCATGTGTCTAGCGTGAGTTTTGGAACCCGTCTCTTCCCATCGAATTCCATCACTTTGCGTTTATGGAGTTACCTTCCAGCTGACTTGATATTGTCCTATATTTGATCATGGTAATATAGATGCGTTATCACGGGGTTTAGAGTTCCAGGCGGTACTGGAGATTTGAAAGGCTGGATTACCAATGTCAACAAATGGGTTATAGCTTGGACTGCTGTTTCTGTCGTTACCGATCTTTGCGTCTGCTTCACCAGTGAGTATTGTGTTTCTTACTCGGTGCTGCTTTCTTCGTGTTGGTCTTGAAAGTGTTTATCGTTGTGCAACGGGATTGACCATCGCCGTCTGAGCACGAATGGACCGATTAAAGTTTGTGAGGATGACACCCGCTGACTACATTATACTTGATTCCTTCAAGTGACATACGCGCTTATCAACTCTAGAGATGAGATCAAAGCTGCCGCTACTTCTTTGATGAGGAAATTATTGATGTTGACTTTTGAAACTATGTAAGCTGGTTTTCCGATCCCTGCTTCGTTCCGTCCAATTACAGCCTACTGCGCATTTACCATATAAAATAAAAGAAGAGAGCCAGAACTAATCCTTTCACATCTTGATAATTCCCTCCAATAGGTTACCACCTGTAACAGTGACATTCCTATTATTGATTTTCGGCACGATTGAAAATGCGACCATGGGTAATTTCTCAAGAGTATTGGTATGGACCATTGGACCATTATATTTTCATGCTATTATACATTCCTTAGTAGGTAGACATGATATTCAATTCATACTTCAACAGCAGCAAGGAGGATCAAATTTACCTACACATCATCAATACAACCATCACCATCATCATCACCATGAACACGAACATGGATATGAACATGAACATACGAGATATGCGAGTCCGGTCGGTATCAATATTCAAGCACAGAATCGTATCGGAGAGGGTAACGGTGATGTTCAATTAATGCCTGTCGTGATGGATACAAGGGCTAAAAAGGAATTAGGTTGGGAAGATAATAATGAATTTGGAATCAACTCCAAATAGTACAATTTATAATAAGGATCGGATTCAATGATATATGTCTGGTAGCATATCAAAGCAGGAATACATTATGTCAAAACCTGAGAATCCGTAGAGCAGAAAAGAGATAGTCAACTATTCTTGATTGCCGAATAACATAACTAACTAGTCGACTTGGTTACCTGCTTTTGTTACACATACCGGCGGATGTGTTCTCATTGATCATCACAGAGTGTAGAGGGGACTATCCGAGTGACTAGTAGGATTTCATTCACTGATGTTCTTTTCCATTGATGAATTACGATTTTCTGTGAAACATATAATGGATCTTAAGGTTACTCGTACTGCTGGAATTGGGTGATCATTTTCGATCGATACCAAACAATTGCATTTACTCGTTATATGATCTGATGATTAATCAATTCAGGGTAAAAATAATGATAATCATGAAAATAATTATAAAAATACAAACTCGTAAACAAATAAAATGTCCCGATCTCAATTTTCCATCCAATCGATGATCGTTCGTCCCAATTTCAGAAAGAAAGTGTATGGAATCTGTCGAAAATAAAGCAGTAGTAGTGGAAGACACAAAATATAGCAATAGAAGTGCAAACTGACAGAAACAAGTACGAGGAATCGGATATGTCAAACACATAGATACTTTCAATTCATCAAACGAACCGACACAAATATCCTAAAATCCAACTTATCGAATAGATACAACCTTTTGTCGATATCGCCGCAAACAGAAGATCAAATCAGTTTGACACAAAAGTCAACACAAATACAAGATGCCATATCTCGGACTTAGAGGGACGAAGCTCTTGATAGCTATATCCGTCACTGCCGGTGTGGGATTCTGTTTATTCGGTATAGATAATGCTGCTTTGGGAGGTGTGATCGCATCTGGGCCATGTGAGTGTTTGGTTTCCTGTTTCCTGATTGAATGTTCGTTGTCTTGGTGTGAAGTTGAACAAAAACGCTTACTAGCTTTATGATTTCTCATTTTTTTCACAGTCGAAAGGAAATATAATCTAAGTCCAACAGGACAAGGAGCTATAACAGGAGCATATGAAATTGGATGTTTTTTCGGCGCATTAATATTTTCTTTCATTGGGGAAAATTTCGCAAGACGTATAATCCTATTGGTATCCGTTGTACCTTTAATGATAGGAACGATACTGCAGATCTCATCTTTTTCAACAGCTCAATTAGCAGTGGGAAGAGTTATAGCTGGTTTGGGAATGGGCGCTATAACTACTACTTTACCTATTTGGCAAAATGAAACTTCACCCGCTCATTTAAGAGGTACTTTGATATGTGCAAGTTTGAGTATGCTCATTGTGAGTTATTGTTATTTCGCTCATTTCATTTCATTTCATTTCATTTCATTTCGTTCTTCGTTCAGAAGGGATTCTACTCTTACTTCTACATACTAACTACTACTAGAACTAACGAAGGCATTTGCGTCTTGGACTCTTTTAGGTAGGTCAACTTATAGCTTATTGGGCCGCATATGGATTATTGGATAAATACGATACGGATTTCACATGGAGAGTGATGTTCAGTCTTCAAGGAATGGTATGTCTTTCTACCCTTTTTCTCATGTCGATATTTGGAAGACAGGAGCTGATCAATTGTAAAGGCCGGCGTGATAATGGCTGGATTACTTTTCGTGATGCCTGTAAGCCAAATTATCAGTTCCCGCCGATGAGGTCCTCACGTTGTCAGATCTGACAAAGTGCCATAGGAATCTCCTAGATGGTTATTGGCCCACGACCAACCTGATGCCGCTCGATATGTCCTATCGTGTCTAGGGGATCTTCCAGACGACAGCCACGAAGTCTCTTCTCAACTAAACGAGATTTCAAAAGCAATAGAATTAGAAAGGGAAAGTGCAAAAGGATGGAGCGACTTGTTTAAGAGAAGTCATGATGATCAAGGAGAAAAAAGAAGGATGTTAACAGTGAGTGTCTTTGGGTATCTCCCTCAGGATTTAGATGGACACGAGTCGTTCATCATATCAAGCCTTTTTCAAATACATCATGGCCACTTAATGTGCAACAGGAACTGACTTATGAGATAGGCTGTCGGTATTCAAGTCGCTCAAGCATTCTCGGGATCTACTATCATCTCATAGTAAGTTCTGTCATGATGAATCAAGGAGTCAATGAAGAGCCATGCTGACTAGATCTGATTTAATAGCTACGTTACCACTATCTTGTAGGTGTTTGCTTTTTGCAATCAACAATCTTCCATCAAGCATTGGCTGATCTCAGATTCAGCCAAGACGCCATTGGGTTGAATTCTCATACCGCTTCTCTCCTTTCTGGTTATCTCCAAGGTGAGCTAGTATATACCCTCACCTTCGAATCCTATTTGACATCTTACTGAAATGTACTCGATCAGTCTTCTTCCTCGTTGCTAGTTTTGGGTAAGTGAAATCCTCCAGTCGGGCGATGAGGAACGACGCTAATCACAATTTTTGATTTTCAGAACATGGTGGTTGATCGGTAAGTTTACATGGATTTGCGATCGGTAGTTGTGTTCACTGATGTCACTCATGTAGAGCATGCCGGTCGAAGGAATCTTTTCCTGATTACAGCTTTCGGAATGGTAAGTCATCTCTCGCAATTCCGGTTGAACATGGCATCTTGACCATGGATCATGATAACCAATTAGGCTGTCGTGATGTTCGTCATGGGTGGACTGATCAAGATAGACACTAAAGGAGCTGGTATCGGTGCTGCTGTTATGGTATTCGCTTATCAAGCGTGAGTTTATCATTTCTAGAAACTTTCGCGAAAGTCGGATAGAAGGCTCATTGGATTTTATGTTATGGTTTTAGGCTATTCACTTGGGGATGGATGGCGGGCGTGTGGGTTTACTCGTCAGAGATTTGTCCTTTGAGTTGGCGATCAAAGGGTATGGGGTGAGTTGACTTTGATTTTGATCGAGATCGATCGGGGCGATTTCCATTGGGAATGGGGAAGAAAGTCAGCTGAACGAGGCGTCTAGTCTCGCTGTCGCTTTACAATGGTTATTCGATTTCGTCCTTTTAATGGGTAAGCTTCTATTCTATTCCAATGTTATCCATTTGTTTTGTGGTATCGAATCTTATTTTTGCGGCAATGTTGCTGACACCCTTGTCAATACATCGAAATTCAGTCACTCCTATCGGTATAGCAAATATCGGATATGGAATGTTCATGTTATTCGGTGCATTCAATCTATGTTTCATTCCATTTGTCTATCTTTATTGTCCAGAGGTGAGTTTCCCATTGTTTCTACACGTACACCCAGAATTCAAATTTGGACCGATTTACTGATTTCATTTTTGTGATGGTCGTATTTATTTAGACCGCTGGAGTACCACTTGAATCAATCGACGCATTCTATCTACCTGGACTTGATCCAGTCAAAGAATCGAATCGGATAAGAAAAGCATTGAATTTCAATCAAGGACGTATCAGTGATACTGATAAAGAAGGAAATACGACTTTGACAAATGTCATCAAAAATCAAAAAACCGTACTTGACAATAGAGTTGAAAAAACTCAAGTTGAACAAGCTCGGAATTAACCTTTCAATCACAGCCCACAGCCCACAGCCCACAGCCCACAGCCCACAGCCCACAGCCCACAGCCCACAGCGCACATCGCACATCGCATATCGCACATCGTACAGTAGGTCGAGCTAGCAGATATGTCAGACTAAAGTAGGGACGAGAGAAAGAGAAAAGTTCTCATTTAGAGGGCTAAGAATAGGAGAGAATGTTCGGTTTGAGACTTTTCTTTGCTCAGAAGTACACACCTCCTCAGTATCGCCATAGAGTAATATAATAGAATAAGATAGAATATAATATGTAACAATGTAATCCGCATCCATATTAGTGACTAAAACATTTCATCATCGAAAAGGATGCTGATGCATAATCAGTGCAATCAGATTATTCGAACGATAGAGCCAGAAATTTCACAACGTTTCATGAACAAACAGCTCGTTGGTATAATATAACGAATCGAATCCAGCCGGACGGACATCCCAAATGCATCTCACGACAAGTACAAGATACTAGTAATTTTGATAGTAATCTTATGACATTTGATCAGTTTAACAGATGTTTCTTAATTCACAACTTGGTGTCCTTCTCCTTTTCTAGATTCGTTTAGAGGAGTCTGTTGATTAAACCTTTGGTGAACTCGGTGGTAGTAGCAGAGCCTGATTTTGTGCAAAAAAAATCTGATTAGTTCACTATTCTTGTCCAAACTTCATTGTCGCACACGAGCTCATTGATGTTCACGAAGCGACAGATCAACTCACCTCCCAAATCAGCAGTTCTGATTTTACCTTCTTTGACAAGATCGTATGTTGCTCCAGCGATCAAATTAGCTTGGGATTCGAGACCGAGATGTCTAAGCATCATTGTTGCGGACAAGATGAGGGCAGTAGGGTTGGCTTTGTTGGTACCCATGATATCCTATTCAATCGAAATCGATATATCAGGTCATATTCGTCTGGGAAGTAAAGTGGGATCCTCTTCAGCTAGAACGGAAATAACTTACCTTACCGACATGTCGACATCCAGGTTCGAAAAGAGCGTATTCCTGCATTGAGTTCATCGAAATCAGCAAGGAGGGGACTTCAAAACCAAGAAGCGTTCACTCACTCGACCAAAGTTACATCCAGGGGTGATACCGGGACCACCAACAAGAGCGGATCCGATGTTGGCACAAATGGTACCGTAAAGCTATTAGTGAGTCAATCACCATTAGCGTGTTGTTTGAGTGGATTCGCTTAGCGAGTACAGTCGTTCAGCCAACTTACATTAGGCTATAAAAGGCAAATAAATCAGTATGGATTTCATTGGTTGCAATAACAAAGGATGGCACTCACCATAACCATAACATCGAATTGTTGGGGTTTGGAGACAAGTTGCATGGCAGTATTATCGACGATCATAGCCTCGAACTTGATTCCTGTGTGACCATATTCTTGTTCGGCTACACGTCTGCAAGTGTTAAGGAAAAGACCATCACCAAGTTTCATGATGTTGGCTTTGTGAACACAGGTTACTTTCTATATTGCGAAAATAACATATGTCAGCCAGGTGACCATGGGATTTGATTGAATAGAAATGTAGGATGTTTGTTTCTTGACTCTGACTCATCAAAGTCATGTGTGATAAATGAAACTGGAAAAGCTTACCTTTCTGTTGTTTTTAACAGCAAAGTCAAAAGCGAATCTAGCGATTCTTTCCGCTTTTGCTCTAGTCGAAACTTTCAAACTTTCTACTACACCGGGGAAAGATTGATGTTCCAAACCTGAATATTCTCCTTCTGTGTTTTCTCTAATGATGGCGAAATCGACATTTGCGTGTCTTGTTGGGAATCCAGGTAATGATTTACATACAACGACTGAAGCGTAGATATCAAGTTGTTGTCTTATAGCTACATTCCATGAGTTGTGTCCTGTTTGATCGATAGGAGTGTAAAGGATACCTATGAACGAAAGTAGTAACCAGCGTCAGTCATGATCTTCATATCCGAACCAATGTATGTTAACGATATTCCTGGAGAATCTCGATCCCTTCGCGTTGTAGGAGAGAGAAATTTGATTCAGAACTCAGACTCACCCTTCAATCCAACTTTATTCCTCTTTAAACTTTCCATGGCTTGTTGAAATAAGTCATCACCACCTGTAGTTTCACCTGAAACATCATATTGTTCCCATTGTACTGGAACTTTTGTAGCTTCAAAGATCTCTTTGACTGAGTCGGCAACTTCTTTACCAATACCATCTCCTGGGACTAAGGTAACTGTGTATTTGCCTGTGGAATTAGGGTCCAGGAAAAAAAATCAAGAGGATCTGTCAGCTCATCCTATTCTTGAGAACATGTACTATCCGATGATTAGATTGAACATACCACCAAATTTAGAGGGGAGCTAAACGTCAAGAATAGTAAAGTTAGTAAGATGCTACCTATAAACGAGATTTGACATTGTTACTCACTCTTTTCTCATCGGATAAAGTAGCCATAGATCTAGCGATAGGTGCACGCTATTTATGATATCATAGACATTCACCAAGTGTATTACCGAGTAGAGCAGATTCGCAATAGACATCAAGAGAGATTGATGATAATTGAACGTGATCAGTCATGAACGGTGTACAGTTCTCGGCAAAATACTCCACCCAGATAGAACAATTGAGACAAGACTCACCTTTGAAGAAACGGCGGCTGATCTAACAGCTGAGCTTACTGATGATCGAAGAGGTGCGGAGATCATTTTGATGTGTTGTTGTTTCTGGGTAGATGAGATGGATAAGAAGGAGGAACGAGATATCAATCATAAATCATACAAAGTGAATGTTTTCTTTCTTTCTTTTCTTTTGACTGAGCTTTCCTCTTACTCCAGTTAATACTACCACTTTATGTAAAGGGAAAAACCCTGACGTATAATTGATCATTTTCGTGTGGTGTATGGTGCACGGTCGACATCGGCCGAGTACCGCCGAGGAAATACAAAGGTTTTTGTAATCATCATTAGAAATTTGAATTGGAAGCTTGAAGGGATTACAAGGGGATTAGAATTGATCTTATCCCATTTAATGCAGTATCACGTGACTCTGACGATCATCTGGGATGTCTGAGCGATAATTTCTGGTCTCACTCACCGAGATTGAGGTTTCAACATTATTTCGTTACTACCTATACGGCCAGGCTGTGGAAATACATCCATTCGTGACAGCTCAGTTGATGATACCGAGATCAATAAGATCGACTGCAAGTAGAATATCATCCACATCACCCATCATTACCCAACTGCAAAAGTACAGTAGTAGTGCAATGTCAGAAATATCAGCTTCTCAACCTGAAGCATCTTCTTCGACTTCTTCACCGGTAATACCCACTGAACCAGCAGTACTACCACCGAAAATGAGGGTAGCTGATAAATGGGTGAAACCTAATGGGCCACCTGTAGGTTCTACTTTTGGTGCTAGGCTGTTGGATGGTGATAGAGATGTATTCGAACACAATGCATGGTAAGTGATTATCTGCTTCAGTGAGGATACGAAAAGATTGGACCCAGTTCGGTATATCGAGTCGGCGATAATTCCTTGAAGCAACTCAATGTACTTGCAATTTGCTCTAAGCTCAACCTGAAGACACTTATTGACGGAAAAGTGTCTTGATTAGGGATCATGTGACTTTACCTGAAGATTTCAAGTTGAAAGCGGCGGAAATCATGGAATTACACCGTTCAAGTCCCGTAGCTGAAAACCTGAGAGGTACGAGTCTTACTGCGGTCCTCCACAGTGCATACCACTCTGCATACCATTCGAGGGAATCCAAGCTGACGATTGATGTTGTTTCGCTTTGATCGAGTAGACGGATATAATGCCAAACCTGCTCATTATTGGGATAAGTTTTACACTAATCATGAAGATGGTTTTTTCAAAGATCGTACTTGGTTAAGATTGGAGTTTCCAGAACTCGTAGCCTGTAGTGAATCTGATGTGAGTAAAATGTATCGTCTGGCATCATTCGTGAATTGCAAGAAATGAGGGTGGGGCTGATTAGTTATGTATGTTATTTTGTGGTAGGCTGGACCAAAGATCGTACTGGAAGTAGGATGTGTAAGTTCCCCTTTTTGTCTAAATTTCACAATGGAAATTGACATTGACGAAATTAAAGTAGGGAGCGGGAAATACGGTTTTCCCATTATTAATGAGAAATGAAAATCCAGATTTAAAGATATTCGCAACTGATTATTCTAAAAAAGCTGTTCAAGTTGTGAAAGCAAATAAAATGTATCCACGGGCAGAGCATGGTTTAGGTGAATTAAATGCTAGTGTATGGGATATTACCTCGAAACCTTCTCCTTCCTCTTCTTCTTCTTCCTCTTCATCATCGACCGACCCAATCCCGAATAATACTTCGACAGCAACTTCAATGCTGGAAAGTCAAATACCAGAACATGATACAAACGATTCAAATGGTGGAGAGGTGAAGATAGTGGAAGATACCTTGAATGATTTATCATTATCGGAAAATACAAAATTAGAAAAGGAATATTCACTACCTGAAGGTATAGAACCCGGAAGTGTGGATGTCATTTCTGTCATTTTCGTTTTGTCAGCTTTACATCCCAAAGAATGGAAGCAGGCAATTACAAATTTATATGCTGTGAGTCTGAAGTGGGACATTATTCTGCGCATCTTTTCAACACCATGTCTCCATTACATTTCACGCATCTGTCTCAAAATCATATCTCACCTGACCCTGATTACTAAATATTATCGAATATAGGCTCTCAGACCAGGTGGTTTGCTTTTGATACGTGATTATGGAAGACATGATTTAGCTCAATTACGTATAAAGAAAAACAGACTGTTAGATCCCGAAACACCAAATCTGTACATAAGAGGTGATGGTACCAGAGTCTATTTCTTTGAGAAAGAGGAGTTGGAAGGCATGTTGACTAATCCCGTGTCAGAAGAGGGAAATAAGAATATGTTTGAAGTTGTACAATTAGGTGAAGATAGAAGATTGGTAAGTGCCCACCTCAAGTATCAGTGATCTTGTAGCCACACGCCGTGGATTGATCTAACATTGGTGAACAGATCGTCAATCGAAAAGAGAAGAAACAAATGTATAGAATCTGGTTACAGGTCAAAGCTAAAAAACTGTAATGGTGAAATAGCGACGAACTACAATCTTTCATAGATAGATAGATAAACGATAGCACATAGGCATTGTATATTATAACATGCATTATCTCATTCTCATTACTGTCATTTACAACGTGCTTTATGATTCCTTTTGCCAGTCGCAATGAATTAGGCTACAGCGGCATGAAGAGCATATGAAGAGCGTATGAGAGCCAGTGTCATGGCTACATTCCGGTTGTCATCAATTCCAACTCATGCTTTTCCGAGTTTCTGTTGTTCCAATCGGGAAAAGTGATCAGCTTCCTTTCTTGTCGATCTTTGGATATCTCTTTATAGCAATTAATTTACCTTGTCTACTTTCACTCTCATCAACTTCCTCTTCTTCTTTCCTTTACCACCTTCACCTTGTTCTTGGGGAGGAGGAGAGGGTGATCTAGGTGGTGGAAGTGGTTTTGAGTTTGCTTGAGCGATTTTCGACCTCGCTTTAGCTTCTTTCGAAGGTCTCTTGGTGAATTTTGCGGACCTTCCCATGATGAACAGATTGTCACTCCTTGAGTTGTTCGATATCCTGCTTATCCCAGTGGTATACTGAGTTGTGTGAAATAACGATCAGAACACTACCTGAAGAGACAGAACCGCAAAAACAGTTTGATTGAGGTTGAATTTCCAAAGATGTATTGAAAATATGCCCCTGTGCCTTAAGGTTGTTATATGTATATTGTCCACGTGGCAGTCTACCGGTGCCTGGCGCTATCTATTCACACTGTGTGTCGCCATCCAATCTGCGCTATGATCCCCTGCCCTCCCTAGCCGGGCTGTGCGTAATGAACATCTCATACCGTAGCAAGTTTGTGACCCGTTCAATTACACGCTATATCTATCATTCAGAGAATGACTTGGATGATCGATATCAAGAGCATCACAGCATCACCACCATGAGTGTCACTCCATCCTTACCACAATTCACGACAACACCTCCTCCTCCCTCATCATCAGATCCTCCACGTCGTCGATTCGGTTCATTCAACAGTAATACACCTTCGAAAGGATCAATCCTGCCATCTCGAAACACAAGACCATCGTCGTCTTCATCAACCAATTCATTCAACTCATCGACCAATCCGAATACTGCTGCTGCCTTGGTTCCTCCTCCACTCGGACCACAACGTACCAGATCTGGTTCATCTGCATCTTCAGTGGCATCCGCATCCACCTCCACTCCTACGCCCATCGCTAACGGAAATGGTTATAACCAGAATGGGATACAAGGACCAGGGGGGGTACAGGGTCAAGGTCCAGCAGCGTTCGATATTGGATTAGCAGCTGATAAAGCACAACAATGGTTGTCAACGTGGGCACCCAGAGGTGAAGGTAGATCAAGAGAATTCTTAACAAACACTTTAAACGGTGTTGCCAGTGTAGCAAGTCAGGTCAGTAGCAATCTGAATCGTGATGGTCTCAGTGGAGTCGTGGGTAGATCAAATAGTTTCGCTTCACAAACTCCCTCGGGTCAAGGATCAATCTCGAATCCAGGTAGTACAGCCTCACCTTCAACTTCTCCAGAAGAAAGATTCGGTAATGGTTCCAGCAGTAATATGTCAACTTCATTTTCAAATTCAAATTCAAATTCAAATTCAACCCCTGATGTCACTACTCCTCCCCCCACGCTGGGTCATACTTCATCTACGCCTGCTATGTTAGGTGGACAACCTCTCGCAGGTGGAGGAGGTAGGAGGATCCCCCAACCTGCAAATTTAGCTAGATTAGGTCAATCATCATCATCTGCCACATCTACACCGACCATATCAAATACAAACTTGAATACGAATGCAACATCTGGAATCTCCAAATCGATCAAAAATAATTCGAGTACAACTTCATTACCTACGACTGTATCTAGAACATCTACATCAAATTCAATGACAGCACCAACTTTACATGGTCCATCACACCTAAATCCTAATGCACCTCATCCACCTCCCGGAAGTGGACATCGTAGAAATTCATCGACAACTTCAAATCCATCTGTTCATAAAAGATCTTCATCGTTTGGTATACTAAGTAAATCACCTAGTATAAGTAGATCTGCAAGCTTGACTACTAAATCGACAACTGGACAAGGTATTAAATCTGCTGGAATGCCTTATAAAGTAGGATTTCAACCTCAAGGTGTGAGGAACGACAGAACAGAAGAATTTGTGGAAAGTAGGAAATTAAAAGGTGAAGATAGAGAAAGGGAAGAAGGTAGACTGGGTAGAAGATGGGCTAAGGTGAGTTGACAGGTGTTCATTTGGCTCGGCGGGTACAGGAGTGGTTCGGCTACAGTCACACGAAGAACGATGGTGTAAACAGTGTATCATCCGCTTCATGGACAGAAATAACTCACACTTTACTGACTAATATCACATCAATCAGCTCGTCGATCTGCATTTCAATCCTACAACTCCAACTCCTACACCAAGCATACCTACTCTCACTCGCTCGTCATCCTCAACGTTCTCCATATCGTCACTTACCTCGGGAGGAGGTGACAGGAGAAGATCCTTATTGTCCATTGATGGCGCTTTGGATGCATTCAAGCCAAAAGAAGTCTGGAAGGGGTTCAAGAACGGTCCTGGACCTGGCGGTGAGGAAGGAAAAAAGAGGGGTGAGTCATTAGTTTATATCCTCATAGCATGTCATCCTTATTGCCCGCCGGCGTTCGCAACCGAATATCGATTTGCTGATATCGTAAACAGCTGCGGAACAAGCTATAGTCAAGTGGGAAGATGACGGGGAAGTGAAGAAGTGCCGAATATGCCAGTGAGTCTTACACACTCTATTCAAGTCAGATCTCGTAGTCTCACCTGCACCATTGTTACCGCCTGCTTGTCGACGGAATCACTTATGAATCACTCAATAGATCATCGTTCTCCTTGTCAAATCGTAAACACCACTGTCGATTGTGTGGACGGATAATGTGTTCGTTACCACCTACACCATCGACTCTATTAGCTGTTCAAATCCAGTTATTCAGACCGGCGAATCCTGAAGCTAAATCAACAGATTCTCAAGGCGGTCTACCGCCTGGAACTCGAAGAGAAAAATGTTCCCTGTTATTGGTGGCAGACTGGAAAACTGGGCGAGGTGAAGAAGTAGAAGAAGGTTTCATAGGCTGGATGAAAATGAATGACGGTAATCAATCTGATCCATCTCAGCCTATACATCACTCACCGAACCAGAATCAAAACCAGAATCAAAATGGTAATCCGCTAGGTAAAGATAAGAGATTAAGAAGATCAAGAATGAGTACGTCAAGCATAAATTCGACAACTGCACCGCCAACGATTCAGGAAAATATGGAAAAATCAAATGATAATAGAGACATACCATTACCTCAACAACCCAAAGAAGTTCAAGTAAAAGGCGTCAGAGTCTGTAGACAATGTTGGAATGTTGTTTCGTGAGTATGGAACATCTAATGCTCATACCAAATGCCGTGGGGCCACCAATATCGGCGCGATGGGAAGACAAGCTGACCAGTGATACTGTTCAAACCCTATAGACGGAAACAGAAAATGCAGGATAGACAAAGGGTGACAGGTTTTGCTAAATTGTACTCTGCTTTGAGAACTTTACAAAGCGACATTGAAGAGTTAATGCCCGAATTCGAAGATCAATTGGCTGAATTGACGTGAGTGAAGCCAAACGAGGTGTTGGATATGCCTCTGAAATTCCGATCATTGACGTGAAAGCCAAAGGACTTGCAAGCTGACTGGATTTCTGAACCATTTAGTGAATCTGATAACCCTCTTAATCCGTCTCCAGCAGTTCTGACAACACATAAGCAGCTTTTGGCGTTATTGACGCAATACGAACATCTCTCGAAGAGGATAGGAGGATTGACATGCGATGAGGGATCAAGTCAAGCTGTTGTTCAATCTGCTGTGGCCAGGTCTTCAGCTGGATTCTTAGCCAAGGAAATGGTCAAGCTTCAGGTGAGTTGATCACGCTCTTTCAAACGGCGCAAAGCACTATTTCATGTCATAAAAGAGATATTTCAATTGAAGTATGGGAGGAAGGATTGCTCATAACAGCATTAACGATTATAGACGCTCCAAAAGCTTCAAAAGAAAGCAGCGAATGCTAAAAGGAAATCAATGAGGATACATGAACTTTCTCTAAATGATTCGATGCATGGATCATTGGATGGGAGTGGTGCTTCCACGCCTACCTCTGAGATAGATCATGAGATCGAAGATACCGCTATGGTTTTACAACCTTTACTAGAGCAAGAAGCTCAATTAGAGTGAGTGGGCATGAGTTGTACGACACCATGTGTCCAGATAGTCGAATGACCTATTCTCACGCTCAATTGGACTGTGCACATGCTGATTCGCATTTCGTTACAGAATCTATATATCCGACGCAAACGCTCAGAGAAAATATGAAGACTCAAAAGCACTCTCAGAGGCTTTAAGGGATATAAGGATCGAAATCGATAGAATAACTCAACGTGCTTGATCAAAGATCTGGATAAGTTTGGCTTGTTGGGCCGTTGGGCATGGGGTAGTGATTCTCTGTAATATAGGTTGGACAAAGCACAAATATCAAGAAAATTAAAGTTGTACTGTGTAGCACAGAGATTATGTCAGAGTGAATGTACTGTCCGCGCTGGACTCTTTGTTCTGGACAAAGACAGGTGATTTGAACAGTCACATTTCACATGGTAGTTGATGATTTTGCCTGCTGTGTAGAATTTTCAGTTTCAGTTTTGTTTGTACGTGGTTTGCATTGATATATCACTCCACTTTGACTGCTTTTAGTTTGAACCGCTAAGTTCTCCCCTTGCCTTCGCTCTTAATTGGAAAATTCACTTCAGTTGCTCGATTTGCTGTTCTTTTCGATTTGTTTCTGATCAGGCCCCCAAGACCTCGCTTATGCACGAGTTGTAAGTCTTTCGTGGATCTTGACCAAATCCGACTATAACAGCGTTCTATCAGCTACTTATCCCTCGCTGGGTTTACTCATGGCCATTGCTGAGTAGCTTGAGCCATTGATGTTGATATTGCACTTACGGTAACACCCATAGCAGTAACATCAGCACCGGCACCTGCACCTTGGATGACCAATGGTCTAGGTGAATATCTATAATTGTTAATGAATATTTAGCTTTATTCTGCAGATACAAAGCAAGGTGATTTGAAATTTATCGCTGGCTTACCTCTGAGTGGTAAATGAGATGATGTTATCTGATCCTTTAAGAGCAGTAGCAAAAGCGTGATCTGTTGGGTATCTAAATAGCAAGTTTGTATTCAATTTATATGGTCAGAAGAAAGAAACTTAGAGAAAGTAATGTTGAAAAGACCTAAACTCACTTTCCAAGTTTACATTCTACTTTACCTTGTTTCAAGTCGATTACACCGACGTATCTGACTACTTGACCTTCCTTTCTTGCTTCTTCACGAATTTTGTCGAAGTAATCATCACCTTCGGCCAATCGTTCGAGATATTCTTCTTTGGTAGAAGCGTTGGAAAGGACATCGGGAACGAGTGATTGAGTAGGTACTGATGCGTAACCTTCAGGTAAAGCGGGTGAAGTAGGGATGAGTCGAGAAAGTATAGTTAGTTTTCGTGCGACGTCTGTTCCGGAAAGATCGTCTCGAGGATCAGGTTCCTATTAAGTTAAGGTTTGGAACAGATTAGCGGATGAATTCTTACTCTGATGCGAGGTGGAGAAAAACGATTTAAATGTTGTTAAAGATTCACTCACAGTGTATCCTTTATCTTTAGCGATTTGAACGACCTGAGAGAATTTCACATCTCCACCTTCTACTTTTGAGAATTCATTGAAAATGTAACTTAAAGTACCTGAAAATACACCTTCAATCTTTTCGATTTCGTCACCTGTAGCTACCAAATCTTTCAAGGTACTCAGGATTGGGAGACCTGCTCCTACTGTTGATTCACCGTAATACATGGTCGGAGTATTAGGATAAGTTTTGGAGATTACATCGTCCCATAAAGATAGACTTGAAGAAGCTGCTTTCTTATTGGGTGTGACGATGTTGATTCCCATGGCTAATATTTGAGGATAAATGGATGGAATCAAATCTGATCCTGTCGAATCGATGAAGATACCAGGAGCATCAGGATGGTTACTCAATAGAGATAAGATGGAAGCTACATCTAATGGATTTCCATGTTGTTCTAAAATAGGGGAGAAATTAGTTGGCGTAATAGGTGCCGCTGGTAATGGTAACGAAATGGATTGTCTTGAGTTAGCGATTAAGATTAAATTAAATCGACTGTTCAAAGGTGGTGATAATAATTGAGATAAAATAGCTTTTCCGACTCCACCGAGTCCGATCAAGGCTACGGGAACAGGTCGAGGAGCGAATGTAGACATCTTAGAAACGTGATTGGTGATCCTGGAGCAGGTTTCAAGTGGTCGTAATGTGTGAAAGAATGGGGATGATGAAATGATATTAGGAGCAAAAATTCCTATAATTCGTTAAGAGTGCCATTAATTTAATATTCATTTTTTCGCCAGTACTACTTTGTTTGGAAGTTGTTTTCACGGGGCTCCGATCAATGACTCATTCAAAAACGTATATATCAAATCAGGAATGCTCTTTCAATGTTCTATTTCACTCTTTCAATCATCGTTCAGCTCAATCACGATGAGGCCATGCCCTCTCCACTCCGACATATAGCGTTGAACAGAAACTCGCTAATTCGCACTCGACATGGAAAAGCTAGATTCATAAAAAGGGGGATATCTAACCAATCTCCACAATCGCCATCGCCGCCGCCGTCGCTGTCGTATAAAAGGCAAAAGGAATTAAACCTTTTCGCACGATTCGAGAGACGAGCTCCTCGTACGACGCAGCTGCACGATGTTTTATCCTCATCGTCGACCACTTCTAAACTTCCATCTGCATCTCAGCCGCAATCTCACCCGTCTGCCAATGATGAATTGGATAAAAGGGTGGACAAAGGAGATTCATTCAAAAGTACTTCTACAACACCTACTGCAACTTCTTTCCAAGAGATTCCATCCACCAATGAAGGCATCCAAATCGTCGACACTCTGCCAGCGATGATAAATGTTCCTACACCTATACCCAACAAGACCTTAGGCAAGGAAGTTGAGATACAAGGTATCGTTGTTCCTCCTAAACCGATACCACCAGGTGAAGAAGGTGAGTTTCGTTTTGTTTCGTTGTTTTTGAAGCCTTTTCTCAGTCCGATTCGGTGATCTCCTTCAGATCAAATCTTTCAATCGCTTTGTGATCTCCACTCCACTGACATTGGATTTGTTTTACAGAATGCTGCATGTCAGGATGTGTTAATTGTGTGTATACGATATATGCCGATGATCTCGAAATCTATACATCCGCTGTTGAATCAGCTAGAAAAGCATTAACGAAAGCGAATGTAAACGAAAAAGATTGGCCTGAACAAGTGAGGTCCCCAACTAGTGAGGAGAAGAGTAAGGAAAATATAGAACGTGAAGTGGATCCTGTAATGAGTGCTTTCTTAGCGTAAGTCCATCATCCGCATCCAAATTGGACCAATTTGGAATGGACTCGTTGTGAGAATGAGTTAATCCAGGTGTCGATGCTGAATTTACCTTTACCTTCAATGTAGTCTAGAGAATAAATTGAAAAAGAAATGATATCGTACTCTTTCAATATATGATCGATACCTTCGAGAACGAAGTCCTCACACGCCACACGCTATGCACTCAAGAACAACATATAGCATTGATCTTCGCTTGGCGACATGTCATGCATCACCAATACCTTAGTCAACTCAAAGGTTGAGAGTGGTAAGACATCTCTCATTATCGGTTAGTAAACATTACAGTCATCCTCATCCACAGTCATTCCATCCCCTTCCAGTCAGTATCTGAGAGTGGAGCATACGCACTCATTCTCCTCCAGGCTCTCTGAAAATCGTGAGAGACATTCAAAAAAGGTCATCCTCATCCACAGTCATTCCATCCCCTTCCAGTCAGTATCTGAGAGGGGAGCATACGCACTCATTCTCCTCCAGGCTCTCTGAAAATCGTGAGAGACATTCAAAAAAGAATCAACTACAACACCCGGGATTCCCAAGTGGTCCCCCACCTTGGTACTAACCGGGCGATGCACAGCTTAGTTTCGCAGATCGAACGGGATGCGACGCTTTCTATGCTCTATGGTCGTAGATGAAACTATGAGGGGTGATTATAACTATATACAATTACAATGCTGAATAGCGGAGCAAGGTGGTTGCGCAGGGCAAAGAGCGGAGTTCACAGCTACCATAAAAAGCCCACGAGAATTGCAAGACATCTTGGATGGACAAGAGAAGGGGTAATTGTCAAGAGCATGAAGCGAAAACAGCATTTTCACTTTTGTCTGGGTAGTCACCATGGACGTGCCCTCCTTTCGATCGAATACGTTCACCATCAGATGTTCCCGGATCACATCAAGGGATGTGTGTGTGTGTGTCAAAACGATGAAACACAGATGTTATTTCCGAGATTTGGTAGGCGGAGGTCACCGAGTGGCCCTTTTGCAGAACAAAAATAACTGATCAGAAGTATGACGAGGACTTGACTAACAACGGATTGGTTGTGCTGAGGGCACTCTTGAGCATGAACATAATCCTTTCCTCTTACAAAATCAAAATAGAAAACAATATGCGTCCTTCTCGGAGACCTCAAGTGGAGATTGGGATCCGACCGTTCATACACGATGCATGACATCTGCACCGACAAGTTGCGCACGTTCCTAAGTTTGATAACCATCTTCGAGACTACATGATCTCAGTGTATGTAAGTGACTAGATTTGGTTATGCTTCTTTTGCTATCCTCCCCGAATTGCCTCCAATTTCGGATATTCCCATTTATATGCTAGATCAAGGTAGAACGTGATATGTTGCATTGTCTTGGCATCGCTATCCTTATCGAGATTAGATCAGGAGTATATTGTACGCCACAACGTGCGTTTTACTTTATTCGACACGTTGTCCTTATGTTTTACGTAGAAGATATATAAAGCTTCTTCCCAACTTCTTGGTGGTTGGGCCTCTTTTCCAAAATCATACGGACCTCGATCTCCTCCGAAGGAAGCTTTGAAACCAGCTTCATCATGTACGCCGCCGCCCTGCTCCCGCTTCTTGCTATCCTTGCCTCCGCCACTCCTGTCAAGCGATGGTCGTACGAAAAGTACTATGATCTCCAAGCTCATCGAGGTGGACGTGGTGAGACTATCGAAAAGTAAGTGATTGACCTACAGTATGGAGATTGGAAGTGATACCCGTCGCTGATATAGCTCAGCACGCTGCCGTCTTTCGCCCAAGGTCTTTTAAACGGTGTCACCACTCTGGAACTTGATTGTGAGTTGAACCAATTGTCATATATATGATATTCTGCTGATCGTTATTCCCTTTCAGGTGGTATAACCAAGGACGGCCATGCTGTGGTTTGGCACGATGAGAATATCGATCCTACCAAATGTAAAGATACAGGTGCCGTATTCGATAACGATCCTATGTTCCCATATGTTGGGAAGTATATTGCCAATTTGTGAGTTTGATCAAGGGTCAGCGTACAAATCCTTTCGCTTGTATTCATCGTGAATTACCCAAATGTTGATTTGGACACACACAGGACTCTGGCTCAAGTACAGTCTCTTGATTGCGGTTCTCTGAGACTAGACGGTTTCCCCCTTCAAGGTCAGTCCTCATATGGATATGATTCATTACTTGATTGATTTAAAAAGCTGAAATGACATATTACGATTTTATGTAGAAATCGTTCCCAAGACCAGACTTGCGACCCTTCCTGAATTGTTCGATTTCGTTAAATGTGCCACTGACGAACCTGTTCTGTTCAATATCGAATCCAAGGTGAATGGCGAACAAAGAAATCTTACTCGAGCTCCAGAAGATTTTGTAGAAGTTATGGGTAAAGCTTTCGAACAAGCTGGTGAAGGTTGAATGGACAGAATTACCCATCAATCTTTCGATGTAAGTCAATTCCAAACAGATTATCAATACAAGTCAAGTCCTTGTCTTGTCGCTCTTGGGATCAAGACTGACAATATCGACATATATGTTTAGTGGAGAGCTTTGATCAAATCCAAAGAGGTATATCCTGAATTACGAACTTCAGCCCTTTGTGCTGACTCTACTCGTGAGTAATGTATTCTCGCCTTCGTTAGTGCTATCATACTGATATTCATAATCATAACCACGGACTGATGGACGTTCAGTCTACAAGGGAGGTGGTAATCTTACAAGTCATCAAAGGGGACCTTCAGGAATGGTAGCTGGAATCGACGTTGATAGTTTCCCAGGTGATACTGTCTGTGAAAGAGTCGTTCGAGCCGCCCACTCGTTCGGTGCCGACTACATCTCTCCTACCGAGACAGCCGTGAGTATAGTCGACTTGCTCATTCCGTTTTCGGGTTGCTGATTGTTTCGCTTCTGTTTTTCAGGCTGCTTCTGCCGCAGGAGCCCTTGACCCATCTATGGACGGATGGATATCATTCGTTAGTAAGGAAATGGTTGATACAGCTCATGAACTCGGTATGGGTGTCAAACCCTGGACTGCCAAGTGAGGACTGTTTGACATCTGGCCCAAAAATGAAAAGCTGACTGAGTACAATGTACAGCCGTAAGAACACATTCGACTACTTGATCGATCTTGGAGTGGATGGTAAGTTGTTTCAATACTCTATTTCAAGCAAGCAAACGCTGACGCATCATATCACAGGTGTCATTACAGATTTCCCTCATGAGTTCAGAAGACATCTGGAACATTTGGGAGGATACGATCTCGCACCTCTTGCTGATCCTTCAAGGGTCGCCAAATGTTTAGCTAAACATAATCAGCTCACCTCTTAAATGAGTTGGTACCGAGCAGTCAGCCGTTGACAAGAAGGTAAAAAAAGTGATGGATGACTCGATCGAATAACTTATAAAACTAAGATATAATTGATAGAAATAATAATGTAGTTGAACTATAATGCATTGCAATGGGGCATGAAGATCGAGCAGCTAAGATGTCCGAAGAGGGTCGCTACAGTACAAGATGATGGCGGAGAAAGTCGAGCCACTGTGAGAATGTTGACGATCATGAGTATAGAGAATTGTCGGTACATTTATCGCACGAATCACTCGACCCGACGAAGGATATCTCGATTAAGATGCTTCTTATTGACAGAAGGGACGCCTGAAAGTTGTAAGGATAAATCCAATTCACCCAATAAGCCTTAAGATGCAAGACCATCAGCTAAATTCTCTCGAGGTTGGAAACTCACTTTTGAGTACATGTTCTACTCCATCTTGACCGCCGAAAGCCAATCCATACACATATGGTCTCCCAACCAACACAGCTTTAGCACCTAGCGCTAGCGCTTTGACTATATCGGCGCCGCACGTAATACCAGAATCGAACACTGTGAATCCAAATCACCAAACATCAGCCTTGTGACTGTCGCTCTTAGTACATGTTGTTATGGGATGATCATCACTTACGAACATCGATTTTGTCCCCTACGGCATCGGCGATCTCAGGTAACATTTCGAGACTTGCTATACAACCATCCACCTGTCTACCTCCGTCTGAGTGAGAACAATATTAGTATCAGATAAACTTGAGTTGAGCTTGAGAATGCCATATCAATTATTAAATACTTACGATTAGAGACGACAATTCCTTGTACACCCGCTGACACTGCTTTTTTAGCATCCGCAACTGTCTGTATACCTTTGAGGACAATGGGACCATCCCAATGTTGTTTGAGGAAATCAAGATCTTCCCATCCGTTCGATACACCTGTTCCAATAAAGAGATCATTTAGCAATTATTTATATGACGTACTAGACGATGCAGGATTTGTGATGGTGACAGTGTTAAGTGTGCAGCATACGACTTAGTGGTACATACCTGGAAAAACGATTTGACTCCATGTACGAGCTGCATTTGACATATCTTCTTCGACTTGTTTTCCAGTCATTTGCTTGAATTTACTTCTGAATACAGGATCACTGAATCCGATTTCTACTCCGATCGCATCAGGTCTCAAGAATGGATTGTAAGCGTGATTTTCATCGTCAGGTCTCCATCCAAGGATATAGGTATCGAGCGTCACGAATAGGGCCTAATTTGTACGATACGGAAATTGATCAAATTAGCCCATCAAAACGTTCCGATCTTATCTTAACAGCGAGCAAGCTGGGATTCATAATCAAAGTCAAGCACTGGGAAGACTCACTCTATATCCTGCGGCTTTTGCCCGTTTCAACATTGATATGGTTATATCATCATGTCCTCTCGAAGGCCAATACCTAGAATGTATTACGTTAATCAACAACGAATCCTCCTTGCCGTAATAAAGGTGTATTGCTTACAATTGGAAAAACCTCAATCCATCTCCACTGGCTTCTGCTGCTTCTTCAATACTTGACGCAGCAGCAGTACTAAGAGTATATGGTACATTGACATTTCCACCTGCTTTAGCTACTCCCCCTTCTTTATCTTCGTGAAATATCTGAAGGACCTGAAAGACAATAGAAGGATCTTAGCATAAATTGTCATTATACTTTTATTATCAAGCTGTTCTTTCCCAATGAATGGAGTGGATATTCAGGCGAGAATGTGGTATGACTTACTCCTACAGGGGCTATGATAAGTGGATTATTTAATTCCAATCCCAAAACCTTAGTTGTCAAATCGACTTTATCGAATTTAACCAATCTGTTAGGAACGATAGCCCATTTCTTGAATGATTTTCTATTGTTTTCATAGGTTTCTCTTGTACCTGCATTTCCATGTACATAACCCCATGCAGATGCTGGAAGTATCTCTTTTGCCATCGAGCCCCATCTAGTGAGATCAAGCAGTCAATCTTTCATTTTCATAATCAATGACCGATTGACCTGGGGTTTGATTCGATTCACCCGATACCTCATTGTTATGTGTAGATAGATAGATAGATCAAGATTGATTGGAGAAAGCTCACTGTGTCACATCAAAACTAAATCTTGGTTTAATACCTTTTAATCCCTTTGAATAGATTTCTTGTTGATATGCCGCAGGTCTTTCAGACGTTTTATGAACATGCTAGGAAAGATCAAGAGAATCAGTTCATCGTTACAGTCTGCTCTTTCTATATACGATCTGGCTTACTGGATGTGTGGACATGATAATTGGAAGATACACTGCAGTCAAAATAAGATCGTATTTCGGTTCTTGACTTCATGATGGTCATTTTAAAAGCAAAGAGGAGTATCCTCTCATTATATAACACAAACAGTGTTGTCTCATGGCTATAGCATGCGTAGCTCTCTACCTGTATGAGATGTCAAGAAGTGACGTTGGCATTCGAGTTTTTCTATTAATAGTCGAGTACTGTAGAATGTCACCATGGCAGGCACCCCACGATCATCATCAAGATGCCGCTCGCACATGTAGAATATAGATACCGTCAAAGGGTAAAGTCATATAATTGCCGACGGCAAAATTAACCTTTCCGCAAGTATCTAATATGCAGAGATGGTGCATGCATACAGTATACTTCTTAAACTGTTTTGAAAAAAACTACACAAGGCTTATCTGTGCTGCCCTTTCTAATTTCGACAAGACCGTATGCAACACTAACAAATCATATGATTTTAAACAGGTTGACAGATCGACAATCACATACTGGGTGTCGATATATTAGGGTCATAATTTGGTAATCCAGTTACGATACCTAGTAGACGACAAGGTTAGAATCATATCTGAGTGAAGGGGTATTGAAAACAACTTACCATCGATTAGAGCGTTCCAATATTGTGTACTATTTCCTCCAGGTCCTACATTACCTCCTCCCATATTTGATGATCCCATTGGCATACCTAACCCCATCATCGGCATACTATTTTGAGGCATGTTGTTGTGAGGTAATTCAGATATATTACCAACCATCGAACCTGCTAAAGAAGGGTCCATCCATCCCATTGTACGTGAATCATCAAATCCGTTATTGTTGCTGTTGTACGGTACACCCTCATTTGGAATATTCATCATCCCTCCAGAATAACCTGGATCGTATGCGACAACTTCTTGGCCGGGATAAGGTGCCATGACGTGCTGTTGTGGTTGTGGTTGAGAATACATGCCGACACCGAAATTCAAGCCTTCCGTTCCTGGACCATAAGAAGTATTCGATTGTATCCAATGATCAAGTCTATTATACACGAAACATTATCGTTAGCCTTGGTGACAGATTCGCAGGGGAGTCAAAGCTGTCATTCCGACATTGATACTCACAATCTTTGGGGATGATCATCTTCTGGGCTTGTACCCATTCCGGGAGGAGTTGGACCCATACTAGGAGCATAAGGACTAGCTCTTACAAAGCTTTGAGGTGATATAGCAGGCAGAGGAGTAGACCTCGGTCCACCGCTTCCATTCTCCCCTGGATGAGATGGTCCGGGATTTGGTGGAGCACCCATAGAGGAAGTTGAAGGTGGTTTCGATGTTGACCTTTCAAAAGACGTGTTGTCCATCGAGAGACGACCTGATCGGGCTGAAGGTCGTCGAGCTTGTCGTTGAGCTTCCATCTGTTGCGCTCTTTGGTGAAGTGTATAGATCTATAGTAGAGTACATGAGCTTGGACTTGCCCAATGAAACCCTATGGAATAGCAACTTACGATTGCCGCTTCTTTTTGAGAGAAATCATCCGCTTTAGGATCATGTGGATGTTGTTCCATGAAGCTGTGAATGATTTGTTTCATCTCAGCTGCTCGAGGGGCGCGCTTAAGATTGTTAAATAGTAAGTTACACGTCCGGAATTTCCCTTCAGACGTCTGACACTCACAGGATCAATGATGATACTGATACCAGCAATCATAGCAGCGTTCTAACGTTACGCAAAGCTGTCAGCGCCGACTTCAAGGATGAGCCAGACAATGCTCTAAGACGGCTTACAAATTCTCTAAATGATCCACCTAACAGAGTTTCGAAGAAATCTGGGCAATCAACCTTGAACATTTGACGCTATTGAGACGCAGTATCAGCCTGAGAAACCCTAAGACACCCTAACTCTACGCGAATCCAATCCACTAACCAATTTGTAGTCCGTTACAGCAGCATCGAAGCATGCTTGCCTTGACAAGGCATATCGAGAGCTTCTAAGCTTACGGAGCAGCCAAGGTCGCTAATCGTTCAACCTGATGAGCTTGTCTCCAGACTGTGTAGAAAATGGTGTACCCACGTGAAGAATGATAGTGAAATGCAATATCTCAGTTTGGATATAATACCTGTGTATAGGTAGAAACCACATTTCTGATTCAAAGTCCATATCAGCTTCTAAATCTCATTTCTCTGCTGAAAAGATGGACAAAGCTCACTTTTATCGTATGACTTATCAGGCGATAACATCTTATACGTAGGAGGTAGATCCTCTACGAACTGTTTGAACTCAGCATCCAAGGCTTCGACGTCTCGATAAGAAGTTTGTCCTGAAAGAGTTTGGAAATGTTGAGTGACCTAGATGATAGCAAATCACGCTTAATTATTTGCTTCAGCTACAGAGTATCAGTATAACTCACTTTCGCAACAATACATCCTAATCCCCTTCGGAGAATAAGATAAGTAGCGAATGTAGGTTCCGTCATGGGCTGAGGTGAAGCCTTTTTATCGTCTCGTAGTGCGGTGAGCTCAATATTGGATGGTGGCCTAACAATAACACACGATGAGTATGAGGTCACATCTCGTGTCAAGGCAAATATCGGTCGATTACTTACAAAGTGTCGGCGAAATTTGGATCTATGGCCGTTGGTCTCCCCATCAGACAAGAATAGGTCGCATCCGCGTGAATCAGGTAAGACCATAATCTTCTTCTATATTCGGTAACGTATGGATCAAGTCCCAATTTCGTGCCATCACGATGTAGACCTAGTGCTTGACCTATGGTTAAGGCATATCTGAATTCGGCCCATCCTTCCGCTAATCGTCTCTCGTGCATTAAAACGAGATATAGCCCAGTCTAAGCCAGTATAGTGGGTTAGCACCCCCCTCAAAAGCTAGACAGATAAGGATGGACATACGCATATTCGAGTTTCTACTAGATGAAGATTTTCCGCTTTGACTGCACTGGCGATATTGATAGCAGTTTTGGCTAACACAGAGTTTCAGCCTGTCGATCTGAGAAGAATTTCTGAAAGAATGAACACGTACAATTCCAATAATACCTCAAACTGGTCAATCTCTTCTCGTGGTCATTTCCTACAATCTCATCTGGAGCAACTCGAGTCGATAGGGCGAGTACAATGAAAACCAAGGGTAAAGCCAGTACTGCTGATGCAGTACTCTTCTGAGCATAGACTTGCTCGTAAGCTGAGGTGAAGATTAGCTGTATATTGCTGGATATATATATATAAAGTAAGGAGCGTCAACATACCTAGTCGAAAAAGATGTTGATCGATTGGATATCGAACATAGTTGACTTTCTCAAAATACCATTGAATGATCTTATCAGCTAGATCACGAGGTGGAAGATCTCTCATGAGGGTTGTCATCTGCAAAAGGCAAATCAGCATACATTGTAATCCTGCCGAGGGTGGATTGAGGGTCACCAACTTTTTCAGGATTGATTCCACAATCGTTAAAGAGTTTAGACAGTTGTTCAGCGGGAGTACCGTGGTAGTCCAAGTTCAGGGGAACAGGTCCCGAAGGGTGTAACTAATATATCAAATTTGTCAGCTTGACCATAGTAGCTAATAATACATGTGTACGACTTACGGATTGAGGAAGCGGGTTTCTGATTCCTGTTTCTCTATCTAAACCTCCCACGACCGCATCCTCGCTCTCAGGTCCATTCTCCCATTCTACAGACCGTTCGAACCTAGATTGGGTAGATGAAGAGTTCGGTCGTTGATTCATCTTCTTCTCGTCTTCTGAATCAGGTGCAAGTGAAGCTGAGAGTGGTGGTGGAGAAATAGCTGGTGCATGATCTAGCGGATAGATTAGATCGAGATGAGCAAAGTTGAGGTAAATCAGGTCTTACAGGGAGGACTCACTTATTCTCCAATCTTTTAAAGCTTTTCCCTCTACTCCATCCACTCTATTTATCACGGCATTAACCATCGCTTCCAATCTTGCCACTCTGACACTTATTGTCGGTAACATCGATGGTGGTCTAGAAGTAGTGACCGGGATAGGGGTGGAAGCTGTATCGATTCCGTCCTTCTTGTTACTATCCCTTGGAGAAGGTTTAGCTGATGATGATTCTGTCTTGACTGATTTGCCACCTGGTGGAGTTGCAGGTCTTGAGTAAGGAACACATAATTCTGGTACTCTACGGGCGACGCAATGTTGACATGGTGTTTCCCTATTACATTTTTGTTTTCTTTTCGCGCATTCTGCACAGGATAGAGCGACTCTCCTTTTCTTTTTCTTTTGAGGTTGATCATTACTTTCATTATCGTATGATGAAGGTGCTGGATGTTTGTTTGATATTGATGGTTGTTCGTCAATTGGCGAACCCTCGTATCCTCTACTGAGAGAGACTAGACTTTCCCTACGAGACTGCTCAGGTGACAGGTTCCTATCATCTCCATATTGAGCACCATGTGGAATGGAATTACTATTCGAGACAGGAGTGATGAGAGGATGTGATTTCGTAGGCGGATCACGATAGGATGAAGGTGGATAATGTGTTTGTCCTGAACCTCTTGCGTTACTCGTCGCATATGAGCCTGGGGAAGCTACGTCCCATACAGAACCTCTATGTGGGAAATCAACCAAAGAAGGTAATCTATTACCGGTTGAATCTCTAGGTGATGGTGCTGGATGTGAAAGAGTGGGATTTGGGCCTGTATTCCAAGTTGTTTTATTCCTTGATGAACTAGGTCTATCTAATCCATTCGAATTTGAGGTTGATGCCCAGCTTTGGGGATCTGTAAGACCACCACTGGGTGAATGAGCTGGAGGTCCATCTCTATAATTTGGTGACCCGTACGTATGATTCATTGGTGATTTGGCTGATGGTATAGGTGGTGGTAGGTAGAATGAAGAAGAAGCAGGTCTAGCTGATCCGGATGATCCCGATCCGTTCAAAGAAGGTGGTGGTGGTGGATATCTGGAGGTAGAAGATGATGATAATGAAGAATGATGATGATGATCATCGTTATTGTGATTTCGGTGCATCGTGTTTTTGGTGGCCTTGTTTCATCCACACAGGGGTTGGAAAAAAAAGGACGAGGAGTAGGAGAAAGCCAGGGAGAGGGCTTGAATAGCTTTAGTCGTTGAAAAAAAGATCTCGGTGCTAAGGAGATATTCTTCGTGTGTGTTTTTATTCGAGCAAAGAAAGGGATATATTATATATGGATAGATCTGAAAGAGAGAAGACTGGTGAAGGGTGAAAGGAAAGAGCGAGTAAAGTAAGATACGTCAGCGATGTGCGATCGTATTCGTCTTTTCAGCAATGATAAGGATACCTTGAATCCGACAACGTGGATCTGTCGGTAGTCCAAGTAGGTAGTAGGAATGCAGTATGTAGAGGGAGCAAGCATTAAACTAATTTGAATTGAACTTACTTTCTGTCCTTTTTTCTCTTCACTTTGGGTATATAATCTGATTCCAGTATTTTGGGTTAAAAAAGCGAAAAAGGGTTGCTGATAGAAGAGGTGGGTAGGTGCTACGTCTGTCGAGTTTGACTATGCACGTTTATGATTCGTAGTGAAGGTATATATATATATATATATATCAATCAGGTCTATGCAAAAGGGGTCTTTTGCGAGGTTGCTTTGACGGTTGTGACCAGGTACGAATATCAACAGACAAAAATGTAAAGCGAGGATTGGGTTAAAGAAAAAACCTAACAAATCACCATTCCATTCCAGATAATTGACGATGCCGTACGTGTGATGCTTTCTACTTGTGTTATGATCATGTCTTGCTTGTTAGGTTTCCTCATTCGATAACTCGATGGATACTACTAATTGCTTTAGCTACCTCTGCTTTGTATGGTGATTATGCTGAACACTACCGCTGCCTATCTGTTAATTTTTCTTTCTTCCATGTTACGGTATCGCTCACACCATTTTAACCGAAGTCATTCATGGTTCCTTGTTGTTGTTGCATGAACCTGAAGCACGAGCTACTCATACATATCATCGTCCCCCGTCAGAAACCTGAGCTAACCACGGATAATATATATATTCAACAAATAGAGGATTTCCTTAATTTCCCGTGCCTGTGTTTTCCTTTTTGCGATTTCCACCAGTTCCAGCATGCGGCATAGGTCATCGGGGACGAGGGGGGGGGAAGGGGGAGATTCAGGAGGGGGCCAACAAAAATCCCATTTTTACCCACTTTCCATCCGATTGGTCCTGGCTGGGAGTGATTCTCGCGATCCCACAAAGAGAATACTCGAGTAATGATCGGCAATGCTCGGACACTTTTCTACCCATAAAACAAGGAGAAAAGGGAATGATAAGATTCGAAAAGAGGCGTTGCGACGTATTGCTTTCCGAAGATATTTGTTCTTCTCTTCATATTTGTTCGCTTCGTCCATGGGCTATTCTCGGTATATATACATATTTATTCCACTTAACCTTACTTTTGCCAAAAGGAACACAACACCCATGCCACAAAAAAAAGCAGAGTCGACTGGATTGTTTTCCTCCGTTTCCGCTGAGATCGGGATATTTCATCATGTTGTTCTCTTCGGACCACGGACCAACACATGTCCAGACCGAGACCAGAGATTCAAGTCAATCGACAACGTGATCGGGTCGATCCATCCAGTCTTGCTTTCTTTCGATCACTTGTTCATATGTCTAAGATGCCAACCGACTTCTACCAAAACAACAGCGCAAAGTATTCTGTCATTGAAGAACAAACCCCCTCCTGAAAGCAGTTTTTTTGGTTTGATAGGGGACGGGATGTTGTTGGCAAGAGAATCATTGATCGATCATCCGTTCTCACGGGCTTGCATATTAAAGCCGTGATTCACATGCCTGATTCATTTTAAATGACCGATCCTCTTTGCGACTTGGCCGTTTTGAGCTAACATTACGAATTGACGAAATGACGAATTTCGGTATATCCGCGTTAGATTTCGTTTTATTTTTATACTCGAGTAATTCCTGCGTGAATTCTGATTGTAGTTGTATACTCGAGTAGTACTCGTGGGGTGTGAACGCAATGAATATCGTAGATAGAGATAGAGATACAAATGATAGGAATATTTCGTCTCACTCAGGTTCAACTGTCCTCGGCCGGTTCCTACGATCATCGCATGAAAAGAGACACGACCCTTAATCACGATACATGATGGACAGTTCCTCCGTAGATTGACTGTCTGTCGGAAGGACGAAATTGTCTTGTCAATCCTCCTATGTTCAGTGCCAAGCTGCCTGACCATCTGATAAGCGACGATCAATGATCGTATCAAGCTATACGGGTAAATGACCATATATGAATCGCAAACACCCCAAATTAGCGGAGACTCCTCGATGCATATGAGCAAGCAGTATATCGTACACAATCCAACAGATGAAATACTATGAAAGTAGTGAAACGAGATGTTCAGAAAACCCAATATCGAAAGCCTCTATACTTTGTGTTTATTCAAAGTGGGTAAACTTTCTACCCAACCTTGATGATCTAGTATAATACCATTACCTTTTTTTGATCTTTCTGATTTTGTTCTCAGTAGAGTTTTTCCTGATGGTACAGCTGATTTACAACTTGATGAATCGTCGTTCAAGTTGTTGTTGTTATTATTGTTACTAAGCTCTTGTTGATTTGAATATTCCAACCAATCTGTGAATGGCTAATCGTTTCGATTTCCGTCAATATTTCAAGACTTTCGATGCAAACTCAAAGATCGTTAGAAAAACTCAACTCACAGCTATAATCGATAGTGGGATATTATCCACATCAGAGTAATGCGAATTGATACCTGTAGGTGTGGGTATAGGTGAAGGTATGGGTGATGATGTATATCTACCATGTCTTCTGATTTTACCATATGTATATGCTGATGGAGGTGACGAGATCATTTTCGACTATACAGCTCATCTCGTTAGCTTATGGATCTTGAGCGAGGATTTGAACGTGATCTACGAAGGGAACTGAGTATTCTCATATTCACGAACGAAGGGAAACTTACTTCGGATATATGTGTATCGACAGTGATCTTGACACTCCCATTCGCACTTTTCCCACTTCCATTTGAAGTGGTCTGACCACTACTAGCCGTCTTCCCACTTCTGGAATCTAAAGAAGGTATTGACTGCTTCCTTGGATAAAGAGGTGATGTATAATAAACAGACGATGATTCGTGATTCCCTTCTTCTTCCAATCCAACTTTTTGTTGAAAATGTATAATGAAATGAAGAGACGATACGAGATATGAGTATGACAAAGCCTGGAATAAGGTTCGAGATACATTCACTATGCGACAAAAATTCAAACACCAATTCAGCTTGATAACCCTCAGATAACTAGATAGGAGAACTATAGATTGCACTTACCTAAAGAAAGGATCTCTACGCAAGTATAAATCATTAAGATGATAAGGTTTAGAGTAGGCAATATCCTTCACACGGAGATCATACAGAATTAGGTCTTTCTGTTTTACTTTCCACCAAATGATGACGGACGAAAGTCTTGACTTACATAGCTTCACTTGTTCTTCTTTTCGCAATGAACTTTTCTCTCCTTTCTTTCATATTCGTGTTTATTGCAAGTATCACTGCAGAATCTTGGTAAGTTACGAGGGATATTACTTTGCTAATTCGATGTCTTCAGAGTTCCCCCTAAAATAAGATTACTCACAAGCTACCCAGATCCAAATACAAAGAACCAAACTCAATCCCAACCATAACCTGAACAATATTCCTAATTCCTTTATCCACCGTGAGACTGAATTGAGATTTGATACACTTGCTTGAGGCATTCTACTTCCAACAACAATTACACCGATATTGATCCCAATTGAACCTATCGATCCTGTGATGAGAGGTATCATAATTGATTTTCTTGGTTTCATCTATGTTCGGGAACTGTAATTAGCATTCTCCCGAGAAGGTCAAGAAACAGACGAGTAGTACTTACTTTCCATAATTCCCTACATCCGTTCATCATAGAGAAAGCTCCTAATATCCCACAGACAACGACACTTGCCATATTCCTCCTAGAATCATCAAGTGCTATATCCACGTAATCTGAAGATAGTATTCGATAAGTCTGATCGGCAGTAAATCCAAATTCGATTCTACACCTTTATTAGCTTTTACGACTTTGTGCGCTGTACTTACCTGTAATGATAGGAAATGCACTTACAAGAGCATAGATACGCTTAGACAAATGCTCCCCAAAGTGATCTGCGAGAATCTAGTCCTCTTCTCAATGAAGCCCCAGATTCGAGATAATATGTACCCTAATAAGCAAGACTGAATCATCAATCCCCATATTGAACTCCACTATAATCTCACAATCATTAGCTTATGTGAACAAAGGAATCACGTCAGACTCACAATCAAGCTTGTCCGATCTGAACCCAATGCTTGAAGTAAAACTAAATTCAGATACGCTCTATCACCTGCTTGAGCGTTCTCTTCTGTTAATTCCATTATAATCCTTTTGATTGAGTGTTTCTGAGATCTGTTAATTCACGTTGTAAACACAATGAGAGGTAATGAGATGACAAATAAACATCGTTGAACGTTGAATCTGTTAGTACCAGAGTGAGACTAGTACGTTGAGTTCGGTGTTCGGTTAAAGAGGAAACATTCGGAGTCAATCGTGTTCTCTGCATAAACATCGATGTCTAAGCTTTGGTGAGTTCATCTAAATGAGTATGGGGAGAAGCACGGGGTGTGTATGTAAAGGATCTCCCTAAGTACAAACATTTATCGGTGGCATGAAGACTGAGTCGTTCACGAAGTATCAGATATTAGTATTCCTTTGTCAATCTGTTAGAAAGGGAAGAAGGATGACTTTGTTTGTATTGCTTTGTGACATTCCTTTTCCGGTGAAGAAGCGAACAAGCTCCATTGACTCTGGCTTCTGTCGCCTTACAAACAGAAGAGATGTCCGCATTGTGACTTCTGTCGAAGGGATACCACGGTGAGGATGATCCGTGCGTTTCATAGTGGTGGTTGTGTGTTGTATACATGGGTGTGTGTAAGTGTGTTATGACTACTTTATGCATGTGTATGGATGGAGCCTCTTCACCGAATCGACGTTCCAAGAGGGAAGAGATGTTACATTTACTCTGCTGCGACCCAGATTATAAGTTTCAACTCTTGATTGAATACATACATATGGATGCATACTCACATATATATAGCAAATATCTATTCCCTTTTCTTTCATCGTAAACATGAACATCTATAATCCCTTATTGAAATAAACAGGACCTTCATACTCCTTGAATCTACTTTCTAATTTAGCAGGATTCGTTTCTGCTTTTTGAGGGAAATAAGCTATCGCAGGAGGCAAGAAAAGACCTAATGATAAACCGATCAGAGTGAGTTGAGTTAAGCTGGATGCTATTCCACCTCGGGGACCTGAGAAAGCTCCGCGTCTAGTCAAGAGTGTCATTACCATTGGAGGTATAATGAGTGTTGGTCTATATAGCATTTCAATGATTAGCTTGAATGTTCATAACATGAATGGTTCAAAGACGAGGAACGAAGGAAGCTGAATGATCGAACGAATTGTGTAAGGATCAATTATGTCTAGGTACTTTGACTCACACATTGGTGAATACTCTACTAGCAGCACTTTGCATAACTGCCATTTGACCTGCTTTAGGTGATTTACCAAGAACTTGTTTCTCTTCCTGACCGCCAACGGGATCTTTCTTGATTTTGAACACTTCTACGCCATCTCTCATCTCTTTCCATCGAATGCAGGAGATACTGCGGGCAAAAATTAGCGCACATGAAGTTCTTGCGATCAATAAAACATCTTCGCACTTGTATAAAGACAATTAAGGAGCGCCTCAGAAGGGAGAACGGAATGAGAGATTGTACTTACTTGACTACACCTGCTGAAGCTACACTGGCGAAAGGAACCAATTTACCCAATATATCTTTAGTAGCTGCTGAAACTCTCAATCGAGGAACGAGTCGACTGAGGGACACGGCGAGAGCGACAGAAGTGAATGTAGCAGCGACATAGGCTATGATCATAGTTAGTTCGAAGCCTCGGTTATAGGTTATAGGATGTATGAGCTTACCAGTTCCGATTTCTTGGGGAGTCATCTCGATTGATTTGTTGGCATTACTGAAGTTCACCTAATCGTCATAATGGCTTGCTTGTCAACGGCGAGAGATCTCTGCTCATATAAGGTGATAGATATGCTTACAGCTACATTCAGAGTTTGATTTGCCCATTGCCAGAATATCACGCTTTTCAAACTTGGATTAGGCATAAGCATACCCGCCTGATTTATTGCCTTCTCTCAGTCCATTTTCACCGGTATTTCAAATCAAAAGACTCACACATATTCTAGCAGTGAGTGAGCAATTCGGAATCAGTAATGGATCCGAAGCACATTATGTAGAATAGAAATAAGCTCACATCAAATTGGTAGGTACGAAAGCTGACATCCTGAAAGGTAAAGGTACTGGTTTACCTGTATCTGGGTGAATTGAAGAATTTACCACTGTTCAGTCATATCAGCAAAGGTGAGCGATAGCGATGTAGACAGCGCCAGTGCATAAGGAGTACTTACACTGCTTAGCATGATCGTAAGCTTGTTTCTGTTGTTCATTTACCCAATATCCTTCTCTTCCACTCTCCTTAATTTTACTTTCAAAGTGGTTGACATCTTTTTGAGCTTGTTCAAGTTGATTGGAAGATGCGAGGAGTGTAAGTGGGGATGTAGTAGAATAGAAATAAGCAAGTCGACCACCTGAATTTTCAATCATCCATCAAAGATCAGCATATCAACTAGTTATGATTGTAATTCTCCATTGAAAAATGGTAAATTTCAGCTGACCGTAAGATGAGAGGTCAAAACGCGGTTTAGCTAGGTATATCCAATAAGCATTAGCTAGCGGGTCGACCAATGTAGGCTACAGACAGCGGTTGAGCTTACAGATATCGTATAGTCCTGCTCTATCACTCATTTTGAAAGACTTCAAGATGCTTGTACTACCCAATTGATAATTCAGTTAATCAGATTGAGAATTTGTTATCGATAAGAAAATTGAAAAACGAATACTCGGTTGAAAAAAAAAACAGATCGGATTAAAGGAAAACATGCTTTGCTTCGGTTAAACTTCGGAAAAACCATTCACCCAATAACTCAGAAGACATGCATAGGAAGCTGTGAGCATCATCCTTATACAACATTTCAAAACATCACCATTCACTATCGTTTGTTGATATCAGAATCATCCTCATCAAGATGGGACTGCGACAATCGCGAAACACAACTACAGCAGTGCCGATACCGCCTTCTACCGTGGACAGTGAATCTGAACCACCTCGACCGTCATCGTCCAGCTTGAATCCCAATCCTCCTTCGACCATCCTTTCATATTTCTTTCTCCCTTTTAAGCCATTTGTAACTCACGATCATCTTCATCCTACTCACTTGGAGACTCGCCTGGTGACTCGATACCTCTTACATTTGGGTTTACCGGCAGAATTAGTTCCAAAAGTATTGGATCATGCTGAATACTGGGGAGGATGTAGAAGACAGAATACACAACAGATGTCCGTGAAATCATCTGATGATAGAGGTAAATTGGATGCCAATATGGGTCCTGGAAATCTTTGGTACCAAGATTCACAACCTATAGGCTGTACCAAAAGACCTCGTCCATGGAACTATAAAGCAGATTGTCAGACCACTCCAACTGAAGAAGCGAATAGTACACCTAAAGATGAGACTGATAAAGTATGGATAAGGAAATGTGTTATTGAAATATTATCGAAAGATCAAGGATGGAGCACGAATGATCCTTCTCACTATGGTGAGTACGCTTCCTCATACTATCGTCTAAATCTCGTGACTATGATCTGAAGCGACTGATTTGACTCGATCACGAAACGACAGGTACATACGAACAAAGCTACTCATGGTTCGATGTAGCATTATGGCGAAGAGAAGGAGGGGTAGAAAGGGAAGTTGAAGGTTCAAGACATGCAATACAGAATAATGTACATGCTGGACAATATTTTAAAGCTCATCGTATCATCTTGTCAACCGATCATCCGACGATCAAGCTAGCACAACCAGGTGATTGGATCGTATTGTGGGCAAGGGCAAAATATCAGGTGAGTTCAAGCTCTCCTTTGATACATACGTCAAAAGCTGTTTCTGATATTTTATGTGTTTTTCATCTTTCTTAGGGATGGGAGAATCATGTCAAGTGAGTGTCAAATTGTTCGATGACAACGCAAGACTATATAGCTGATGCGATTGTGATAGAGAAGCAGCAGTTACCGTTTACACTTCACCGTACCCGCCAAGTGCATGACCTTGTTCCTTTTTATCGTTCACCTGTATTGCTTGATGATTTCAAGATCAGTGCAGCAGCAGTGTGTCCTATTGTGGTATCAGTGTAGTAGTGTTTCAGTGTATTTATTTTGTATGACTTTGATGATCTTGTTTATGACTTCAATGACTTTCATGACTGTTATGTATATATGATACTCTTACACCGTTTCCGAATCCGCTGTATCGAGAGAGATGAGACCGTCTCAGCCTCTTCCTATATTAACAAGGTTATTACCATATTTGAGGTATTGGAGTTCGCTTTATACTTTTGCTCTTATTCCGGGCAAACGGGTCAGGCACAACCGCAGAAACCGGCGCCCGACACCATTCTCATCTCTTCGAATTGAATGGGTTATAGGTACAACGAAGAAGGGGAGAATGACGAGATGCTCCATGCCCTTTAACCCGATCAGGACATCTGTCCCACCTTCATCGCTCACTCACACATCACCTGGTTCACAGCATTCATTGGTACCTCACAGTCGGGCACCCGAATTGCATGGCCGACTCTTCCTTTCATATCGCGTATAGTACTTATAAATTTACAAGAATTGAACAAGTACTGGTACCTCTTCTTATTCTCAACTCATTCCTCCTTCCCCCTCCATCACGCATTACGGTCCAAATATAATCGCAAGTAAGATGAAGTGGAGTCTTCTTCTCACTCTCTTACCCCTAGCCATCTCAGCTCCGGCTTCATCAAACAGCACTGCTACAGGAACAGCAGCTGCTGCATCATCTACTTCAACGAGCAGTAGTGCTGGTGGTAATTCAACATCTACCAATCCAAGTGTAACGATCTATCCATCAACTTCAAATGGTAATCCGGTTGAAATCACAGGTTTGAATTTTGAGCAATTCGGTCAGGATGTATATTTGGGTGTACCATACGCTCAACCTCGTAAGCGTTCTCCCTCCCCCCTCTCACTTCTCCTCAACAATCTAGATCGTACATATTCCAAGTCCCGTCGATCTGTCGATAGTGGGATCAGGATCAATCGTCGAATAATATGATTTCCATATAGCCGTTGGAGATCTTCGATTCAGACCACCACAAGATTATACATATAATTTCTCTGTAACTGCACAGACTCAACCTCCAGCTTGTCTGCAAGATCCAAGTGGAGTGTCCAATGGACAATCAGAAGATTGTCTGTTCTTGAACGTGTTCGCTCCTGAGGGGGCTAATGGTCAGACTGCTTGGTTGCCTGTCATGGTCTGGATGTGAGTCTTATAAACCTTTCTCCCAATCCCCCATGTTTCCTTTACTTCTCCGAACCGTATTTTTGCATATCTTTCAGTGTACTAATTGAGTACGTTATTGTAGTTACGGCGGATCTTTCACTTCTGGATCAGCTAGTCTATACAATGCGACTGCCTTAGAAGCTTATGCAGCTAAGACCGTAAGTTTGACTGTGTTCTAGATTGATTCGAGACGGTCATATCTGATTATAATTTCTGATCAATGAAAATAGGGAAGACCGTTCATTTTCGTTGCTCTCAATTACAGACTTGGAACTTTTGGTTGGCCGTAAGTCCTGACCTTCCTATCTTTTGTATCATTGAGGAAGGGTTGGTTGACCATTTTGATCTGATCTACAGATATGGCTCAGGGTTCGCAGAGAACGGAGCGGCGAATCTCGGTTTGAAAGATATCAAAAAAGGATTAGAATGGGTTCAGGAGAATATTTGGGCTTTCGGTGGTAACCCTGATCAGGTGAGTATATTCCCATTTGATTGTATAATTGTATAAAGAGAACAGGGATGATGGCTGATAATGTCGGGATATATTTGATAGGTCACTGTATTTGGTGAATCTGCAGGAGCTATTGCCATTTCCTTATTGTATTTAGATGAAAATATCAATACATTCAAAGGAGCTATAATGGAATCTGGTGCTCAATCAACCTTACCTCTTGGTCCTACAGCTTCAACATGGGAAGATGTATATCAAGCTTTACTTCAGGCGACAAATTGTTCTTCTACACCTCCATCAGCCTCAACTGCCAACACTACAACTTCTCCTTCTACTCAAAGTAACTCTACATCATCAGGATTCGATTGTCTCAAAGCTCTTCCTGCGGATGCATTACTAAAAGGTCAATTGACAGTTAAATCGAACCTTCTTTTCTCTGGGTATGTGAAATTCTTGCAATTTTTTGTATCATTAGGTCATGAATATGATCAATGCTGATTCTTACGCGTGAATTTATTGGATCAGTTTCGTTTACGGTACGTTGACTGATAAATGACGGTCTCTTGATGGCGTGAACTTGCATAGATAGCTGATCGAGCATCCTCCTTTGAACAGGCCCAAGTATCGATGGAGACGAAATCCCCGATTCTCCGCATACCCTTTTATCTCAAGGTAAATTCGCCAAAATACCTTTCATATCAGGAAACAACAAAGATGAGTGAGTGATGCCCATCTATATGTAGCTCACTCGACATATCTGGAGCTAATCTTTTTCTTCCGTGAATTAGGGGAACGGTGTTCGTGCCTTCTTTTGTCAATTCCACCGCCTTGGGCTTACGAGAATTGGCAATTGTCGAGCCTGTCGATCCGTCCAACACCACGATTGCTCAGGTCTTAGCACTATATCCCGATGTACCAGCGTTAGGATCGTGAGTCATGTCGCTTCCTCCGTCCGACAGTATGACTCTTTTTTATATTTCGGGCTGACCATACTCATTCGAAAAAAGTCCTTTCGATACTGGAAATGAAACTTTCGGTTTGGGCTCAGCGTGAGTGTACACCATTACCACTCTAGTCGATGGACATTGATTGACGTTTGAATCTCATCTCAGACATAAGCAAACCGCAGCTATCTTTGGAGATGCAACTTTCCAAGCCAACAGAAGATACTTCTTACAACAAGCTAATGCGCACGGATTAAATCAAACTTGGACATATCAATTCGAACAGCTTACACCTGGTGCCGCGGGATATCTAGGAGGTGAGTATTATCCATTATATACTCAGACGACCGCCGTCGATCCATTCACTATTCGCACATTCGAGTAAATCGTTGTCAGATGCTGATAGTAAATTCGTAGTTTACCACGGTAGTGAAATCCCCTATGTCTACGGAGCGCCTTTGGCTGGTGCCGGTAACTACACTGCTGGAGATCTATCTTTATCCGTATCAATGATGGACTACTGGTAAGTATCATTGTCATAATCAAGCAATTTAAGGAAGGGCCATAGCGGAGCTGACATTCGATGATTTGTAATAATCAAAGGTTGAATTTCGCTTATTACAACAATCCTAATTCACCTGATGAATCTTCATCGTCATCGTCAAATTCAACTAATTGGCCAACTTATACCAATGATAAGAACATCCTAAGATTGCTGGCTAACAACGTTACTGTCTTCACTGATGATTATAGAGAAAAACAAATGGATTTCTTCTTGAGTCAACCTACTCAATTCAATTACAAGAGAGGATTACCATTCGGACAGAGGGTCTAATTAGAGTGTCTTGATGTCAAATCTCTATCTATCTATTCAGGGTTGGTTGGAAAGAAGTAGATGAGGAGATATTAATAAGAAGATATGTGATGAAGTAGAATGAAGAAACAAATGTTATAATAGTCATCTCAAAGGAAGCATGACTGATTGGATCGGAATCGCCTATAATGCATATTTGGGCATAAAGTGCATGATTTTATCACACTGTATTTAGTGCATCAATCTTCTGTGTAAAATCTGTTGATTTCCGATCATAATCCTTTATGCAAAACTTGGATCAAAAGCCATTAATCTATATAGGTATATACAACCAACCGCTCAAAAGCATAGCTAGCTAGGGACAAGATACTTTATCCCGTACAATCAATCACTGCTTCTCTTTTCCCCCTTAACTCGTCCGTTCCACTGAGAACCCTCCTTATTCTGCTCGAGAACGTTTAACAGGTCTATCGTCATTATCATTATCACTTTCATTTGGACTATCATCGTTATCACTTTCATATCCATCATGAGCATCACCGATATCCACTTTATCGATATTACTTTGGGATTGATACTTTTCTTGCTTCAGACCACTCGGGGTTGACGTCGATGATATTTGACTGGAGTCGTTACTTTCCGTTTGATCCATAGGATCGTATCCTTTTTTACGGAATAAATGAATATGAGATCTACGTGTATTTCAATCATCAGTTTGACAAAAGCTCAAGTATGAGAGGGCCCTTTGGAAGAGTCTGGTAGAACATAGGAAACAGACTAAGGCAACTCACGCTTCACCTTGACCACTCATCCATTCACCTTCTTCGGGGCTTATACTAACTCCTACAGGTATCGGGATTCTCGCTTCATCGCCCCTTCCGTTCTTTCCATGACCGCTACTATCTGGATCCGAAGTGGAGGTCGAAGACAGGTTAGAAATACCGTTTGTGATTGCTATAGGGGGCGGGATATCCCAACCAAGTTGAGATGATAGATCATTTACTATACTATCTGCATCGCCAAGCAGACATATCTAAAACAAGAACATGGATTGAGTCAGCTTTGTTAGGTCTTCATACATTCTGTGTTCAGCAAGATGGCCAGCTCACATCAGGTTGGACGTGATATACAGGCGTCAAATTTATGTAGATCTGAGGAACGGAATGTGGTATATGTGCTAAGTTCACACTCATATCAGCTTGTTCCTTTACATTGAACTGAGTGCATCATTCGCAGGATTGGATGACTCACTTAGGACCTCGCTGACAGGAGCGACTTTCAAGCTTGTCCCTATGATGACTAACAGATCGACTTCCTCACGATCTTGGAATAAACATTGGTCGAATTCAGAATCAAGTGCTTGACCGAAGAAAGTTATGTCAGGCTATCCGAATGATCAAAACATCCCACCGAATCAGCTAATTCTTGCAATATGGGAAGTGGCTGTGCCGGTATAGCTGCCCACCTTGATTATACCAGGTTCACCACCACCCCATTCATCTTCTTCACTATCATCATCATCGTTGTCATCCCATTGAGCTTTAGCTTTGGCCTTTCCTTTGCCCTTTTTCATTTCCTTCTTTCGATTTATCTCTTCGTCCCTTTTGGTCCGACACGATCCGCAATAAGGTACTTGTTGGGACATGATATGAGGTTCAATCGTTTGACCCGGAACTCTAGTTTTGCATCTCTGAAGGCACAATCAGCGGATGCTCTCCGGTTGGCGTTGTCATCGGGAAGGAGGACGCACGAGACATGATGCAGTTTTAAATGAGCCTATGGAAAACATCGATTAATCACATCTCTCTCAGACATTGACGTTTGAAAAATAGACTCAACTCACCATGACATTGTAGGACCTTCTCTACACCAGCTAGACTTTCTAAAGTATCTATATTTTGCGTATAATTCCGTAGAAGCTATTAGTGGTCCGCCAAAGAAAGTCAGCTCAAAATGCTTACAAACCTGTTATGATGGATTCTGACCACTCACTTTACCTTTATCTTCTAACATCTTGATCCATCTATGACAAGGTGAAGGTATAAAATTACTCGGGTATATCTGTTTTGCGAAAGAACTGTTCTCAACCACAATTGTGCGTGAGCACCAACTCTTCTCTCCCTGATGCATGCGACAGTGAAATAACTCGAAGGCTATAATAAGAGTGGATGGAAAAAGGGGGATTTGGCATGACAGAGAGTATCCAAACGTACTAGAATACTTGTGGATTTTCCTTGAAATAATGTATATCAAACATCTGTTGAGGATCATCTAAATTATATTTACCTTCTTCCTGTAATTTTGAGTATAATCCAGTTGAAGATCTAAAATCAGGTATACCACAAGAAGTCGAAATACCTGCACCTGAAAGTATGATTATTTTCTTTGAATCCCTGATCAGTCTCAGAGCATCTTCTAATGTTGATACATTTGATAATCTCTCTCTACGACGTAATATCCTTGATAAAGCAATTTTAGCGAAAGGCAATAATAATAAATTCGGTGTTGATATATTCCTCAAAGGATTTGGCTAAGAACGCAAAGAAAGAAAGACGAAAATATCAGCTTTAATACACTTTGTGGTATGTGAGTCCAGCATGGGTTTCTCCAATAGTCCTTATGGAAGATTATGTTCAGGTATGGTATGACAAAATAGCTTACAGGGATTATACCAAACCCTAATAACAATTTCCTCAAGGATCTCATTTCACCTTCTTGACCTGGACCCAGATAATCTCTTAGGAAATTCACTAATCCACATTCCTTCAACTGTTTCGTAAATCTCTTCATCTCTTCTTCGCTATATCCATTTTCAGCTAATGTGTATGGAGGGAAAACCAAAAAAAAGGAAGACAGACGATTGTCAGTTGCAAATCGTGGTGACAGAGAACGGAGAGATATTGATTCTATCTTACCTTCGATTACGATCTGATCGTACTCTTCATCTTCCAGGTCATCTCTCTCTTGATCAGAATCATATTCATCACTGTCTATCTGATATGTCTCTGCTGGAATGATCTCCGGTGCTAACGATGATGTACTTGTCATATCGCACTGAGACTTTGGATGGCCATCCAGTTGAGGCTCAATTACTCTTACGGGTGTAATCGTCGTAAGCTGTCCTACCAGAGCTGCTGCACTCAGAGGTCCAGTAACAAGTGAATACTGACGATATATGGAGGTAGATATCAAACAAACTCCAACGTGCGCGTACAAAAAAGGATAAAAGTCAAATTCCAGAATCATTCAACATCTCTAAATCGGTAATGGCATTCCAGGCACAACCGAATCAACAGTCAGCGCATACTTCCCGTATCTGTTCACAGAGAGCAAACCCAAAGCAGCACGGAACACAGCTTGCAATGCATAGAAGTGAACACTCGGATACAGTGCCAGAGACTTGATGTAGGTATACGTTCGAGAAAGAGGAATGCAAAGGTTATCCGGGAAGATCTGTTCACCAATGACAAAGTTCAAACTATTTGTACAACCTCCACTTTAGAGGTCCAAGCGCGTTCATCAACGAAATTGAAGATATCAAACCTTTGCCACTGACAATTCGACTCAATCTTCTCAACATATTCGTCTTAACATTGATGTTGATCATCTTCTTACGACGCAACTGCTGTTGAGCAGGAAGGTTTTAGCTTGAATTTTGTAGGTCGATTATAAAGACAGAAGGAAATGACGGCCAATCCACCTATACGGACTATTCCTATTCAGGAGCTCTCCCCGAATTATACCGTAAAAAGATTTCTTTCTTCCATACAACCTCACATTCTCGAACATGTTCGACAAGGAACAGACTTCTTTCGTAGAGTGCATCACACTGATAACGATCAAGATCCCATTCATGCTCACGTCATCAGGAGAGAAGCTAGCGGCCACTGGCAAGATCATGATGTAGGAACGAGCGAATTAGGTCACAGAGCGGTGTTGGAAGAAACTGACTCGAGAGGAGGATACCGCCAGTATGGTCACATGGAAGAAGCTCAGAAGTATACTCCGGTTCATAATCCTGGAATTCGCAATATGCAGAGGTACCCGAGTCTGCCCCGAACCAAGATTCAGCCAGATCCAGTAGAAGATAACCCTGTTCAGCATCATTTCCATACACCTAATGACCACACCTCAGACCATACAACGAAGCTGCGTACCACTATCGACAATGACCGACACAATTCTAATCAGCGTTTCAATCGCGACCAACAAGAGGATTTGGAAGAAAGCGAGAGTGCCCAACGTGAGTTTGAATGAGTTTGGCCGGTTGAGGCTAGCTGTTGACAAGGTGAGTAGGACTTCTGGCGCGCAAACTTCGCAGAAGGGATAAAGCAGCCATCATCAAGCCTAAACCTCCTACGCAATCACACCCTCGAAATGGGTCTCGAACGAGTCGCAAACGAGGACAACAGCCCTCGGAAGCGGAATCGCCCCCTGTTAGTCGCCAGAAGACCATCCAGGCAGAGAATGAAGGCGACAAAAAACTCAAATCCTCATCTTTGCTTGACGTTGCTCGCAAGTATCAAGCAAAGAACATATATGCTTCCAATGGAAGACTTAGTGTTAGGTCTTTCCGCTTTTATCTTATCGTTCAGTACCGTCTAACGCGCCATGTGTAGATCGCTCCTCAACAACGGCAAAAGAAAGTCGGATTCATGGCACATGGGGTAGCTTCAGCACCAATCCGCTTCCAGTCAACTAGCAAAAGACAACGTCAATCAGGTGAGTGATTATTTAGCTTGAGACGGTTGGGCGATTGACGTCGCTGTATAGAGAAGGCATTCAGTGAAAATGAATTCCTCGGATTGAGACAATCTCAACAGCCTGTATCTGAAGATGAGGATGAAGACCTTACAGTCGATTGGGAACGTCAACCTCGAGGAAGACATCCTGCCCTAAATGCAGGGAACATTGGTAGTAAAACGACAAATCGACGAAGTGAGGAAGTCAGGTATTCAACCAATGAAAGCCAGTATCGACCTTATCCTCCCTCTGTACAAGCGCCTCAGGGACCATATAGTCGGTTGCCCCTACCTGGACGAACAAACTCTCCGAGTTGGCCAACTGTATCAAGTCAGGCTTCGAAACGTATCAAGGTCTTTAATCCCCCTTCATCAGCACGGACACTAAGCAAGATCAGCATGAAAGGCGAAGAAGAAGCACAGGAGAAACGAAAGAGAAAGGCGGAAATCAGACAAAGGGATATCTCAGTGGTGAAAGCAAATGAAAGATTAGAAGCCGAGCGCGTGGAATTGGAGAAGCTCAAATATGAAAAATCGGAGAAGGAACAGCATCAACAGAGGGGGATGGAAAGAGAATGGGAAGAAAGGAAGAGGATGGAAAAAATGGAGAGGGACGAAACAGAATGGAATAATTCACAGAAAGATTTGAGGAGAATCACAGAAAAGAATAAATGGAGAATACCGGATAATCATTTCCTTCACTACTTTCAGAGCCCTGGTCCGACATCAGCGGATATTGGTACTAGCCATGATCACCAATATCTTTCCCAATCTCGACCTGTGGAACACGGTGCACTTCCGCCAGTTCAGGAACGACCTCTTCCTCTCCCACCCGCAAAATATTCTCATCATACTGTCAACAGCCCAAACCCAATCAATGTGGCGCCTCGACGACCGGTATCCATTATTGGTGGAGGTGGTGGCATGCCACCGCCTCCTATGCCTGTTCGAGCCTTTCACTCTACATATCGCCTATCTATTCCTGGCTCACCTGCGATTCATTACCCTATAAATCTCAAGAATTCACAAGGATCTAACTCTCGTTTACCTCCTGCAACTCCCCGAGGCGAAGTCTTCGGTCGAAAAGAACCTCCAATAGTACCCAGGCAACCTGTATTGGGAATGTCCAAAACAGTTAATCATGCATCGGGAGGAAGAAATATGAACCACACTGGCGAGATGAGCTTCGGGCTTACGAGGCAGGAGAGATCAGGCATTACAGGAGCGCAGTTTGTCTCTCCTTCACCCGTCAATCAAGCTCCCTTAAGATACACTCCAAGACGAAATCCGCCGGTACCAGCTGTCAATTCCTACCTTCCCAATATCGGCACTTCATGGCAGAACCCGTGGGTTACCCCTCGATCTCAGCAGACTTTTTATCCGACCTATACTCCCAGAATATCAACGAGGAAAGGGATAGAGCAGTATGGACTGACGAAAGAAGATCGCGAGTATTTCTGGAAAGACGGTATTCCGTCAGGATAAGTCAGAACAAATCAAGGGTGTGAGTATTTGACGTTAGTCTACTTCGTCTTATCATTTAGATAGGTTGTTATTGATTTTTGGTCTATTGACTTGTGTGACCCTACTACATAAGATGTAGCGTGATTCGAGCGATACACATTCGACTCCGAATTCGAGTGAGGGACTTGATGAACCACGTGAATAGTTGATACGCATGGTGATGTAAACATCCCCTTTGTTGTGAAAGATAAGATCAATGGTGGCATGTGTCGACCCATGTGATTTCAGCGGTGTTTGATATTGATATGAAAAGCATCCTGTTTGTCATTCACTCATAAACTGATGGTGGACATGTGGACGCTTTAGGGTGTTATCTAGACATGTATGAGATTATTGATAGCTATGATCAATTGGTAGTCCGTTTGGATCGATAGGTCAAGATGATTTACTAATTTCGGACGAATGGTTCCACCGATAACGTGATCTTTCATTATCGATAGGGTTTACTTCGGCCGATGAAGAAGAGAAACCTTTTCATGGTGCGGGCCATCTTTTATCTCAACTGCGTGATTTCGTCCTATGATGACTATGTTCTCGGCTTGGCTTGGCTTGGCGATAGCGAGCTGATTCAAAGAGCTTTGAGAAGAATAGGCGCCATGAGCGTGATACAATATAAGCTTAGACGGCCGAAATGTGTTTGCACGTTTTGATTTACATTCCATACTCTGTAGAACCGCATGCTTGCTCTTGCTGTTTTCTTTTAGCCCCCCCTGGATCAACGAAATTACCCAATCAAGTAAAAGATCAAGGACGCGGTGCCTGATTTGCGATTTGAAAGATTAAACAAACTGGAATAATCTATTCGCTTAATAAAGCCATTTTTCTGATAAAATGGGATATGACATGATCAACGTGGTGCGGAAAGGAGAATGTCGACATCACCGGTGTATGGTAATCTATTTTTCCTTTCTTTCTCGCGTGCCGAATCAGCGTGTTCATCCAAGCTGTCATGATCATGAGAAAGCAAGATTGCTCTCACACCGAGCAATGATTCATGTCGAAAAATTTGGATGTGAGCTGGGGATCGGCTTAGATCGGGGGAGTCCGCATCCCGCAAATTTATCACACCCACACACCGAACAGAAGAATTTCTCATCACATCTAGGCACGTGCGATTGCGAAAAAACTTTTCCTTTCTTTTTATCGGTCAAACACGGGATATCGCATCGATACTTTTTGAGCTGTCCGATATAGCTTTTTTGTCTTGAGGACAGTCGGAACTGCGTCCAGATGAATCGTGTATACTCTGAGTCAGCTACTCTGAGCTGAGGGGCGGTGAGATCACCCATTTGAGGGATTTTAGGTGCACGGCGATTATCCAATCAGATATCGCCTATTTCAGGAAAAAAAAAAAACAAAAGAGATTAATTTAAAGTGTGCAACGCGTTCCATTGAGTTTTCAAGTTGAACTTCCCCTATACACTATTTGATCGAATTGGCAGATATCTCCCAACTGGTTTTCATGGGTGAGGGTACTGACACTCAGAACCATCCATTCTCAATTCTACATTCGACGTTGCCGCTGAGGAGGCTGTTTGGTCAGGATTCGGATTCCGGTGATACGGATATGTTTTTGATCGGTGATATTATTTGTTCTTTTTATCTGTCAAACATTTTTATCATTTGAATTTGATTTACTTTATGACCGATAAGGGGGTTTGAATTGATTATGTGTCCAAGAAAGTGCCACATACCACATTGATTAGATGATAATCAAAATTGCCGTCCCTCATTTCAGGGGTTTTATCTGTACGGGATAGGAAATTCTATTTCGGATCTCATCAGATTGAAGATGGCAAAAATCAGTTGCATTTTGTTGATAAAAATCGAACGAATGCATTGCGCTATTGATGTATGCATACCATTACATGCTCGACATTCTCGGTTCTGTAAGGACTCCCAAAGATCGATGTGGACGCAGTTGCTCCAATTCAAATGACAGGGATATCCCCACGGGACTATCACTCCGGGTAGTTTATCGTAAATCACTTTGCCACTCTTAGATACGTTTGAGGAGAATTGAACAAAGACCGATTCAGTCGGACTCTCAAACAAATATATTCGTCACACTCGATCGCATCTCCCACTCGTGTTGCTAAGCGAACGAGACGGACCTTGTGCTTAGGATTGAATGACAAAGCAACTTATCCTAATGTGTCTCTCTCTTACAGAGGTCAAAAGTGAAATTAGACGGGGTGCGCCGGAATCCGGAGAAAGTATTCGATTGACCGAATTGCTATTTGTAGCGATAGATTAAGTGGATGCGAAAAAAACAAACTATCTCCACGCTTCGTAACATATACAAGGTTTTATGTCTCTTTTACGCAACCGCAGTCCATATTCTCTCCCTCAGGGATAATAAAAGAATACGAGGTAACAGTCCGCTATATCAAGCGAAAGGGAAAAAGGGAACAGAAACCAAATCGCTGATCTAATCAAATCTCTCATCTCATCATTCTTAGAAATAAACCACACCCATCTTTTCACCATCCCCCTTTTCTCTATTTCTAAATCAAAGCGAAATTCCCCTTTTTCTTTATCATCCTCTTTATCTATCAACCTTCGATTCATCATCTTCTCAATTCTTATCTGTTCATATCTTAGTATCGATTAGTCGACAGAACAACAAAACATAAAGATATATAATAGTTCAGTCGGACTAATCACGACGCGCATCAACGATCCATATATAATATAAGCAGAATAATCGATAAAAACATAAAGGCCGCTCCACGTAGTTCCGTTAGATAAAAAAACTTCACTTTGATAACAAATCTCTTTGACTTGTTATTTTCCATTCAAGAAAGAAATTGGTTCATCCTTGATCACATCAAGATATACAGGTCGAAATTTTCTCCTTTCATCACCTTTTCCCTTTCCCTCCATATCGGTGAGTTCTCGCTTCTCGATCCATACTTCCCACATCAATGCATTGTCAATCTTCCTTTTTCTACCAAACTACGTAAACGTCTACTCTTGGATCATGACTGCGGGAACCATACCTTTTATCCAGGTAATCAGCAATGTTATCACTTGGCAAACTTCACACGACAGATGTCATTTTCTCCAAAGCTGTGCCGCCTATTATCTCGTTTCCGATTGTTTCCTCCTTTCCGTCGTTACCCAAATATTATGGCTTGTTGACATTTCTTCTTTGCCACCGATGGAATCTTATCAATCAACATGAATGATAGACTGACGATCTTTCTTTTGTAGTTCCACGATGACCGACTCTACACCTGCATCACCCTCACGTCCGAAATCCAATGCTCAATCTCCTGTTGCAACCACCAACGTCAGGTTATCACCGTCAAGTGCATTCGGCTATAACCGATCTAGGATATCAGATACACGGGGTTCGGATAGATCAGAGGAAGAAAAACAATCGGACAGAATCCAACATGCTAATGGTCATACAACTGAACAAAAGCCGACAAATGGAAGCGGGAATAGATGGGAATCAAGATTCGCACCTGGATGGAGAGTAGGATTCGATAGTTCAAATGAAAGAGGTGGTCCAGAGGAAGAAGCCGTCGCGGATTCACCTCTATCGCGTAATTCCGCTTCAGAAAGAAACTCTTCTTCAAGGCAAGTCTCAGAGGAAAAAGATGAATTGGAATCGGAAAATGGAGAGAATAGAGGTACTGGATCCCCATTGATCAACGGGAATGATAGAAATAAGAGGAAGGTTACGAGGAGTGTAGCTAAGAAAGTCAAAGAAGAAGTTGACGATGGTCCACCTTCAGCGAAAAAGCGAAAGCGTGAGTTTTGGACTATCACTTCTCATGATCATCTCAGGCGAAACTGACTGGAGTGCTTCCGTATTACTAGCTCTAGCACCTGCGAATGCCTCCCCTCTACCATCACCACCTCTAACCACCGTTCGCTCATCACATCCACCTGCCGGTACCTGTCCAGGAGATGGGAGATGTAACGGAGCAGGTGGCAAAGCTGGCTGTGAAGGATGTCCGACGTTCAACAACTCAATAGCCTCTGGTCTAGTCAATGCTGCCACATCCGGCGCAAGTGAGGGCATTGAGAAACCGCCTCCTCGACATGCAGAACGGTCAAACCTGGGCGATCGATTGAATCCATGGGGTTTGGGATTCATGGGTGGAATTGGTATGGGCGCGAGAACTCTTTCGACATCAAGCGATCATAGAGGTTCACCCGCTGGTCCTTCTAGCACCATGACAAGAACCGGTTCTGAAGGGGGTTCTAGAGCTGAGTATACACCAGAGTCAGACGACGAGATGAAAGACGATCAGCTTGTTGGACCCGGCGGACTACCATCGGGGCTTGCTGCTACTCCTATTGGCATGACTTGCAGGAATTGTGGTACTAGTACTACACCGTTGTGGAGGAGGGATGAAGAGGGCAGACCTCAATGTAATGCATGTGGTGAGTAGTCGATCCATCTCGCTTTCATTTCAAGGTAGACGGATTAACAGACCTGTCACTTTTCTAGGTCTCTACCACAAGCTCCATGGTGTGCCTCGTCCGGTCGCGATGAAGAAGACGATCATCAAGCGAAGAAAAAGAGTACCAGCCGTCGGAGCTCAACCAGGCAGCAGGGGTGGGTCTGCGTCTACCGATGCACCGTCTACAACCCCCACCACCGCTATGCCCAGCGTTGTCGCTCCGCCACCTCACGTAGCTCCAAATGAGAATGAGAAGTCTCATCCTTCTCCTCCCTTCGCTCATCGAGCACCGCCCCACCCTGAAAGTCGATTAGGTTTCAGTGCACTGGATCCGTACGGTTTAGCTAGACGTGGCCTCACGAAACCTCAGACCGCTACCATGACCTCCGGCACCCCCGGAGAGCGCAAAAAGCCTTGGTGGATCGAAGGTGTACGAGATAAGGAAAAGGACGAGAAGGAACGAGAAGCCAGGGATGCCAAAGAACGCGAAGGTGTAAGTGACTTTCTGTTCTGCGTGCCGATAAGCTGTCTTCTTTGTCCTTTCCTTTCACTATCATATGCCCGAGCCCATCGCGTAAGAACTACTTGTCGCGCATTGCCTTCTTTCAATGTCATCGCAACATTCGAGATCGTGGTCATTGATCCTTTATGCTTGCTCCCTTCGTGGGGAAGGTCGTCGAAGATACTATCCTTTGATAATCATACCTTGAACTCCTTTCTTCTTTCATCCACCTTTGTTCTTTGAACAGTACCTGATGGCAACATCGCATAAATTGCTTATCTCATCTACTTAATACTGTCAACTGTTGTTTCTTTTTACGTCTCTTCTTTCTTTATTTTTTTTTATCATGTCAGACGGTATCCCCTTACCTTTGCGTTACACTCCTAAATCTCGTCCATCATCAGTCCCGCCCAAGATAACAGAGCTGACCAAGTATTCTCCTCCTTCTCAATACGATAATAACGTTGCGCCACATAAATATCCTCGTATCATACTCAAACCGAATCCTACTTTAATTCGACGACTCTCCGCGCCACCTATGCCTTCTCCCGTTTCATCATCTTCCGTCCCGCGCATTCCGGTGCATCATTTTTCCTCTCGACCATCCTCTCAACAGCTTGCTGCGGAAGCCCTGCTCGGTATGGCTCCTGCTCCTAACGGTCAGAACCGTTCGCCGGACAAAAGAACTGCTGAGAAAACTCCGCTTGTACCTGCACCCGCTCAGTCATCCACTCCTAATACTACCTCTACACCTACGCCGAATGCCAACAGACCCAACTCTAACGCTATGGATATAGACACGCCAGAAAGCGAAGCTCGTGGCCTGAAGAGGAAGATTGTCGAAGATGATCCCCGATTACCCAGCCCTGTCACTTTAGGTCTCCATACCATCGATAGGGAAAGAGAAAGAGCAAAGGAAGCTCGTTATTCTCATTCTCCCCTAGCAACCGCTGAGGCCAGACAACCCAATCCTCCCGCCTCAACCGCTTCTCGACTCGGTCAGTCATCAACATCGGCACTCCTAGCTGGCACTAATGCTGCCAACAGATACTCAATTTACGGTCCAACTACTCGAGACCCGCTCGGCGGTTCTCCATGGGGTCTGAATCCCGCTCGATATTCTGCTCTAGGTATTCGACGCGATTTATCGCCATCTGTACCAACAGCATTAGCGGCTCCTAAACCATCTGCCCTTGATCCTCCTCGACGTGCTTCTCCTGACGCAGCTCGAGATTCTCGATTTTACCCTAGCTCAGTTACTGGCTCCGTCACGGGATATGGACATTATTCCATGGGTCGACGTGAATTATCCGAACATCGGGAACAATTGAGAGAAGGTAAAAGATGGTTGGAAGCAATGATGGCTAAGACTGAGAAGATGCTACATATGGTTGAAAACAAAATGGCTCTTACTGGCGAAATGGGTTCATCACTCGCCGCTGCAGGAAATGGCGCATCTGCCAGTAACTCGACCGCTGGTGCTGGACTATCCTCGACACCCGGTAACGCAGCTTCATCCGCTGGTGGTCGACACAACGATGATTGGGAATATGAGGAGAGGGAGAGATTAAGACAAAGGGAAATCCAACGTCTTGAACGAGAAAGAGAAATGGACCGGGTTGAGCGAGAGAAGAGGGATGTTGAGAGAGTTCGCGAGAGAGAGCGAGAAAGGGATAGAGATCGGTTAGGTGGAAATAATTCTTCTTCTATCTTATCCGATTCTGATCCGTTAGGCAGAGGCAGAAGGGATAAATCAGAAGCAGAACGAAATCGAGATTTGCTTCTTGCATCTCGGAGAGTCACTGCCGTTTCACCCAATCCAGCGACTACCAAACCTGGCGGAGGTCCCGGTGGGAACACTTCGACTCCAGGATCAGGTCCTGCAGGCACAAGTGCAGGTGCAGGAGGAGCCAATCCTTCATCTGCCGCGTCAACTCCTTCAAATCGAGATAGTGCCAATGCAAGAGAAAGAGAAGGTAAACCATCACCGTGGGATGGTGAACCCGTACTTGGAAACGTAGCTTTACCGAGGAGAGAACAACAACAGAATAGTATAAGTAGAGCATTAGGTAGAGGTTTATGGAGTTTCGATGTGAGAGGCTAGACCTTTGGCGCAATTGGAATTAGGCTGATTTCTGTTTCTTCGCAAATGACGGGTAGTTCAACAGGAGATAAGATAGGAAGTTATAGCCAAAATCTAGTTCTTTTTTATCAATTTATCAATCATATATTAAATACATGTCATTTTCTTCTCATATGTACGATTCATGTATAAACCTCCTCATGAATCATGTTGTCCCCTTTCATGTATCCTTGCATCGTGACATATGAGTGAGGTTGGGAGATGTGGTGGAAATAGTTTTCCAGAGAGTTGATTTGACCTCCACTTTGTGTTCAATCGGGCATATGATGTTTATCCTGTTTGTTCGCTATGGGAAGCACATTTCTGTATCCAACGTCTTATTCCACTTTCCATCCAGATCCGCATCCACATAGCACACCAGAGCATGTCAATCAATCAACCATCGAGCTCAACGCCATCTCTTTCGCAAAATTACTCCTCGCCGTATTCACGAAATTCAGACAGCAATGGAACGGTAAATACACCTTTAAGACCTATAAAAAGTGAAAGTGGATTTGAGTTTCCTGCAATATGGAGTTTCCCACCTTTCTTCACGTAACTATCAGCCCTCACTTTTGATATACCCTTTCACTTTCAACCGTGCTGACTGTTTTTTGTCAATTCGTTGCTCTGCGCGGTTAGACTTCAACCTAATCCTTCTACGCTATCACATCAACTCGAACTTTGGAGAACGCTTGTGTTAAAATGGGCCAAACATGAACGGGTCTATGAAGTCAATGTTGATGGAGAAGTAGGAGGAGTTTTTGACAACAAGAAGATAAAACGTGAGTCGATTGATTCGGGATACGATTTAGGCGCAAGATATGGTTTCGAAATATGGTCTCTTAGCTTATGTGTATGTGATGAACGAGATTGAGAGAAATGCGAGGTACTGGCGTGGGGAAGAGAGCTGATATGGCATCGGACTGGGATCCTGTCTCCTCGAGCAAACTAAAGCAAAGGCAGAAGATGAAAAGGGTTGACTGGGTTTTCTTGACAAAGGTCAATTATTACCTCCATCAATGAAAAGGCTATTGACGGAAATGGTTAAGAATGGTGAGTCTTAATCCTATATATATATATATATTCAAGAATGGTATTAATCAGCGATAATGCAAATAGGTGAAGCAGCTCCTGATCCTCCAAAACAAGATACCAAATATTTGCTGTACTGGAGGAAACCTGATGAATGGGGAGATCTAATATACACATGGGTAAGTGTAGAAATTGAAAGCTTAACAAGCTATGTAAAAGCTCTGCCAGTCATGTACTCGCAGCTGATACGAATATTCAGGTCACGGAAAACGGTCTGAACTCAAGCATAATGACTTTTTATGAGATTACAGATGGAGATTTATCGCATGTGACTGGTGAGTGAATTTTTCGATTCTTCTAGGTATACCATCATGTGCTTGTTATCCCATGTCAAGTATGAACAGGTCGAAATGCTGATAATACGACCATCAGAGTTCTACGAGCTTCCAACACCCCTACTGCGTAAAGCACTGGAAAGTCTAGTGAAACGAGGTAAAGCTCAACTGCTGGAAGGAAAGGGAGAAATAGGCGAAGGTGTACGATTCTTATAATTAACCACCAAATCAGGATGACGTGGAAGCGGTATTGTATTCATTCGCTAGAGGCGAAACAGTGTGTGTACAGTAAAGATTATCATGCATATCTCAACAAGACAACGGTCGACCTCACGTCTCGACCAATCTGTTGTCGAATGTGAACGATCTAATTCCACGCGAAAACTCACACTAAGGCATTGACTTATACGTACCCACCTTCGTGTCCCTTCTCACCGATTTTCTTGACAACAACGGCGAAATATTAAAGCTGGGAACGAGGCAGTAGCGAACAAAGCACTCTTTGGTTTGAATGCGCTATATTCAAGTGTGGCTCGATTGGGAGCTCGAACGACTGACTTCGTTGATTGTATTGATCGTAGTAACGAAGAGATGGTCTCGTTGATGGTCGAAAGATCTCCTTACCCAATTGGAGACTCGCATGGCTTTCAATCACAGCCAGAGTTGAGAGACTGGGTTGTGAGAATAGAACAGCTGAGGTAACGTATAATGATGCAGCGGCTGTAAGGCATCAAATGAGTACTTATCACGCCATCAGTAGTTCTCGCATCTCTATAACTTTGATACAGATCCTTCGTGCTCTAGTTTTGGTCGTAATTTCAGACCCGCTGATCGAAATATCAGTACGATTTACTTTTTGGTGATCGAAGATTTGTCGAGGTAGTAGGAAGCTGAGGGAGGGTGCTCGGAAACAGTACCACACTGAATACTATTAGAGGCAATTCTATCATGAATATTGGAAGAGGAAGAAAATGCAAACGAGCGGCAGAACAGATACTTATCATGTAAAGAGATATGATCTGCGATGAATGAAATTATTGGTATATATAGCCCTACTCTTCAAAGACATGGATATCTAGTCACTTCAACAGCGATCGAAGAGAGATGGTGAGGTCATCTTGACAACGGGTGCTTTGGTACATACGGCTGACTCTTTTTGTGTTTCAGCAGGATTGCACATGTGTTTGAGTCCTTCAGCTTTGTGCCAAGGCCAACATAAGGCTGAGCTTCCCTGCGCGGTAGTAGCAAGCAGCAGTGTCTGTATTCGGAACGCTCTCAACCTGATCGCCACCCCAAATGGATAGTGAGATTTTGCCTCATCGCGAATCTGCGTCCTACCGGGGAATCCGGGGGACTGTGCATCTCTGATGGTTTAAATTGCATTAGAGTACATGATATGTAAAAGAGGTGTTCAATCTGAGCATGAGGTATCGCTCGGAAGATGCTGCAGCCTTGACCTGAGCTCCCACGTACTCATTTCCACTGTATCACGATCCCTATCTTTGCACACAGGAGGTGACTCTCATTCACGCTTGCAAGAGCTTCTGCTAGAGACAACAGTGCAGTGCCGCGACCGCGCACTATCAACACCTCCCCTTATTCGAATCCCGTATCTAATGGAGCCCTAAGAAAACAACTTCGATTTTGTATTTGTCGGACGAAAGCGAGGGTGCAGACATCGTTGAGATGTCAAACATGATTGGTTCCTTTTTTCCCTGACATCAATATGAATTACAATTGAGCGGCCCGATGCGATCGGCTTCAGCCAATCCTACGAAAAATACAATTTGCCCTTATGAATTCCCCTGTTTACGAGACTCCTTATCTCTGCACGCTGAACCAATCAGATTACAGCTCAGGGCAACAAAAAGAAGTTTGAGTTGTACGGGCCCCTCGGTAAGTCGGGAGCGAGGGTGGGGGTATGCAGTGAGCCTCGTGGCAAAAGGGACTTTGGATACTCTTTTTTTCGTGCAACCGCAGAAATTTGGTTGGTTCAAACGGCAAATTCGTATATCGCCGTTGAGGGTGGAATTACGGGTGGGTTTGACAGTGTTTTTCCCATTCATGGCCACCCTTCAAGATTGACTTTTTTCAGTATCGTTGTTTTCTTTAATCAATCCATCAGCTTCATCATCATCGTTTTTTGTTACCAGATTATCAGATCGGGCAAAGCAAACAAAGATAGCTAAAAGAGATTCTATCGCATCTCATCCAAAACTAAACATTCGCAAACGCTTAGGTTCATAGCCAGGAACGTGCTTGTATCGACTTTTTCCAACTTTTCAAACCCTCCTTTAAACTGTGGGTAAAGTCGATCGAGACGTTTTCAAGATCTCATTTAGGCCTAAGCTGATCTTTCCATCATTGTCTCAGTTTATCTGCTCCAAGCCGGCGCCGCGATATGTGTGGTGTCGGGTTTATCTGTCATATTAAAGGACATGCAGCACATAAAATTGTAAGCGATGCGAGGAGTATCCTCTGCAACATGACCCATCGGGGTGCCAGTGAGTGAAACATCTCCCCATCAAAGTGATCATCGATCATCAATCAAGGGCGCAGCTGACGTGTATGCATCGTATGATAGCCGGTGCTGATGCCCGTGATGGTGATGGTGCAGGTGTGATGACCGGTATTCCCCACGACTTCTTCGTTCGAGAATCTGCCCATTCTTTCTCTGCTAAACTTCCTGCTGAGGGTACATACGCCGTCGGTAACGTCTTCTTTTCCAAAGAAGAGTTCACCACTCAACAAGCTGCATTCGAAGACATCGCCAGACCCCTTGGGTTGAGAGTTCTTGGTTGGAGAGAAGTTCCCACCGATAACACTATTCTCGGTCCCGCCTCTAAGAGTAAAGAACCCAAGATCCTCCAGCCTTTCGTAGTACTTGAGGAGCATTACGGTGCTGGACAGGACAGTCAGGAGGGTACATTCGATGAGAGACGATTTGAGAGACAGCTTTATGTTTTGAGAAAGCAAGCTACGCACAGAATGTAAGTGGTGGCGAATCAAGTTCTCGGCGATCCGATCGGATATACTGACAATTACCTGCAGTGGTCTCAAACAAGGGTTCTACATCTGTTCCCTCACTCCTTCCAACATCATCTACAAAGGTCAATTGTCCCCTGTCCAAGTCTACAACTACTATCACGATCTCAACCACGCTCTTTACGCTTCTCACTTTGCTCTTGTTCACTCTCGATTCTCTACCAATACTTTCCCTTCCTGGGATCGAGCTCAACCTATGAGATGGGCCGCTCATAATGGTGAGATCAACACTGTTAGAGGTAACAAGAACTGGATGAGAGCTAGAGAGGGAAACCTCAAGTCTGAGAAATTCGGTGATGAGCTCGATCTTCTTTACCCCATCGTCGAAGCCGGTGGTTCCGATTCTGCTGCCTTCGACAACGTCCTCGAGTTACTCGTTGTTAACGGTGTCCTCACTCTTCCTGAAGCTATCATGATGCTTGTTCCTGAAGCATGGCAAAATAACGATTTGATGGAACCTGAGAAGAAAGCTTTCTACGCTTGGGCAGGATCTTTGATGGAGCCATGGGACGGTCCAGCGCTTTTCACCTTTTCTGATGGTCGATTCTGTGGTGCAAACCTTGATCGAAATGGTCTTCGACCTTGTCGATTCGTTGTCACTTCAGATGACATAATGGTCTGTGCTTCCGAAGTCGGTACTATCACCATTGAACCTGAGAAGATCATCCAAAAAGGTCGATTGAAGCCCGGAAGAATGCTTCTTGTAGACACCAAAGAAGGTCGAATCGTTGATGATCGAGAACTGAAACTCAATACTGCTAAGCGACAGCCTTTCGGTGCTTGGGTCGAATCTCAAGTCATGCGACTTCCTGAAGTTGTCCGACGAGTACAAAGATCTGAAGACATCTCGGTGCAGATCGACGAAACTCCTCTTAGCACAGACCCCAAACTCCTTGCCTTCGGTTATACCATTGAACAACTCAGTATGCTCATGCTTCCTATGGTACAAGATGGTCACGAAGCTCTTGGTTCTATGGGTAATGACGCTGCTCTCGCTTGTATGTCCAACACCCCTCGAACTGTCTTCGATTATTTCAGACAACTCTTCGCTCAAGTCACCAACCCTCCTATCGATCCCATCAGAGAATCCATTGTCATGTCTCTTGAGACTATGGTCGGTATCGAAGGTAACATGCTTGAGATCAAACCTAATCAACTTCACCGACTTCACCTCAAAACTCCTGTCCTCACCATCCAAGAGATGAACGCTCTCAAGCACATGAAGCTTTCTAACTCCGATTGGCCTTCCATCACCATCGATATCACTTTCGATAAAGGTGAAGGTCTTCCCGGTTACCGAAATGCTCTTAACCGAGTAAGACAAGAATCCTTGAACGCTGTCGACGCAGGATTCCGATCAATCATCCTTTCCGATAGATCCGTTTCTCCAGACCGTGTGGCTCTTTCTAGTATTCTCGCAGTGGGCGGTGTACACCACTATCTTGTACAACAAAAGAAGAGATCTCAAGTTGGTATCTTGATCGAGACCGGAGAAGCCAGAGAAGTACACCACATGTGTGTTTTGGTTGGATACGGTGCAGATGCAGTATGTCCCTGGTTGATCATGGAGATGATTTACAAGGTCGAAAAGGAGGGATTGTAAGTTCATTTTGCGCTTCAGGTCTGTGTTATCGCTGACCATATCTCAGAGCCAAGGATGGACAAACCGCCGAAAAGCTCGTTGACAACTACATGACCGCCATGGCCGAAGGTATGCTCAAGGTTCTTTCCAAGATGGGTGTGTCCACCCTCGCCTCCTACAAAGGTGCGCAACTCTTCGAAATCCTCGGTCTCCACGAGGAGGTAGTCACCGAGTGCTTTATCGGTACTGCATCTCGAGTACAAGGTGCTACCTTTGAGCTTCTTGCCATGGATGCTTTCGAGTTCCACGAAGTAGCTTGGCCTTCAAGAGATACCATCACCGTTCCAGGAATGCCTGAAAGTGGTGAATACCATTACCGACAAGGATCTGAGATGAGAATCAATGACCCCGTTTCCATCGCTCAACTCCAAGATGCTGTCAGACAAAAGAACCAAAATGCTTATGACAGCTATTCTAAAAACTCTCGAGAATCGATCAAACGAGGCACCCTTCGAGGTCTTCTCGAATTCAACTTTGAGAGCGGTACTTCTGTTCCCATCGAGCAGGTCGAACCTTGGAACGAGATTGTTCGTCGATGTGTTACCGGTGCCATGTCATATGGTTCCATTTCCATGGAAGCACACACTACTCTCGCTGTCGCAATGAACCGACTCGGTGGTAAATCCAACACTGGAGAAGGTGGTGAAGATGCCGAACGGTCACTCCCTATCCCTGGACCTGGTGCAGAATCTGATGGTCAACCATACTCACACGCTATGGAGCTCAAACCTGTCTGGGACTCTCGACGATCTGCCATCAAGCAAGTTGCCTCTGGTCGATTCGGTGTGACTTCCAACTATCTCGCCGATTCAGATGAACTTCAAATCAAGATGGCTCAAGGTGCCAAACCTGGAGAAGGTGGTGAACTTCCTGGTCACAAAGTCTCTGCTTCTATCGGTAGAACTCGACACTCTACTGCTGGTGTCACCTTAGTTTCTCCTCCTCCTCACCACGATATCTACTCCATCGAAGATCTTAAACAACTTATCTACGATCTTAAAGCTTCCAATCCTCGAGCTCGAATCTCCGTCAAACTCGTATCTGAAGTTGGTGTTGGTATCGTTGCGAGTGGTGTCGCCAAGGCCAAAGCCGATCACATCACTATCTCCGGTCACGACGGTGGTACCGGTGCTGCTAAATGGACTTCCATCAAATATGCTGGTCTTCCATGGGAACTTGGTCTTGCCGAGACACATCAAACGTTAGTTCTCAACAACTTGAGAGGTCGAGTAACTGTTCAAACCGACGGTCAAATCAGAACCGGTCGAGATATCGCCATTGCTACTTTGCTCGGAGCTGAAGAATGGGGTTTCGCTACCACCCCTCTTATCGCTATGGGTTGTATCATGATGAAGGCTTGTCACAAGAACACTTGTCCCGTTGGTATCGCCACTCAAGACCCTGCTCTCCGAGCTAAATTCGCTGGTCAACCTGAACAAGTTATCAACTTCTTCTACTACGTCATCGAAGAATTGCGAACAATCATGGCTAAGCTTGGTTTCCGAACTATCAACGAAATGGTTGGTAGATCTGATTTCCTTATGGTCGACGAGTCATTGCGAACTCCTAAGACTGCTCTTCTCGATTTATCTCCCATCCTCAAACCCGCTCACTTGCTCCGACCCGATGTTGCTACCTACAAAGTCCGAGCTCAAGACCACAAGCTATACGTTCGACTTGATAACAAATTCATTGACGAAGCTGAGCCTGCTCTTCAAAAGGGGCTCCCCGTTGAAATCGATTGCGATGTTGTCAACACCGACCGAGCTTTAGGTACAACTCTTTCTTACCACGTTTCTAAGCGATACGGAGAGGCTGGTCTGCCCCGAGACACCATACACATCAACATGAAGGGTTCTGCCGGTCAATCTCTCGGTGCTTTCCTTGCTCCTGGTATTACCATTGAAATTGAAGGTGATGCCAACGATTACGTTGGTAAAGGTTTATCAGGTGGTCGATTGATCGTTTACCCACCCAAGTCATCTCCATTCAAAGCTGAAGAGAACATTATCATTGGTAACGTCTGTTTCTTCGGTGCCACCTCCGGTCAAGCGTTTGTTCGAGGTATCGCTGCTGAACGATTCGCTGTTCGAAACTCCGGAGCCACTCTTGTCGTCGAAGGTACAGGTGATCACGGATGTGAATACATGACTGGTGGTCGAGTTGTTGTTCTTGGTCTTACCGGACGAAACTTCGCTGCTGGTATGTCTGGTGGTATCGCTTATGTCCTTGACATGGCCCACTCCTTCGCTCCAAAGGTCAACAAGGGTACTGTTGAACTCGGTCGAGTTTCTGATCCTCAAGAAGTTGCCGAACTCCGAAGCTTGATCGAGGATCACCGACACTACACTGGTTCAGAAATCGCCGATCGAGTCTTACGAAACTTCCACCACTTCCTTCCCATGTTCGTCCGAGTCATGCCTCTTGACTACAAGCGGGTCCTCGAAGAGGAAGCCGCTCGAGTTGCCGAAGAGAAGAAGAGACAATCTGTCATTGATCTCATCCCCTCTCAGACTGCTTCTCAAGTCGATCTCGTCGCTACGGGATACGATCCTATCCTTCCCCGAGATGCCAACGCTTTAACCGTTTCTACTTCTCAACTCAATACTCCAAGCAACTCTCCACCCAAAACCAAACCTTCTGAACCCTCGATTGTCGATGTCGAAGATGCTATGGTCGACGACTCTGAGGACAAAGAGCGACTTGCTAAAGTTGATAAGAATCGAGGTTTCATGAAGTACAAGCGACTCAACGAAGCTTATCGACCACCAAGAAAGAGAGTAAAGGACTGGAAAGAAATTTCCACCCGACTCAACAAAGGTGAACTCAAATACCAAACTGCTCGATGTATGGATTGTGGTATCCCATTCTGTCAGTCCGATACCGGTTGTCCCATCGCCAATGTTATTCCTAAATGGAATAGCATGGTTTTCGAAGGTAGATGGCAAGATGCTTTGAATAGATTACTCAAGACCAACAATTTCCCAGAATTCACCGGTCGAGTATGCCCCGCTCCTTGTGAATCAGCTTGTGTATTGGGTATCAACGAACAACCCGTCGGTATCAAATCTATCGAATGTGCCATTATCGACAAAGGTTTCGAGATGGGCTGGATGGTTCCTAATCCCCCTCCTCATCGAACTGGAAAGAAAGTAGCCATTATCGGTTCAGGTCCAGCAGGTCTCGCAGCTGCAGATCAACTGAACAGAGCTGGTCACACTGTTACTGTCTACGAGCGAGAAAACAGAATTGGTGGTTTGTTGATGTACGGTATTCCCAACATGAAACTTGACAAGGCTATCGTTCAACGACGAGTAGATCTCATGGCGGCCGAAGGTGTCAATTTCGTCACAGATGCCAATATCGGTGTCGATTCTGCCTATGACCCTCTCGAAATCAAGTCACAAAACGACGCTGTCATCGTCGCCACTGGCGCCGTTACGCCTCGAGATCTTCGAATTCCCGGTAGAGAAGCCGATGGCGTCCACTTCGCCATGACTTACCTTGGAAACAACACCAAGCAGAAGATATACGGAGAAGGTGTACCTGATTACGTTGATGCCAAAAATAAGGATGTTATCGTCATCGGCGGAGGTGATACTGGTACGTTTTTGAGTCAACTTCGGTCCCCCAAAGGGGTTTTGTCTGACGAGTTGATCTAGGTAACGATTGTATTGGTACTGCTATGCGACATGGAGCCAAGAGTATCGTGAATTTCGAGCTCTTACCTGCGCCACCTAAGACCCGGTATGTCCCAAATTAGGCCAATACTTTCAGTGTTACCAGATAGCTGATATCTTCGCGGAAAAGTTCGAGTTCGAACCCCTGGCCTACTTTCGCTCGGTATGTAGTCTGTTTCGCCCTGTAAATCATCAGGAGTATGCTAATATTTCTATAGTATTGCACGATCTGATTATGGACACTCAGGCTAGTTCAAGACATTTTTATTGCCTCTGTAAATGCTGACGAATGGCCTTTCTCGTTCACAGAAGTTCAGGCTCACTTCGGCGCCGATCCCCGAGTTTACGAAATCTCATCAAAACGATTCTGCGTCGGCGAAGACGGCAAATTAACCGGAGTTGACACTGTCAGAGTAGAGTGGACTCAACAAAACGGACAATGGAAGATGGAAGAGGTTGCAGGCAGTGAGAAGCATTACCCTGCTCAACTCATCTTCCTTGCCCTTGGTTTCCTTGGTCCTCAGAAAGATGCTCTAGCAGCCTTTGGTGTCGAACAAGATGGTCGATCCAACGTCAAAACTCCCGTCAACGGTTACTCGACTAACGTTCCGGGTGTGTTCGGTGCTGGAGATTGTAGACGGGGTCAATCTCTTATCGTATGGGGTATTCGAGAAGGTAGACAAGCTGCCGAGGAAGTTGACAGATATTTGATGACTGGAACTCATCTTCCATTACAAGGTGGTATCCCCAAAAGACAATGGATCGCTCCACCAGTCACCAAACCTCTTCACCTCGAGGCTTCCAGCAAAGCTAATAGCGAATTTGAAGTATCAAGCCAAGGTATTGATGTAGAGAATATCAGCGTTGCAGCTTCTGCTTAAAAGATTAAAAAATGGAGAGTCTGTCCATAATTTCCGGTTTTGTGTTTCGTGTTTACTCTAGTCTTCATAGTTTTTACATAGGTTGTTTTTCTGTTGCGAATGTATATATAGATGAATCGTATTTCAAAGAGAAAGTAGCCTGCTAGGACTGCTCATACATCCGATATCATATATAGACATTTCAATACGGTCTATGGGATTCGGTTCTTGTTGACCTTTATTCGCCTTTGCCCGTCCTTCTGCCCCCTTTCACGGCCCCGGCTCTTCCCAACCTCGCAACAAACCCCTCCTCTTCCCTCCGTCAGCCGTCTCCTGTCTCTTCTCCTAGCCTCCAATCCGCCTCCAATCCTTGCCCTCAATCCCACTTTGCCTATTCAATGCCTGCAATCTTGCACTTATACTTTGCATTGTAATGCGCCCTCTGGTGCAGGTATGAGATTCAATTTGGCCTGGTCCACTCCAACCCAAACCTTGGCCACAGTATCTGCTACTTGCAGCAATCTCTCGTCATTGAATCTGTCCAGATATCTTAGCTTGATAGTGCATGACATGTAAAGCACAATAATGACTCACCTTGGTCCCAGTAATGTTAGACCGATTGGCATACCATTCTCACTTGCGAATCCAGGAATATTCACACATGGAACGTGAAGTGCAGTCCACATTGCGTTATACCTTGGTGAACCTGTAAAACCTAGACCTATCGTAGCTTCACTTTCCACTGAAGGAGTTATGATTGCGTCATACTGACTCGCGATCTTATCGATAATTGGTCGGAGTGAAGATACTTTATCATATGCTTCTACGAGTTGTTTTTGTGTTACGGTATTTCGTGAATCGAGATGAGATTTGACCAAATCACCTAAAAGGTCAGGATGATTTAACCATTCATATTGAAATGAAATTCTTCCTTCAGCTTGGTTGATTGTCCATGCTGATCCGCGACTAATGCCAATAAATTCAGATGGTAATTCCAAATCAATCACTTCCGCTCCTGCTTCACGGAGAAGACTAGCTGATCTCTCCCATGCGGATTGTAATTCCGGAGTAGGGTTTATCCATTGATCAGTCTTCACAAAAGCGAATTTGCTTGAAGCTAGTGGTTTGATAGTAGGCGATAGAGGGATATCCGAATTAATGTTGAATACTTTGGAAAGCAGTTGGAGATCTTCTATTGATCTAGCGAAAAATCCAACGGTGTCTAACGTTGTCGCATAGGGTTTCAAGCCATAAGTCGAGATAGCATTCCAGCTAAACATTCGCATTAGTCGACGCACCAACGGAAGTAAGTGCAATCCACGACTTACGTGGGTTTGATAGCAAAGACTCCATTATAACTCGCTGGTCTGATTATACTTCCACCTGTTTGAGTTCCGAGTGCTAAAGAACATTGGAAATCTCGAACGGCAGCTGCTGATCCAGACGATGATCCTCCGGGTGTACGTTCGGCATCATATGGATTACTGCAACCCGGTGGACCGACATTGGAACAAGCGAATTCTGTGGTATGCTAGAGCAAATTGAGCATTCTGTCGCCGTGAAACTAGCTAACTCACAGTCTTGCCAAAAATCAAAGCTCCAGCCGCTCTACAAATAGCTACACAACCAGCATCTACATTTGGCCGGGAGTCCTTGTATATAGGTGATCCGCTTTGTGTTGGCATATCTAATTGATTATCAGTGGGAATTTTCCACGAAGAAATAAAAGCAGATCTTTACCTTTGGTATCTACTCGGATGGATCAGCCTTAATCTCGTCTGATATAGGTCATGCTTTAACGTACTCATCATATCTTTCACACCGAGCACTACTCCATGTAATGGTCCTCTCTGCTCTTTAGGGATACCATCTAATCTCTTTGCTTCCCTCAGTATCCTCTCGCGATCGACATATGCCCAGGCGTGAACTACCGGATCTCGCTCGTCATATCGACTCAGATGGTCCAGCGCGAGTTGCTCAACCGTCAATTGACCTTGAGCGACGAGCGCTATTGTCTCCGTGGCGGTAAGGTAGTTTGAAGAGATACCCATGGTGTACATTAATAATAATACGAGTCAGTTACCGGATAGAGAGATGGACAAAAAGTATTCATATCTCATATCTTTATCTGTGCAGAACGACGAGACTGGAGATATCCACTCTTGCGGTCATTTTCCGGACGACCTCCACATCCGAAACCGCACCGATTTAGCCGAATGCATAATGGAGAAAAGTTATAACATGACAGTTGTCGAACAAATTGTATGCAACCAAGCTAGAATTCTGCTCTAGACAACGTTATTACAGTCATTGAGATCTTTGAATGTTCTGAGCTGCACTGGCCCAGGCTCCACCTGCAGCGGTTAGTCTCTCTCTAGCTTGGTTTGCCCATCCTTCAACAGCCTTTGTAGGTTTCCACGTTCTTCCCTTGGGTGATGTACTTAAACTCAGAGTCTCTTGTTCCGGATTGGATCCTTCCGTCTGTTGCGCCAAGCTCAATCGGAGTAGAGCGAGGGTGGGGGAAATAGGTTGAGTGAAAGGAAGCTTGGGTGAAGGAAGGGACGATGATATAAGTGATTGATGAAGTTTGATCAACGTGGGTTGATCGATGTCTGGTAGGCCATCTGTGTAAATTAAAGGCGGTCAGTAGTATTCCAAATGAGCTGGACTTTCAAAGAAACGACTTGATGTACCAAGAAATTCAGAAATATGACTTACATTGAAGCCTGTTTGAGATCAACTCAGATGCTACTTCCGGTTTACCGATGTTACATAGTCTCCCTGAGTCACGATTGAATCAGCAAAACATCGTTTAAAGATTGCTGGGGTATCTCTAAATCGAATAGAGTGCATGTATTACGAGCGCGAAGTTTAGGACATACCGATAATTTCCCTAGCAGTAGTTTTGCTAACTTTCAATCCACCAACTCTCCAAGCTCTTATGACACTTTTAAGTTGCTCGGCTTCTTCAGGTTGACTGCACGCAGCTACTTGTCTCAGCGCTTGAATAGATAATTTATCTTTTCTCTTCTCTTTAGCCGGTAATTTGGCGTGTTTCAATATGGATGATACATTTGACTGTCTAATAGAGGATTTATCAAGTTGATATTTTGAAGAGGAAGTAGGGGAAGACGTCGAGAAAAGATCCTCTTCAATTTCTTCATCTTCCTCGAATGCATCTTCGACCGATTGTGCCGATTTGGCTTTGCGAAGGACTAACGATGCTATTCAGTTAGATATCGTCCGATGGTATAGCGAAGACTGGGAGAGGAAGGATACTCACCAGCCGAAGAAGAGTGTAAGCTCCTAAGTCTGAAATGTCCATTTGCACATCGCACGGTAGATGCTTGAGAGATGCCTCGGGCGACACTGTTGAGCGAAAGGCTTGACATCTTGTTCTGATTGAATTGGTACGCTTGACACGATATATGAATCAATTCAGTATATTAAACATCTATCTTGATGACCGTGATATGGGATAAAGTGGTTCACGGTAGAATTAGAAAAAAAAAGTACAAAGTGTGGCAAACACGTTTTAGCAGCGTGGCACTTCCCTTCACCCAGCCTGGAAGTGTGAAACTACCTTGCAGTGAAGCCTATGTATCGCCAGGTACTGAATTGGAATCTTACCTATTCGATCTCGTCGAATTCAACGTCCACTGGATATCATTCCGGCAGGTGATATGTGGGGAAATGAATGAGGTATCACCTGAAACACATTAGGCACGATCTACAACCGAAACTGATGATTGAGTCATGAAACAAGCTCAAAATGTTCACAACAAACAGACAAACAAACAATACCAAACGTCAAATACCTGATGGGAACACCAGAGTCATGAGCACCTGTTCGACTTCAAAGCCATCCTGAATAGGAATTCATCGACGACAACCGATAGACACACCTCTTCCACCATCCGAGTAAGCTTCAGCTGAACCGGCCTTCATTGAAATTGTGCTCAAAATTGGCATATCACGTCAAAAGGCTGACATGTTTTAAATAAAGTCCAAAGGAGACATGTATATCGTATCGTCATCTCCCATAGCTGACACAATTGTCTACCAAAGGGGGTGTGAAACGGATCAAAAAGAGTACATAAACGATTCAGTGTTTCTGTCGTCTCATCTTTTCTTTTGTTTCGCAAACAAATAATAATACCCAAAAACCAAAACAGTTCGAGTCAACGTCACTTCTAATTCATCTGCTTCCAGTTCCCCTCGTCTCAATCATTTCTGCATCGAAGCTCCTTCAGCCAAGGAACAAGTGTTTATATAGTCTCGAATTCAACTGATTATACAGCCTATTTCACATCGTCAACGCCATACTTCATCCAAACCCGTATAGAATGTCAGGTATCTGGTCACACCTCACTTGTCCACCTCAACCACCTTTCCCCGTACGTATCTCTGACGACGTGTTCTTGCCTGTACCCTCACCCACAAGCCTACGAACATCGTTCTCCGAGCCTTCGCTCAACTTCGAGCTCAAAGGTCTCAAGGTGTTGACTACCGAAGATGGGGACAAGGACGTTGTCAAAGTGTCTGAGACAAAAATGTAGGTCGCGATTCGTCTGTATCCCTCCCTACCCTATCCAATGAAAGCTGACATCCCTTGATTCAACAGGAAAAGACGCAGTACCTTACTTATGACACCTGGGGAGGTACACAAACTTCGAACTCTCTCTTTCGTCCCATCCCAGATCGCTCCTACTGGGTCCTCAACCAAAAAAAGATCTGCTGTGCCGAAAACACCTCAACCTAGAAGAAGAGTAGCTTCAGACATGTCAACACCATCGACGTGTTCACGTTATTCATCAGATTCCGACGACACAGAATACGACACTTGTTCTTCATCGGTTTCAACTCCTTGCTCCAAGGGGAAAGAATACATCTCATCTCACGATGCATCTTCCCCCTGTCCCATGCAATCTTCCTCCGAGATGTTATCAGATACTTTCGTTTCAAAAGAGAGATGTATCGAAGGATTACCTATCAGAAATTCGAGTGACAAATTTAGTTACTGGAGATCACCCAGAAGTACCGCTCAAAATGGTTCTTCGCCATTCCACGAAAAAAACGATAATGTCAAACGAAGAAGGATAAGTCAAATCGAATGGGAAGGTATGCCGTGTCCTGAAGAATTGGTTTCTCCAAGAACCAAACAAAGAATCAGTGAATTAGGACATGGTTTGACTTGGACTTCATTCAGTTAGTTAGACCACGACGTAGAACGGATAGGATTGACAAGTGTATACGATCAGTAACGAGCTGCCTGATGACGATAGATGGTCGGCCTTTGATGAATTATGATGACGTGAATGTCCATATATATATGTGTACGACTTGTTAATGGAATAAATGTGAATGAAATGATATATGCACGTTATGCTTAGAAGATCCCATTCCCCTTTTCTAGTTGTAATTAATTTTTTATGTATTATTGTCTCGGATACGACCGCAACAACGTATGTCTATATCAGGAAACTGAGGTTATCGAGACCGAGCTACGTCGTTTGAAAGGGGTTGGAAAGTGCATTAAAAGCCTTTCGAATGAACCTCTCTTCAAGTCCCGCACAGTCATTACGCATCCTTTTTCCATGTTTAGTAAACCACTACTAGATGAGTTTCGGACCGCTGTAACCGATTCGAGCCGTTAAATGGATCTGGGATGATAAATCCGCTGACGCAAACGCAAATGGGATGGATGTTTTCGTCCGTTTTCGAATGCTGCATGGGCTAGCTAGCATGGATAGAACGTGAAGTAACTAATGTGAGCATACCAGGTAGATGTCAATCACCGTTTCAACAACAAGAGTGAAGATATTTGTCATATATTCAGTCAAGCATATGTCTATTGCATGAACTCTGAATTCCTTGGGTATTCTTGGCATATTTGCAGAAATAAAAGAAAAAGAGGGGCCTCTTCTCTCTTTTCCCCTTCCTCTTAATCATTCATCACCATTCGTCCCTAGCTAGTCTGAAAGCCTCGTTCGGCCCCGGTGCATTTATATACGTTTTCTCGCAGTACTCATCCCGATTTCTCGGTCAACCGCTTTGTATTTGCATCTCAACGAAACGAAGCATCATTGTTATATGCCATACTCTGTACTAACTGTCAAAACCCGTCGATCGTAGTCTAAGCATAGTAGTCCGGGCTGTTTCAAGGAATAAGTTATATTATCACCATTTACTGTAGTGTCTCAGAATCTGTATGAGTCATTATCTTTCCCATCGTCCCCCGGTTATTACCCAAAATCCAAGACAATAAAAAAAAACCGCCTTAGATCCCACACCCTTCAACTTACATTACATGCAACCCACCTTTCAAAAACTTGCTATCAAAACCCATAAGTACCATCCTATCCAATAAAAATATCATCAAGACTGTGTAATACACCTCAAGAGACTCGCAGTACAAATCCTTTTACAGCTTGTGAAAGGATCTATAGACGCTCATTGTGCAAAAATAAAGCATTATTTAGGAAAACCTCACGTACAAAATCCAACCGATCGTCATACCGCATAACGTCCAGACTACAAAACAGGAAACAACAACGGCACACCTCAATCAACAAAAGATACAACTTACATCCATCCATCATCCCACAACATATACCAGTGTCCCCTATTCTATCCCTCGTATCACCTACTTCTTCAGATCATTTCGCAGGCAGCAGATGATCATACATACATAAGGGACATATACGCAATTCATCCATCCGACCTCAGTACAACTACCCAATTATAATGTCGAATCCAGTTTTAGAACCTCCATTAGGGGATATACATCCTACTACACCACCGTCGACATCAATACCATCACATCCTTTAGATCCTTCCATCCCATCGAAACCAGCAGTAGAAGAAACCTCTATAAGCAGTATACCACCTACGCCTAAAGTGAGTTATAATTGCCCCCTTTTCTGGATCGATGACTTCACTTCGATATCTCTATAAATAGCTTTATTTAAATGCGACATATTGACGTGCAGTTTTGCATAGGTGAATCTCAAAGTGTTGTTGATTTCTGGACAGAGTAAAGTATTGTCATTTGAACCTGAGTTGACCATTGGAAGAACGAAAGAATTGATTTGGAGTTCTTGGCCTTCAGGTGAGTGATTGTGCATCAATTGATCTGCAAGAATACACATTGGTAATAGGTGTCACTCGATATGGATGTTGGTGCTGACAGATTATCAACAGAGTGGACCGATCCAGCACAACCACCTTCACCTAGTTATCTGAGGATACTGCATGCCGGTCGGATCTTACAGGATGATTCTACTTTATCATGTGAGTTTACTTGTTCCATTTATCTTACAAATGTTAGACTTTTTATGAAAAGATATACGAGTCGTGTTGGCCTCTGTTGATCATACGGGCACTGATACTTGATTCGATATATACAGCAAACAACCTGCCAGCAACCGAGTCGCCGTCCACAACACCCACCGTCGTACATATCTCCGTGAGATCATTTTCAATAAGAGCTGAAGATGGTAAGTCTGGTACCGTCCGAATTGTCTCAGCTTTCTGCCCTCACAGATTGTGTCATCTTGCTTGGCCAATCACCGTCAAGCCAGGCGACAATACCTTAACATCCGGTTTATCTGCCCTTATCTCCACTATACTATTACTAGCTCACAGCTAACATATTTCCTTCCTCACAGATCCAAAGAAACCCGGTGGATTAGGTCGAACGACAAGTGCATCCAGATCACATCGAAACGATGACGATGTCGGTGGATGTAAATGCACCATCATGTAGTGATACTCCCAACACCCCGCTTCGACATCCATGCGAACCTGGACTATCGACGTCTTTCCTCCCATCCATCTCCATCCTCCATTCTATCCACCCAAGTCCCTCCACTTTCTCTCATGATTTCTGCCCATTGGGTCATAAAACCACTTGTATATACGCAATTCGCTTTCTGTGCAGTCTCATTATCGGATCTCAGGACGGTGTATAATAGACTTTTCGCTTCGCGTTTGATGTCATCTATTTTCGCTTTCTTTCAAATGGGATTTCACGTTTTCCCTTTTCTCTACACTTCTGCTGTAACACTATACTATTTGGTCAAAAACATGCGTCTGCTTCTGTTGTCCTTGCTTTTTTGTCGGTTTTGATTTAGGTTACGAGTATTAAACAAGTACAACAAATGATATACCCATGAGATGATTATGTATGTAAAGATAGAATGGATATTATAACCATGATTGCGTGTTATCTCTTCAGAACGCCTTTCAAATTACCTCAAACTCTTTGACTACCTCATCTCACCACCACCTTCCTTTTCCCATTCTTCAGGCGTTTTCAGCCTCAAACTCAAAGCATGTAGACCTTGATTATCGAATTCATCCTTCAACAATGAATTGACCATTCGATGTCTAGCTATTGATGTTTTACCATTGAACGTAGGAGATACCAAGTGAATTGCAAAATCTACATTGTAACTCAACTGCTCAGTCATGATATCATCTGATTGCAAGGGTGGTAACGAGATTGTACTTACGTGTCTCACCATTTCCACCTCCTTGAGCTCTCATAGCGGAATGATGAGAATGTTTACTTGAATCATTGTAAACTCGAAGCAAAACAGGTTCAAATGCTTCTATAATCTATCGATTGGACGATCCATGATTAGTGGACGGACTGACAGCGTACTTGTCGTAGTATATGTGGGATAATATGATAGATGACATATGAGACTGCCAAAATCAAGACCCTGAGCTGACTTACCTTTTGTTGGATGGAGGTCTCGACAGGACCAGGTATTCGGATTGCCTGTTTCCCACCAAGAGATGACATATTTCTACTCGATAACAATGCTCGTGATTGGGATGTCGTCTTAAAAGCAGGATTTGCGATTCGAGCTATGGAAGTTCTTGTAGCACTCAAAGAGGAGAATAAGGTGTTCATCCGGGATCGATTTTTTGATCTATAGGAGTGAGCTGTCAATTCGCTGTCGACACGTATGTTGTATGTCGACATATATTATCTTACTTTTCAATCTCCATTCGAGAAGAAGGGGGGAGCTTTCTTTAACAGGTGAATTATTAATCTGTATATTGTAATTACGTAATGATTGGTTTTCGGAAAATTGGGTGGCAACTTCACTCAAGAACAGAAAATAAGATCTTATAATCACTTGAAGCTATTGTTGATGATGATCCTCTTCTTGCACTCGTTCTCGTACCTGTTCTCGTACCTACCAAAAAAAACAAAGAAGAAAATGGCACCTGCCCTATCTGAAGAAGAGGCAGCACTTGATCCATATGCCTTATTGGAACTAACGACGGATGCCAACCAGAAAGACGTCGAAAGGGCCTTCAGGAAGAAATCGTTAAAATGTCATCCTGATAGAGTCAGTCAAAACAATCTCGCTTCCCGTTGTTTGAAAAGGGAACATAGCTTACCCACTTTTCTCATTATAGAACCCATCTCCCGAAGCAGGTGAGCCTAAATCTTCTCCTTTGTATCTGATGATCGCTGCCTGAGCTAATCTGATGCTATAATCGCAGCGATTCAATTTCGACAAATATCCTTAGCGTTGGGAATACTTACTGATCAAACCAAGCGAAGTTACGTTGATAACAAATTAGAATCAGATAGGAGGAAGAAGGAGAAATATGCTGAATATGACAAAAATAAGAAAAGGATGGTAGATGTGAGCTTGCATACCCCACTCAACGCTGAGCAAGAGAAAGAGTCGCGAATGAAATTCAAGCTGACTATTTGTTTTCGATTGGCTAGGCATTAAATGCAAGAGAGGAAGATGCTAAAAGAGCCAAGATATCACAGATGGAAAGACGTAAAGCACAAGCAGAGGAAGAAGCCATAAAGGATGCTGGAAAGAGATTACTAGAAGAAGCTCAAAAAAGAGCCATGGCAGCTGCGTCTATATCTAGACAACCACCACCGCCCTCAGCATCGCCATCACGAACACCGTCAGAATCAATCAAATCAAATCCAAATCAACCTGAAATATCTTCAGATGATCTAACTTTGATACTCACTTTCCCTTCATCTTCTTCATCTTCTTCATCAACATCATCATCATCTTCCTCGTCATCGTCATCCGCATTACAAAACACGTTACAGGGGAAATACGGTCCAATAGCACATTGCGTACTTACCGATCCGCCAATAAAAGAAGGCAAAAAGAAGAAAGGTAAAAAAGCAGTTGTGGAATTTGGGAAAGGTAATTGGGGTGGCTGTTGGGCATGTTGGAAAGATCATTCATCTTCTGGTCAATCTGACAAAGGTACAGCCTTGAAAGATGGTGTTAAAGTGAAATGGATGAAAGGTGAAATACCAAATTGGATTGAATGGGCTGAGAAAATAAATATAAATAACAGCAGGAATGATCTACATTCAAATGGTTCAGAATCAACCAAACGAAATGGTGCACCAACGATCAATACGCCTCTTCGAAATACGAATACTAATGGGAACACATTAACACCCTCTTTCGACTCCGCACCTGATTTCGGTGGGATCTCAATGTCAGACTTACTATCATCGCACGCCAAAAACAAAGCCGAAGCAATATCAAATAAAAAGAAGAATGAAGAATTCGAGAGTATGACTTTACTGAGAATGAGACAATTGGAGAGGGAAAGATTGGAAAAACAAATTAGAGACGAAGAAGGCGATGATGAGGGACTGTGAATGACTATGAGTAGAACGGGATGAGGCAATAGAAGGACACTTCTCGTCATCTCCAATGCTTCATACCGAAACTTACTTTTTCAAGGTGGTTAGTCAAAAGGTCGTATAAACCAAATTATAGTCGAAATACTGTTGTATCGCTTCAGATAAGCATTGATACCAAGCTCTATAAGACAAGTTCAGATCTCGCTCCATCAGAACAGTCAGACATATCGACCGATCAATGAATGTTTTTGAGCACTTGTTGCATGCAAAACATTTTGAACTGTTTTTGGCCACACCAATTTCAAGTTTTATATCTGAGTCCGATGCCGCACCCCACCTTTGTGATTCTTCCTGCCCTCAAACCGTCTCCGTTTTTGTTGTCCTGTTCTCGGACATCTCTCCGCTCGTACAGGTTCCTTTTCTCGGCTTTTACAGTCCACCCTTCTTTCCTGATCAGTTCGACATCATGCAAAATGTCCGGTCGTCCCCTGTCGCTGCTGATCGTTATGCCGTTTTTCGCCTTCATTACTCTTACGCACACATGTACTACCGATGTACTCTGTGGGGGTTTCCAGTATTCCTCAACTCACTGAATCTTCAAGCATTAGCAACAGAACATTTATTAAACTGGATGTCAGTTCACTCACTTGAAAGCAGCTTCTATACAATGTTTGATTTCCCTATAACTGACCACTAAACAACTTTGGTCATCTCTAGAGATTAACATAATTCTCTCATCTAATCCTGCATCGAGCTATAAAGGTTGAAATAGAAATCAGTCTTTTTGAATTTGGATGATAATCAGTTATAAATTTAGCACTCACTTTATTCAGGCAAGTCAGAACGTGCGATAGATCTAATATGGGTTTACCATCCACTCCAACAGAATGGAAGACGTAATCTCTAAATAACTTCAAAATATATCTATCTCCCGTGTCTGACCACCTTGGATCTAGCTCAAACCTTTGTACAATGGAAGGTTGTCAGATTATAACTAATCGTTTCTCAAGAAGATAGCAACCACTTACTCTGCTCTTTCGTTGATGAATCCCAGTTTACTTAGTAGACGTACGATCCGTCCATTCTCCATTTCAGCGCCAAGGTCAGATTCTATTGTATCAGCATAGCTGGATTCAATATGTCAATCAGTAGCGCCTCATGACTTTTTCCCCAGCTTTGACCTTTTCGTCCCTTCATACCTACACCCACTCAAACGCCTATTTAATCAACACTTACTTTTGCATGGCATCTAGCTCATTCAATATTCTAGGACCCATAATTTTGATAGCCTCATCTATAGATTTCAACGGTGATGGTTTCGATATCAAGAACATTACCAAATTCTTCATGTCCGGTGAATAATTACGTTGGATATGGTCGAGGGGTAAAGCTGGGTGTTGACCGGGTTGAAAGAAATCGCAACATAGTGATATGATGAGCTTACCCAACGCTACTAGATCTTCTTGCTAGAAAAGGTTGAACGCTTGGATCAGTCCCAATTACATACAGACACTTCCTGCTGAGGCACGCTCGACTCACTTGAAACACACCAATAGGGGTATTGGCATCAAAAGCTAATACGTCCCAAACACCACAACCGTTCAACCTAATTCTATTTTTACCCGTGATCAAGACTTTTGAAGGATCTAAATTCCTCACGGCTAATCCAGATGAATGAACTGCTTTAAGGGCGTTGGTCATTTGAGTGATATATGACCATAACAATCTTTCGGGTATTGGCATTCCTGATCTCTGACCACGTGAAGGTGAATGTGGTGGAGGATTAGGTGAAAGATGTTCATCCCATATTGTTGTTGATAGAGGATGATAATCATAAACTAGTATCAAAGCTTTTGAGACATAATCAGTATTACGCTATGTCGAAGTGACGTGGGAAGACTTTATCACTGAGACTGGAACTTACAGTTATCATTGAAAGTTTTAGTCGTGAAAGCCTCTCTCAATCCAACAATATTAGGATGTCTCATCCTTCTCCAAGTATCAACAGCACCAAAAGCCGCTTCATTGACAAGTTTGTATCCTGCATTTGTCGAAATTGATTAGTATACTACCACAATGCGCCGGAAAGAGGAGAAAGATCTGTGACTCACCTTCTATTCGTCTTAAGCAGTAGACATTACCATCAACGCTACTGACGGCCTTATATACAGGAGCTGGATGAGCGTAAACTTTACTTGGAGGTGAATTTCCAGATTGACTTTGTCCAAGCAATTGAAGAGAATGATATATTCCTAGTTCAGAAGGTAATCCAGGTGATGACCCTGATTGTGAACCTAAATAAGTAGCATCATGTTTCGCCTGCAAATTTCGACGTAAATCATCTGGAATAAAGAATGAATGTAGAGGATGATGTGATACAGGTGGATTCGTTAGATGAGGTAATGGTGAAACGTAAAGATGTTGATCGAGCTAAGGATAAGGCAAGATTCGTAGTGAAGATAATCAGCATTTAATATTGTATAGGTTTCATATACCAAAAAGAGGTAAGACAAGAGAAAATCAAATTGTTTCAAGGTTGAAGAGAGTTGCACTTACAGGCTGCCGTATGGGTTGATGCATAAACATACTTCCATCCATTGCCGAAGACTGTGAAGGATCCATTGAGATCATTGAGTCGTCGAATGACAACTACGATTACCCGATATCAGCTCGTCTTCGTCCTTCTCCTTATATTTTTCTGAGCTCACTGAATTATCCTGTCTGGGGATAATACCACCTTGGTTACCCAGATTTGGCCAATTAGGTATTTGGGCCATCGTAGGGGGAGGAGCGGGAGAAGGGGCAGACGGAACTTGGATGGTGGAAGGTGCTAAAGAAGGTGTTGTAGCTCTATTGCAGTGATCCATTATCAGCTAAACTGCACCGGGGTTTTTGAAATTCAGATAATTTCAGGTGATGTCTTATGACTTACCTAGGAGAAGGATTGTCACCCATTGGTGTCTTGGGTACGAAAACAGGTGCTGAGAGATGTTCTGCTCCTAAGCCGAATGATGGTTTAGGTTCTTTTGACAACGGTGTGGGGTTCGTCATTGCTGGGCTTCCCGTTGCGGGTGTATTGATCACATTCGGATCTGTTCCGGGCTGTAATTTCATCGATCCAATGTCAACGTCGAGTACAACACACATACAAACGGATCAGTGCGAAACGTACAGGTGGATGATAATAAACACACTATGTCCGCGAGCAAAGATCAGCTCAACAATCCTCCGTCTAAATATTCGTCAAGATAGTTATTTACTCACACCTGAATCTTGAAACTTGCAGTATCTAATCCATCCATTCCAATCACATCATTAGCGTGATCAGACTTCGTTGAGATTGAGGTCCGACAATACAAGTGCGAAAGTCATACGTTGTGTAACTTACCCATATATCATAACATTCCTACATATTCTCTGAGGCGTTTCTGTTACCATACATAGTAACCCCACCTCATCAGTAACTCAGTCACTTATTAGACATATGGAGGAAAGCATCTACTCACCCCTTTTCTTTTCAGCCGAAACAGGACTATCCCTCCCCTTCTCTTGCTCTTTGACATTACTGGGATTAGCATTAGGTGCCCTTATTTGTATAGCGGCAGATTTAGGTCCTGCCATTTTTGCAGATCAATATTGATGATAATACTACAAATAGGGGTATATGACGACACGAACGGAGATCAATTGAGGATGGGAGAGTAAGAGGACGAGGAATAAAGGGGTGTAGGGACGAGATGTATTGGATGAGAATCGAAGTTGAAGATGATTAAATGACCTGAATCACTCATGGTTATGGATATCAAAAAGTGGGAAATCGCGTTCGGATGTTTTAACCGTAAGTTTGATTCCCGAGCTTAATTTCAACATTCAGGTGGTTTAATTCCACTAAAACTATGCTTACAAATGAAGGGTGTCAATGGAGTAGTATGCATGTGGGCGAGTTGGATATACGATGGGAGGTATGTGTATATGGAGTACAATGCTAGCTAGTATACAAGTGATCCTAAACAAAATATAAAAATCTATAATCTAAAACCAGAAGAATGATGTCCTAAACCTGCTTGCTGGTTGCCTCCCAATGAGCTTTACCGAAAGTAGCAGCTACCACGAGAGGAAATACGAGAGTAGCATCCGCGTAGACCTATCAGAGGACGTCAGCTCCGATATTCCTCTCTCTCAGCACTGGCTCACTCACCTTGACACTTTCGGCTCCAGCACGAATCTTACCCCACGATACAGCTTCATCTGGTCTGGCACCTGAATCTGATCCATCATACTATTGTGACCAGCTGGATTAGCTGATGTCGTTTGACTATCACATGTCATCTGAAATGCCGGGACTTACCTCTTGTCCAGTATTGATATATACAGCATAATCAGCACCATTTCTCTATTTATCCACATCCATATCAGCTTATATCCCTTTCTACGTCGATAGCAAGTAAAAGATAAAAATTGAACACTTACAAACAACATTGCATTTGCGATTTGATGTTTACAAACACCACCTCCTAAAATGATCATACCTGCTTTCTTCGATTTGACGCTCATATCATTTAACAGTCTGATATCAGCTACGATATCGATATTGAGTTGTAAAGGTGATGATTTATATGTATGGAAGTAGATCATGTCTCCCAAAGAACCATCTGTCAACGCAGGGCAGAACACCGGGATGTCGTTCTGCAAATCGCGTAAATAGATATTAGTCCACTCCTTTGGCGAGAACGACAAATGGTAAAACAATTGAAGAAGTAGCGATCTCACTTTGTAACACCAATAATAAACACTCTCTTCGTTATCTATCTCTTTACCTAATCTATTTATGACACTGCTAGGACTCCATTTAGTCCCTCGTTCTTCTTGTTCATTCGTCATTGTATCTAATATCGGTACGACCCAATCTTCGAATGCACAATAATTTGAATTTGGTACAAGTAGATTCCCGATTCGATTCAACCTAAATTTCGTATGATTCAGCTGACTTGACCCAGATTGAATCTCTAACGGCAGCTGGAGTGAACGAAGCGATATACATACCCTTTCTTCCTCAATCCAGCGCCATCTAAATGATAATCACCTAATACTGTCGATCCTAAACATTTGATAAAGTCTTCTTCTACACCTCCAGCGGTAGTAACCAGACAATCTATAAGTTTGTGTTGTGCCAAGAACCGTAAGATTTCTCTTAAACCTGATGATATCAAGTTTGATGTATATCCCAAAAACAGTGTTAGGGGTTCATCAGGGTTGGACCGTTGTTTCCTCTACAACACGCCAAAATAGCATCAATCAACAATCACTTTCATGATAGCCTGTCAGACAGGGTGAACGAGATAGGACTTTGCTGAACATACCATCTCCTCGACAAGCTGAATAGCTCTGGCTAAACCGGTAGCTTGAAATCCAATAGTCTCATAACTCTGAAGCAGACTTTGTAGGTCTATAGGTTTACTTAAATCTGGTCCTTTTACATGAACTGCGTTTTCGGGTAATGCCTCTGAGGGCATCAATACACTTGCGTGAGCGTTGTCTGTTGACATCTTGCTGTTGTTGGTATATATCCCCTAATCGAGGTTATCAGTCAATGTATGTATGAAATGAGCACTTTTGGACCACCAAAAAGTAAAAAAGACTCTCGAGTTTTTCTCCCAAAATACAATCTTATCCTCCACTTTTCATTGCCAGGTGAAGGCACGTGATCTTACGTAATTCCGTGGGAACAGCAACTCCTGACTGTTAACAACAAGAGAGAAAAACAATTGGGATGGGAGGAGAGAGTTCATGACTGCTGAATATATATTCCTTATCTCAGTTAGTCACAGAGTGTAATATAGTACATGTTCCCACACAGAGGTTCTCACACAGAGGTGCTCACAGCGAGGAAACGAATATAATTACAACATGAGCGGTAATCGTATACCATCAGCAATACCAAGATCGACTTTATCGTTATCAACGGGATCATCGACTTCTTCGATTCCACAGTTCAGAGCAAATACGAACTTGGGTAAAAGAGGTGCAGGAGAAGCAGGATTAGATGGTGAGTGTCTTTCCCCGTTAACTTTGAGTAACGGTTAGCTGACCTCGTTTTGGCGCTGACCCACCTTACCTGTGATCAGATCCAACTGCGCTTCGTAGACAAATGACGTCTAACCAAACTCAACTAACAGCATTACAGCACAAAATTCATTCACTACAAGGGAGAGAACGATCCGCAGATTCTAGAATCGAGGAACAAAGAGTCGAGATCGAAAGGTTGAAAGCTGAAAGAAGGGCTTTGCATGATGGTGAGATGAAAGAGAGGGAAGTAGGGGAAGAAAGGGAAAAAGATTTCTATCAAGAAAGAGTGAGTTGATACTTCACCTCGTTACGACATATACAATGCACAAAACATTCTCTCTCTCTTTGATCGTGGCTAATGTGTCATTGACGCATGTGGTAAAGAAACGATACACAGATCAAATCGCTTCATTACGCTCATCTAATTCGCATCTCACAAACGAGTTACAACAATTAAGATCGGATCATAACATTTTGACTGGAAACCATTCTTCCCTGACTCAAAATGCCAATAATGAAATATCGCTACTAAATTCCAGAATAGAAGAACTTGAAAGAGTCACAGAGGATTTGAGAGGATGGGAAAGAAGAGCTAAAGGCTTGAGCATTGAATTAGAGGAAGAAAGAAGGCGGAATGAAGAGAAGAGAGAAAGGGGTGAGAGGGAAGTGGAGGATAGAAGAGTTGACGAAACGTTACACAAGGAAGTCAAGAGTAAGTTCACTCGACTATGAAACAACGACCGATTGAAGGACGCCTGATTGATCTGCGGTGAATCTCGTTCTGTTTGCAGGACAATCTTTGAGCTTAGCGACTATATATCGTGAAAATGAATCTCTCAAATCTGAAGTCGCTGATCTAAGACAAAAGAAGAAAGAGTCCGATGCATCAGATAGAGCTTCAAAAGAAGCTGAAAGATCTCTGAAAGACGAGATAAGGATAATGCAAGAGCAGTTAGAGAGAGCTAGACGAGATATGGAGTGAGTTGAATTCTTTAACCTTTCCAGTCTCCAGTGATAGAGCCTATACAGAAAATGAGACCCAAATAAACACTGACCACTTGATGGACTGTAGCTCACTGACCCAAACTTTCCCGTCCGCTTCTTCATCTCCAACATCTGATCAGACACTTCGAACTCGCTTATCAACTTTATCCTCTCTTCATAATCAAGCCACCACGGATTTAGCTCAAAAAGACTCTGAGATCCGTGAGATACGAGGTCGACTGGCGAACTTAGCTGAAAGTTCAAGAGCTGGTATATCAGAATTAACCAAACGTGCTGAAGAAGCTGAAAGGGAGTTACGTTGGGCAAAAGAAGGTAGAACGAGCGCTGAACGAAGAGAAGAATTAGCTAGGAAAGAAGCTGAGCGGATAAGATCTGCTGTAAGTCAAGCTACAGCTCGAGAGTCGAGTCTCTATGTGCTGAAATTGATGAGCTGTGTAGGGCAGCGATCTGTCTATGCCAGGAGGTGTCATATCCGACCAAACTGCCAAAGTGTCAGAATTGGAATCGTTGGTCGAATTGTACAAATCTGAATTGAACAAAATATCTAGAGATTCTAGAGAGACGGAAGAGAGGATCGCTAAAGGTATGGGATTAGTAAAGAGTAGTGATTTAGAAGAAGCTAAAAAGAAGATCGAGCAACTAGAACAAGGTGAGTCATGAGTATCAGGCACCATGAATATGGTCTTTATTCGGTCGATGGAAACTATTGCTTATTCTTTCGTTTTGTATAGATGTCCAATCACTTGAATCGACTATTAGCGAATTGACATCTGCGAACACAAGATTAGATGGAGAAGTCAATGATCTGATGAGAAGAGTAGCTTCTGGCGAATATAATCCAAATGCAGAAAGATGTATAGAATTAAAAGCTAATCCAGCATCGAAGATCATGGCTGTTCGTCAACAAACATTGGTTGACCTTAAAAATGAGAACGATGAATTGTTGGAAAGAATGAAAGAATTAGATGAGATTATATCATCGTCCTCTTCTACACCGAAAGACGGAAGAGAAGCTGCGTTGGTTCCCAGAGGTAGTTTTGATAGGTTGAAAAAGGAAAAAGAAGATTTGGAACGGAATCACGAGAAGAGACTGATGAGGCTAAAAGAGGTGAGTAGTTTCGGGTGTTTTGGCGCGGCGTGTCATATAACGAACAGAACCCCTTCTTATGATATATTGGCTGATACCATTCTTGATTGCGTCCACAGATATTCACATCGAAATCTAAAGAATTCTTGGAAGCGGTTTATTCACTTCTGGGTTGGAGGATCAAATTCGATGAATCCGGATCGGATATCAGATTAACATCGATGTATGCCCCTAAAGGTAAATCTGGATTGACGTTGAAATTCGCTTCGCAAGAAGGTCATTTCGGTACAATGCAAATGACAGGTATGATGGCTAGAGGTTTAGAAGAATCAAGACATTTCTGGATCGTAGAAAGACAAAGTGTTCCTGGATTTTTGGCTCAAGTTACAACTGAGATGTTTGAGAAAACCACCGTGAGTGTCATTAGTCTTTTTACCTGACCGAAACCTAAACCTTGAGACACTTGGGTAATATCTTTGATAAGTGAATGTTAGTGCTGACTTTGATTTGCGAATATCCACAGATCGGTAGAGCTGCTGGATATGTTGGATTAGAATAGATTGTACAACAGATATACGGCAGTAGACGTTCTTGATAAGTCTAAAGGCGGTCCATTACATGAACTGCGATGAACTACCCTTGAATGACAATGGCTTGCGTTATGCGTTGAGTGTTTGCGCGTCAGTAATCGACATTCCAAGACGGCGAGGAAGAATCAGTTTAACGGCTAATATTATGCATAATGAATTTGATCTATAAAATGTTTACATCTCACCACATTCAGTTATTCGAACTACCAACTTCGGCCTTCGAGACAGTTTACGAGAATGTCAGCTAACCACTCTATCAATCATTGTATGATAGATAAATTTGCTCACCTATTATTAGCTCCTGTAGGAACGTTTTCTACTTTTCTAACAGTCAATAAACCATCTATTACTCTTCCGAAAACACAATGTTTCCCATCTAAGAATTCTGCCGGAGCACAAGTGACGAAGAACTGATATAACGTGAAAAAGCAGGTCCAATCATCAATGATATTATTCTCTTCCCACAAAAAAAAAGGAAAATCACTGTTCACACTCACTTGACAACCATTAGTCCCAGGACCTGAATTCGCCTATGTATATCCAACAGAATAAGCTTCTAGATTCTTACCTCACTTGTTCTTCAGTCCAATAGCTTGTATCTATGTCGAGAGACGAAAGCCATATGCTCAAGGGTTGGAAGAGCTGGAGTGAATCTGACTTACCATACTTAATAATCCTGGACCGGTATGTTTGACTTTGAAATTCTCATCCTCAAATTGTGCTCCGTATATAGAGAACGAGCCTGTACCGTCATTTCGAATAAAATCACCTCCTTGAATCATAAATTGTGGGATGCTACGGAGTTTCAAGATAGCGAGGGACATTAAACAATGTTAGTAAGTTGATATCGAAGCGATATTGTATCCAGATCGATCATGGGATACAGCCGACTTACACTCTGGGATTCGAAAGATTCATTAGCTATATTACCTCTATCTTGTCATATAGGTAGTTCGCCAACTCACCTGTGGAAAGTAGATTTCTTGAATCCTTGCGGTATAGCATTAACTCTATGTGCATCGTTCCATCAGCTCATCGTCAAGCGAAAGGATCTCACATCAGCTGAATATACATACCTGTGTTCACCGGTACATAGTTGTCTAAAATTCTCTGCTGTCCTGTTGAAGCATACCTTGCATTAACTACGCCCTTGAAGCTCCAAGAAGAAATTTGGATACGGAAGTAGCTCACTTTGGCGTAATATCAGAGAACAGTTCTATTCAAGCAAATCAGCTTTGGACTTTCGAATTCACTTGACTTGAGAAGTTGGTCATAGCAGCTGAAAGAAGGTGCAAGGTGATCTTGACGACTTACCCATCTTTATTCTTCCTGCTGGTGTATCACCTATACTGACATCAAAGAAAACTATAGGTCTCGTTACACCTGCTGGTGGGTCCAGTGATGAAGCCATCTCGGGTGATTGGGATTGAACTCTTTCTTTCGGGAACTATTCGAGGGGAAACAATTTATAGTGTGGCAAAGCCTATCTAGTAGCGGAGTGTAGTGCTTGTACTTGTGCTAGTACTTGTGCTAGTACTTGTGCTTCTGTAATGATCAAAAGGGTGAAGGTGAATGAAGCTGATAGATGGATGTTCAATGACCATAATAATAATAATGATAATGATAATCTCGTTGTGCAATGAGCAACAACATCCCAAATCATGAGATGGGATAAAATCAAATAAACTCATCAATGGAAATATTCAGTAAGTCGGAAATGATCTTGAGCGAAGATGGTAAGGTTATGAAGCCCTTTACTTGCTACATGCCATCTTCTGATATTGTCATTGTTTGAAAGTACACAGATACATTCTTGCATAGAGGAAAGCAAGATATAAATTATCAGCATGGCTCCGAAAGCTAAACAAAGGTGAGTTTCCAAGAAGAACAAATCAGACACTTGATCGCTCTCTTCTTCTTTTCTGGAGACATGCCTTGGAAAAAGCAATGTCGCATCTCACTTCACTTTCCTTCAATCAAGCGATCAAACAATGAAGCGATCATGCCCTTCATAGAAGTATATTCATAGAACGCTCATCTGACCTTTTTTTGTTCTTTCTTTTCTATCTTTAGGCGAATCTTGGTGAAATTAGTATCAACAGCTCTTACAGGATTTTTCTACACAACATCTAGGATTCGAGTTTCTGATAAATTAGCTAAAATCAAATATGATCCTATTGGTAAGTGACCATACTAATGGAAGTGTATAGCCATCTTTTCAATTTTCAATTTTGCGGCTAAACGGAGGTGGTTTATGTCATGTTCCTTTGAGAAACAAGCTGATCTGGATTCAAATTGGGAATAGTAAAACGACATGTCTTATTCACCGAAACAAAGATCAAATAGTCCCATTTAGTGTCTTATATACAAAAAGAAAGTTATTCTCGATCTCTCAGAATTAGGCACATAGACCTCACTCATCTCACAAAAGGAAGATCATGGATAGCTGAAAATCAAAACAATATCATAAAAAATACAAAGAACACATCTCATTCATACCATGCATCTTATACCCCGTTGAGCCTAAACTTCAGTCAGACCATTCACCTCGTGTTAAGACTACTAAACTACCTTCTGGGATTTGGACGTGAGCAGGTTTCGATAATTCCAATTTTGTGATTGATCTTTCTCCATCTGGAACTGGGTAAAGTGAGAGAAGATTGAGGGACTGAATCAAAAGTGGGTGTCAGTACAGTGGGCCTATGGCAGTAGTTGTCACGGGAAACATGGCCGGATCCTCATGAAAACCAAAAACGATGGAAGCCAAACTTCGCTATGTCGTATTTGATAGTTTTAACTTACCTGATCTGTCTCTCCCACTGCCGGCCTTTTCACTTTCCCTCTTTCAATCAGTAAATCCAATATCCTCCCTACAGGCATATCCTAATGATATAAGACCAAATATTCAGCTCGACGATGTGTAGAGGTATGATTCAGATACTCGATGGACTGACATGTGCTACCCAACCCCTTTCCACTTTCCCATCCCATCTCCCGTTTTCTTTCCACCTTTTTACTTTGTTTTGATCTAAATCTATCATCCATTCGAAGAAACTTCTTTCTCCATTCGGTTTGGCTCCTTTGACTAATGGTTCAGATGTCATTCTCACTTTTTTACAATGTATATCCCATAGCTTCTCTGTCTTACTCTTCTTGGTAGTCTGCGGCGTTGTCGTACTTGCAGCTACTGCTTGATCTACTGGATTGCTCGATTCACCTTTAGCAGTGGAAGTTGAGGGGAGCTGATTAGATGGTATTTTGCTTTTAGATGGTATTTTGCTTTTAGTGTTGACAGTATCTTTTGGAGGCGGTGGTTTGGGTATCGTTCTAGTCGAATGTTCAGGGAACTGTTTTGATATCAATTCCCTTGCTTTTGATCGACGATCAAGAAATGCATCATGACGGACATTGTGATCCAAAGGTGAAGTACATGAATGCGATACTTGTGACCGATGCCTACCCATGTTGAAATATACATTCAGCCACAAAATCAAAAACAAATGACTGCCAGCCCAAGCCGAGAAATTTATGTTCAAAGGTAATATAGCTCACTCTACACAGTATGCACCATTGCACCACTGACATCTAATTTCTTTAGCGATGGATTCTTTCCCACCTATACCAGAAATCGATTCTATACTTTCCCTCTCACATTCTTTTACGTCACAAATCCTTTTCCCCCTTTCAAGCCTGCCTGGTCGATGAGATGAAGTAGACGCTGAAAGAATTGAATCGATACATCCATGAGAATGAATATGATTACCGCAATATATCAGGGAACATTCTGGACATTCAAATGGAAGGAAATCGACTAAAGGACATATGGTACATCTACTTCCGGGAGTGAGGATGGACATGGTCTTCCTAGGGCGTTTGGCGATGTCAAGCTATGCCAGAATGTTAAGACTTGTTCTTCTCTTTGACCGTCTGATTAGTCAATGGATCAGACAGATACCTTGTCAGTCAGAGAAATGTCGATTGCTAGAGAGTCTGAAGATTAGGAAAATGCATTTTGAGATGTACTCGTAGTAGTCTTGACAAGTGGAGGGAAGGGATGAAAATTCAACGCGTCAGTCGAGGAACAAAAGTATATTTGGACTTCGGAATGCGATGATTCATGCTGGATGGGTCATTCCTGCCATGACAGAAAGAGATCAGCTCTTGACCCATTCCCAAAGACTACCTTGCCTATACCCCACTCCACGTGGCAGATGTGGCAGATGTGGCACTTGATTAGATGTTCCTCTCACGGACAGATGAGGAGCGTCTCATTGATATTTCATGCATCAGTTGGGTATCATCCATCTGGTCTACCCCATACGATAGCTGAGCTTGTAAGCTCTCCATAAATCTAGATACATCTGGATAATGTATAGGAAAGATTGAAGCCGTTCCAAGTTGATTCAATACCGGTTCGTCCTCTTGCCTGCAGAATCCCCCTTTCACATATTTCTGATACTGCCGAAATCGTTCAAATTGTTTAATCCTCTGTTTTCCCTTGGCGCGCAGATCGCACCTCTCTCTGACTCACACTCTCTCACACAAACACTCTCTCTCTCACTCAGACTAAAAAGAGTAATGAAAGGAGATTAGGGAGAGTGGCAATGGCTACTATAACACCGTAATTCCGATCAAGTCACAGATCACACCATACATGTCGCGGGTTTGACTGGATGCGTTTCGGTTGACTCACCTACTTTCATTCCCCCCCCTTTTCTTGAGATACACTCTCCCCTCTCCCCTTTATAAAAAGATATCAATCAACAACAACTCTCACCAACTGCATTTCATTCCCTCTTTCACATCATCATCATCATCATCGTACATACTTACATATCCAAATCCAAATTCAATTCAAACATACATCAATATGGGTAAGTATATCATCTCTTCTCACATGCATACATGCATATACATACGGTACGAGATGCTGACAATATCAATGTTGGATGCATACAGCTCGAACTAAAGTGAGTACACCAATATCCTGTTTGCGGATGTTTGAATATGATGAGAAAAGTTCTTCCCTTCCTCCTTTCATGCACATACAAATCACCATACATACCAAACCATCCTCGGATGTTGGCGCTTCCACCGCTCACACATCATTATACATTCTTCTTTCATCATTTCACTTCATCATTAACCCCCTCCATGCACATCATCTCATTTGATCATATCCATCACCGGTGCCATGCATGTTCGGGTGCATTTGTCGCCACTCGTTGACGATAAACAATCAATTCGTTATTCCTCCTTTCCTCCGTCACTCGATTTGACCTTTTTTCCTCGCTTTCATCCATCTCATCAATCTTTCTTCCTCCTCTATACGCTCTGATATGGTCGCGAGCCTGGCACGGAACGTATCTAACATGTGATCAATAGCAAACCGCTCGAAAATCCACTGGTGGTAAAGCTCCCCGAAAGCAACGTAAGTTTGCAATCTCCTTCTCTTCTGGTTCATTATTCCATCGTTATAGACGCTGACCAAGTCTTGTTGATCATCTTCATGAACAGTCGCCACCAAGGCAGCAAGGAAGCAAGCTCCTTCTCAAGTTTCAGGAGGTGTTAAGAAACCCCACAGATACAGACCTGGTACCGTCGCTCTCCGAGAAATCAGAAGATACCAAAAATCTACCGAACTCTTGATCAGGAAACTTCCTTTCCAAAGACTCGTCAGAGAAATCGCTCAAGACTTCAAGACCGATCGTAAGTCGCTTCTTCTTCATCCGTAGACCAATCAAGCAGAAACGCTGACACAATCGATGTTTACGAATAGTCCGATTCCAATCTTCTGCTATCGGTGCTCTCCAAGAAGCCTCCGAGGCCTACCTTGTCTCTCTCTTCGAGGACAGTGAGTTTTCTATTTGGCATCTCGACCTACCACCCCTCCTCTTCCATCGCCACTCCTCCCTTTCCTTTCCCCTTTCCATTACATATCATTCTCATGTTCGGCTCTGGACTCTGCAATGACGCTGACCACGACACCTTCTAGCTAACCTTGCCGCTATTCACGCCAAGCGAGTTACCATCCAGCCTAAGGATCTCCAACTCGCTCGACGACTCCGAGGCGAGCGATCTTAAGTGCAGCGATGAACATGTACCAGTCGAGCAAAGTCTTTTGATATAGATCATGTTTGGCTCAGTATCGTTTGCCTTAGCTTAGATCCCATATTTCCGTTTTCTGTTTTCATGTTTCCCTTCAGCGGTACCTTTGTATCTTGAAGCGTTACCTTATCAATTCCATATTCGTTTTTCGCTGTATATACTCTTTATATGTTCCTGTTTTCCTTTCCTCGAGCTGAATTTTCATTCTTAAACGAATAAATCAATATGTGAAAGCCGAGATGTGATGTAAATTGTTCATGTTATTATCGAGTGTGTCTGATGCAATAGCAGCGCCATGCTTGAGTATACACGAAGATAACAGTCATTACGAGTCCGCTGTCTCAGCTGAACAGTGGTACGAGCTTATCTGCCTGACTCTCTCACTCTCCCCGCCAGATTGCGTTATTGCGTTGTGAGTTTATTTGATGGGTTTTGTACACATACATACAGCACATTCAGAGTGTAAAAACGATACTCTTACAACATGAATCACTGACCCTTCTTATCACTCTGATATCACATATTTCTCCCTTCGTCATTGAGAGCTCTTAGAGCAGCTGCCATCTGACCAAGAACCCTCTCTTCGATCCTACTGGCGTACAAACCCACTTCCACTCCTCTCTCGTCTCCTTCTGTAGCTTTCAACCCTTCTGAGCCATGGCGGGATGAAGGTAGAGTGGATGCGAATGGTGTTGGAATATTATTTATTTCGGGTGGACGTAATGTCTGAGGTGATATTCGAGTTGCGTGCAAGTAATACACCGTTTGACGAAGTACGAATTGGATTTTCTATTGTGAAACATTAAGATCAGTCATGAACTTGCCATGAAAGGGGTTAGGAAAGGACCGAATGTCATTGAGTTCAGAGGTAAAAGGCTAGGCCTTGTGTATTTGATGGCCTTGGGATCATGGTGGATAGACTGAATATGAGTGAGAAACTCGAAAATAAACCCCCCCAAAAACTTACATCTAATAAAGTCATATACCTCTCAACAGCTTCTCTCGCCTCGATCCCACTAGTTTCTTCATCATCATTTCCATCAACTTGGTTAGAGGGAGAGACAAGATGTGATAATATCGGTTTGATACAAAGTAATAATTCTGGTATTGCCTAGTGGTGATATCATCATCAGGTTGAGGTAAATCTCACTTGTCATCAGGGTTGTATGTAACATACCTTTTCGACATTAGTCAAAGCCATAAACAGACTTTCAGAATCTAATGAATCTAATTCTAATCCATCAGATATCGAACCTGCCGGAGAAGACATTCTGGATTTACTCCAACGAAATCAGGTCTTGTGTCTCTTCCTGAACCAGTGAGCCTCAATGCGGCGGTGGTCTTGAAAATTCTCTATCCGATTGGGTATACTGTTGCAGACTATGTATTCGTTGAAGAGAAGCAAGAGAATGATATTTGACAGAAGTGGATAAGTGGAGGTGTTCCACTTTGGTTTTCTTTTTTGTCCTGATGGTTGGATTTAAGCGAAATGGGATCTGTTATTGATAATGGATATCTCTTAAATCTTACCATCATCATTCATAGCGTTACGACCATTGCACTGGGACATTCTGCAGCCCATCTTCGAAAGTAGTAGTAAGAGTTTTAGTGTAATTCACGATGGGAAGAGAAAGAATACAGCTTCTTGACGGAGGGATGGTATGTCTCTCAAATCTTTTTGTTCATCCAATCCAGCAATCTCCAGTTCCTTTCGGTTGCTCTGCTTTCCACTTGCCATACTTCACAAAGTTAGCCTGTTCCGTTTTCGCATATCTCTTACTAGCTGAGTCGTCATCTGACTTGATCTTGCTATACGCTTACTATACGCTCACGCTTAGGGAACGACCCTCGAATCATCGGGATATGAAGTATCGTCGGAACTCTGGGGATCAGAATTACTCTATACTGATCCTAAGGCAATATCAGACATTCATGAAGGATACGTGAAATCTGGAGCTGAATTGATCGAAACTTCAACGTGAGTAACGATCTCTTCTCCCCCTCCTATATCTATCATGACCACTGTGATTGATTATGAGGTAAAAGAACCAACAAGTATGGACATGGGATATAATGTGTATTCTGCATTTTCCAAAAGAGTGATATCTTTCTTCCCAGCGCTCTATAGCCAGAAATGAGTTTATTGTATAGTCATTGTCGGCCAGCTGACTTTTATTGTTCTGGTATCTACTCGATTATAGATATCAACTGAATTCCACGAATCTATCTTCCTATCTATCATCTTCGACATCCCTTACTCGTTCTGAATGCGCAAGAGAATCAAGTAGGATACTTCGAACTTCTGTTGATTTAGTCCATCAATCACTTTGTTCATCTTCTGAGTCTTCTGAGTCTTCATCCTCGACCAAACCCAAATCCAAACGTGCTTCCTATCCAGGTGCAGGTGTGGTTTTCTCTTGTGGTCCGTACGGATCATCGTTACGTCCCGGTGCGGAATATTCAGGTTTATACCCTCCTCCTTATGGTCCTTCACTCACCACCAACTCCTTTCCCTCGTCCCCTATCACTCCTTCAAACACACCTCCTCCGCCATCAAAAGAAGAAGAGGAAGCTACAGAATTATTGAGCAATTACCATCTGTCAAAGTTGATGACAGTAGCAACACATGAAGATACTTGGAGGAAAATAGACTGGATAGCATTTGAAACTATTCCTGTTTTACATGAGATCAAAGCTATTCGGAGAACTATGAACAAGCTGCAAGGTATCCTCCGAGAAAGATATCCTGAATCTTTTTCCAGCTCTGATGCAGGCCAAACTCAGCCGCAATTATCGGACGCAGAGGAGTGTGAAAGAGAAAGTCAAACAGAATGGTATAATAAGAAATACTGGATAACATGTGCATTTCCAAATGGTCTACATCCTCAACACGTCTCTAATTCTTCATCAGATTCGAATTCAAATTTAGACTCTAGCTCAAATCATCATGTTTCTGTCAGAGATCTGGTAAACGTTCTGCTGGATGAACAGAATGACCAAAGTATACCTAATGGAATAGGAATTAATTGTACGAATCCCTTATATCTCTGTTCCCTTATCAAGCAATTCAACGAGTCTACTGGATCTCACAATTTCACTCAAACGGAAGCTCTCAACAAGAACAAGAACAAAGACAAGGGGATAACATTCGTACTTTATCCCGATGGCGGATTAGTATATGACGTTAACACTAGAACGTGGTCAACTCCATCCAACGGTCCTAGTAATGCCAGCGAATGGGCAAAAGGGATATACGAAGTTGTTCAATCAATAGAGAGTGCGAAATCCCATCAAGGGACTTATATTTGGGATGGTGTGATCGTCGGTGGTTGTTGTAAGACTTCCTTTGAAGAAATAAGTGCTTTAAGGAAATTGATTGATCAATAAATGAATAAAAGGATATACAATGATTGACAAGAGACAAATCCAGTATGTAAATGTTTATATGCATGATCATGCTAATGAAATGTAACGTGTTCCTGAATGAATTCAAAATTCATGAATGGATAAACACATGGAGCTTATGTGCCAGCTGAACTGAGTAAACAGGATACCATAGGTGTCTCTGCTATACGACAAACTCCATCTACCTCTCTTCTTAGCTGTACCTTGTCATATCTTGACACTTTCCAAACCCTCTCGCATACCTTCGAAATCGTTCTTAGGCAATTTTAAAACCTCAACTACCTTTCCTAATCCAGGCCATGGTTTAGCTGATTTTGATTCACCCGATGAAGACGTCGATCGATTTATGTTGGGTCGATATGAACCTCGAGAAGTGATTGAAAGCATTTGGTTATATACCCAATTCACATCTGTTAATGGAGACAAGTCTGATTGCCTTTCGAGGTGCTAGTAACGTTGACGTCCAACGTAAAGAACGAAAGATTAGTGATTGTGATATGTTGACCTTTTTTACCTGTCAAGAAGGGTGCCGGAGAAGGGATGACTCGACAAAACCCAGAGGATCAACTCACACTTTTCACTTCGTCATAACCCACTTCCATCCCCGCCACTTCTCTCACAATCTCATCACTTCCCAAAGCATGATACAATCTGACATCACGTATACGGAAAAGAACGTTATCTACTCTCAGAAAGAGCCGTGAGAGAATGAAGAATGAGTGAGGCATGATTCGCTGACATTTGAGAAGAGATCAGCATTTTGATTCAATGAAAAGAGATAGGAGCCAAAGGAGCGTTTAATGATGGTGAATAATTCCAGTAAAATGGGATGATTATAACTCATAGATTGACACTCACTATTCTGACATTCAATATCGATTCACCGTTATCATGCAGTTCATCCTCAAATAATGGCACATCATCATAAAACAGTATTCTATCTAGGACAGGATCCTGTCTGGCGAGTAAAGGAAGGGGGAGTGAATGAGTCGGGGACGGTCTAAATGTCTACAGAATCCATTAACATACAATAAGCTTAGAAATTCAAGCTACACGATTATCCCTAACGCTGTCCTGCATCATTAGGTACACAAATAAAACTCACAGAAGGTCCAGAAGTTGATCCAGCATAACAAGTTGAATATGTCCAATCATGAGGTTTAACAGGTTTTGACGGTATATTTAAATCCCCAGAAAATGCATTAGGAGATGACCTATTCAACATCACATGTGTTAGCATATTCCTGCACCTTCATGACAGTGATTCAGCATATAAAGTTGGAAAGTCCGGCACTAGATAGGGTGGGGCAAGTACCTCTGAGCTTACCGAGATTTCCACTGTTCAGCCATACTGACTTTAACACCACCACCAAAACTCTCTTCCCATCCTTCACCAGTAGCCACTCCAGCTAAAGCCTCCAAGCTGTCAAATACGACTTCGACCTGACTCTCTTCTTTTGAAGCCGAAGTCGAATCTGACGCTGAAGCTGAAGGTATTCTAGATCCAGATGGGTGTGAAGAGGTAGAAGGGGAATATGATAGTCTCAATGAGTTATTACCAAATGTCATTTCGGGTAAAGGTAAACTCAATGACTTCTCTGCTCTATTTTCACCAAAATCCAACTTGGATTAGCTTTCCGCACAGATTTGCTTGTTCACGCTGAGTGGTAATAGTGAGAGAGATCACCCACGCATCAATCTCTTTACCGTTCAGTATCGGTCTCTTGACAGCCTCAATCTTCCATGAACCGATATTGATAGTTTGGACATTCGGTGTTTTGTCAATTGTGTATTGAGGATTGAAATTTGAATTGGGGAGGAACGCTGGAGCAGGGGTAAAAGGAGGGGCGGATGTCATTTCGGAAGTCAAGAACTGATTCCCAGGTCACAGATAGGCCGTTGTGCTACTGCTACAATGATGGAGATTGTTAGATGAGTACTTGAGCTTCATTCCATAAGTTGAAAGTGACTTCGATAATAATGTTGATCGATACGAGTATCGTCAGAAAAGTGACTTGCAACACGTGCACGGTGAAAGATGACTTTCCCACGGTCGTCTTGCTGTATGCCCATACGCAAAACAAACAGTGAGCTTTGATGCTGGACGGGGTATCATGGTATATAAGTTGGGATAACACTGTAGGCATAGAATGCATGCACGACTGTAAATCACTTGTTATCTCTTTCCTCTCACGACAACTCTCTTCATCTTCGGCGCTTTATCTTTTGTGCTTTCTTCACCACCTGCGATACTCAATCCCTGCTTCTTTGCTTCTTTTTCACTCTCTTTATCTCTCTTTATGGCGGCTACAGCTACACCAGCAGGTACCACTGGAGAATGTAATGGTAACCTATCATCTAAAGTTGGGATAGGTTGAGGTGCAAGGGGTGGTCTCGTAGGTAATTTAGGAGGAGGTAAAACGACTTTAGTAGATTGTTTAACCATTTGTTTCGAATTTGAATTTGAATTTGATTTTGATTTTGATTTTCCTTTACCGCTACCTTTTTTACTGGATGAAGAAGGTGCTGTTGTAGTGGAAGTTGAAGGTTTGATTGATCGTTTGGAAGGTGCGGATGATGGATTGAATATTATAGTGGGATTTCGTTGTCGAATTTGATCAGATAAATGTTTATATAATTGTGTTCCTACGATAATGGTACAACCAATATCAGTATCATCCACGCTTCGCTTTGAGTCAATGTAGCGTAAGAGTAACTCACTATTTTTGATGATGGGATTCACGAATTTCCCTTCTTTCATGATTTGAACTTTGACACGTCCTGGATTTTCCCAATCTGCAGGATGACATCTGTCAGGCTATTATTTGTACGAGATGTCAGTTCATTATTCTGCTGTTTCTAATGACATATGTCACCCCGATAGCAGAAAGAGGCGAACGACTCACCTCCAACACACTAGGTAGACCTAAAACTCTACAAGCTTGAGCAATTTGAGTAGCTTGAGGCCACCATACTGAACTTTTTCTGGGTACTCTTCTTCCATCGTTGATCGATACTTTCGCATCGAAGTACAAAGGATAAACTGTGTTCCATCTGTGTTTGGACCACATAGTATGAGTACGAGTACCGAAATCAACACTTTCATAGGTATGACCATTATGCTCACTCACCCTTTGTATACACTTGGATCACTAGCTACATGAGCATTACCAAATTGTTTCTTTAATCTTTCTAATCTTTCATCTTCTGCAGCTTGCAATTTCATCATATCACCCATAAACCCACCCATCGGTGTATTAGGATTCACACCTGGTCCTCCACCTCCTGGTCCAGCACTTTGCACAGGTCTTAATTCATCATCATCTCTTTGAACTAATTTACCTTTGCCATTCCCAGATCCCGATCCCGGTGGAGGAGCTTTCGCCCCTTCACCAAATACCCCTCGTGATTGTTCGGCCAGTTTTGAGAAATCCATATCGTTGTCGTCGTCATCGGAAATCTCCTCCAACAAGGCTCCTTTTAGTCCTGTGTCAGGCAATGCTCGGGGTTTGGAAGAAGATGGTAAAGGGATATCGGTGTCATCGTCGAAATAATCTTCTACTGTTGGCATGATGCAATGTGACTAATTTGAAGACTGGGGCGGTACTCTCACAGACTGAGTTGGCAGGAATTAATGCTATGAATGCATGAAAGATAGCATTGAACATATACCTATCCCAACATCAACAAAGCGACAGCGAAGGGAAAGCAAGCTACGGTGGGGTATGGTGAGATCGGTGATATACGGAGTTATGTCGTCATCATCGTTTGAGGCGCGTCTCTCCATATGTTTGAATGGGGCCCCCCTCGACCTGGGTTATAAACTACTTAGGTCGTGTCACACACATAGTGATCAGTTAATTGGCACAAACCCCCCCATTCATATTAAACTATATATACATATATATTATACGTGACATCCTTTTCTTACATCATTCCATACCACTTTAACAAGTCAATCTACCAGATAGATTGGGATCAACCATACTGCAGGTCAGATATCATCAGAACGGTCTCACAACTCTCTTCAATTACCTTTTCGCGTTCATCGGCCACCCATTTTTGAGCTTGGTATTTCTAAAGCTCCACTTTGACATATCCTCGCCATGGCTTCACCCGCAACTCAGACCGCTAATGCCATCGCGGCAATTACCAATCGTTCAAATATCGTTATACCAGAAATTGATTTCACTCAACATCAACTGGAGAATGGTGACGTTGTCAGTACAACAGAAAGAGTAGTCAAAGATGTGAGTGTCCTTGAAGTGGATTATGACGTCCGTGGCGGGTGGCGAGCAAAGCAAAGAAATCAAGCAGAGAGAGAAGTTCACGGCGTGGAGACAATCAAGTCGGAAATGGTCATGCTGATACACGATGATTTAAATTATATGTATAGGTACAAGCACCGGCAATGTATCTACCCACAGAAGATCAATTTTTCTCAAAACAAGATAAAAGTAAACCTGATATCGCGTTTCTCAAAAATCACTTTTATAGAGAAGGCAGATTAACGGAAGAACAAGCTTTATATATCTTGGAGAAGTGAGTTTAGAAGTGTTTATCGGAAAACGGACACTGATATTCATTTACCCAAAAGAGGTGGAGAAGTTTTACGGAATGAACCTAATCTGTTAGAGGTCGATGCTCCTATCACAGGTAAGCTATTACCGTGTATTTTTGTTTAAGTCACAAGAGGGGAATGCTGACACCCGAATCTGTAGTTTGTGGTGATATCCACGGTCAATACGTAAGCTGTCCGTCTCGAGCTTCACAAGATTCAGCTGATTGACACTTGAAACAACAGTATGATCTGATGAAGCTTTTCGAAGTTGGAGGTAATCCCGCTGAAACACGGTATCTCTTCTTGGGTGATTATGTAGATCGAGGATACTTCTCTATCGAGGTGAGCTACCTTGGTTGCTATTAGCTCATCTAGCTGACTCTCTCATCTGCAGTGTGTGCTATACCTTTGGTCATTGAAAATGTGGTACCCAGACACGCTTTTCCTTCTTCGAGGTAACCATGAATGTCGACATTTGACTGATTACTTTACTTTCAAGCTTGAATGTGAGCTTTTCGTCACGTCACAGGCCGTGGGCGGTATAAGCTGATGCTTTTTTCGAAAGGTAAACACAAATACTCCGAAACAGTATATAATGCATGTATGGAAAGCTTCTGTAACCTACCTTTGGCCGCTATAATGAACAAACAATTCCTTTGTATACATGGTGGATTATCCCCTGAACTTCATACCCTCGATGATCTTAGAGCGGTATGTTTCAGCTGTTTCGAACAGGTATCTGCGAAAAGATCAAGCTGATTGAAGTCGATTGTATAGATCAATCGATTCAGAGAACCTCCCACTTCGGGATTGATGTGTGACATTCTCTGGGCGGATCCATTAGAAGACTTTGGTTCGGAAAAGACAAATGACACTTTCTTACATAACCATGTGAGAGGTTGTAGTTACTTTTTCACGTGAGTTGTCTGGCATATCATCATTGTTTCCCTTTCATAACTGACAACTTGAACCGAGTTAGGTATAATGCAGCGTGTCAATTCTTAGAGAGAAACAACTTATTATCGATCATTCGAGCCCATGAGGCTCAAGATGCAGGGTGAGTCTTGACAACTGTTGACAGATTCAAAGAGCTGACAATGATCGTGAAGCTACCGAATGTACCGAAAAACCAAGACTACCGGTTTTCCTTCTGTCATGACCATTTTCTCGGCACCCAACTACCTTGATGTGTACTCCAACAAAGCGGCTGTGCTGAAATATGAGTCTAACGTGATGAAGTGAGCTACCATTCTCGATCTAATCCAGATGCACGGTTGACGGCTCGCGTAGTATCCGACAATTCAACTGTACACCTCATCCATATTGGTTACCCAACTTCATGGATGTGTTCACATGGAGTTTGCCTTTCGTTGGAGAGAAGAGTGAGCGGGAAACCCTCTGACCAAACATGGGATTAGGAGCTGACTTGTTTTCATAGTCACTGATATGCTCATTGCTATTCTGAACTGCTGTACTAAGGAAGAATTGGAAGAAGAGGAGGAAGAAACCCCTATGGCTATCACTCCAGAGACACCAGAGGGTGAGTCTGATGGCATGAAACTGTTACATAATAACATGCTGATGATCTTAAATCCAGTTGAGGACTCTTCAGCGGAAAGGCGACGTATCATCAAGAACAAAATCCTGGCTGTCGGAAGGATGTCTCGTGTATTCGCTTTATTGCGGTGAGCTTTACAAACGATTTGACGTACTGTGATTGAGCTGATTAGATTTCATCGTACTTCAGAGAGGAGTCCGAAAGAGTATCCGAGCTCAAATCAATATCGGGATCGAACACTCTACCTGCGGGTATGTTAGCTTCTGGGGCCGAGGGAATAAAGGAGGCTATCCAAGGGTTCGATGACGCGTGAGTAGCTGTGCAAAGGCCTCTCATGAACACAGCTGACGTTGCATGCGTAGACGAAAGAGTGATATCGAGAATGAGAGATTACCACCTGACATCATAGACGTGAGCTGATCATTGCGTACGAACCTGAACCATCGAGCTGACATGTAACATATAATAGCCTGATGAAGAAAACCCTGCTTCGCCCAGTGGAACTACACCTCATACACCTGATGAATCGACTTCACCTATTATGGAGTCATCACCTTTCGGAAGCGGTGTCAGTATACCATCACCTTCAGCCCAATCACCTGGAACACCCGGAACACCTTCATCACCTGGAGGAGGAGGAGGTATGACTTGGAGAAGAGGACATAACAGACAAACTTCCTTGGGTACAACAAAAACTTCACCTTCAAACAGAAGAAGATCATTAGAAAATACAATGCACCTCATAAGGGATGTAGTAGATGGTAAAGACGCGAATGGAGATGGTCAATTGGAAAGATTAGCTGAAGTTATAGCTAGTCCAACGAGAGGTAAAGAGTAATCATTCGCCTGTGCTTAGTTTCCGTGTCTACCATCCTGAAATTACTGTATACATACATATATCATTCATTTCGTCTCGATCGATCAATTAGATTCATTCTGTGTCCAAAATCCCGAATTCGAAAAAAACCCAATATGACCAGCCATATGCCTGATTACTTAAATTGTGACAGAAAATTCGCACATTAATCTTGTGGTATAGATGACTATCTCGTCCACTGCTTGTCCGTTCGTTCGTGTATATACCCATTGATCTTTCCATTTATAGCTTATTCAGTCTTGTAGTAGTGATGTCGAAACGAAGAAAAACATGCATATATGACTATTGAATCTAGTGATAGCGTTACTCCAGCATGTATGATGGTTGAAGATTCAGTGTTGGTGGAGGAAATCAGTGAAATGACTGTCATATTTCTGGAGGAGAAAGGCCAGACTGTCTTGGCATCATACATCAATGTCATCCTGCTGGTATGATGGTCATACTGACGAGGGAAGTACGATCTGCTCATACCATTTTCATACTAGACTTGTACATTCCATTTCATTTTCTGTCATCACCTATACCAATCAATCACTTATTCTTCATTTCCTGCTCCGGCTTGACCGCTCTGAATAATGACTCATATAAAACCCTTCCTTCACACCTTAGATAGGTGATATTCTTTTCCTTAGACTAGTCAAGAAGACTAGTAATAACCAAGCATAAGATTCGAATTGATCTTTTGACACGAACAAAATACCTATTGGATTTGGGAAATGGGACATTTGACAATTAGCAAAGTGCAAGTGAATTTTTCCGATTTTATCGCTTTTGCCAGAACTCTGTTTTTTCGTCTTTTCTGGACTCACCTTGGCAAAGTACAGCTTTCACGATTTGAGCAGATAAACCTTTATACCATCCTTTCCAACCATGTTCTTTATACACTGAACTTAGTAAAGATAGGGCATGTTTATGATGATGATGATATTTATGTGAATGTTTCTGCGTTCCTATCAAACCAGGTCTCTTGTTACCTGTTCCCTCCCCTCCTTCAGAAGACGATTTAGGTAAATCAATAATCGCTGAACCGAATGAAGGAGGTGCAGAAGCAATTGATGCGTATGATGGAGTTGGATTCGTACTTTCTTCTGATGCTTTTTCGACGTTGGTAGAACGACCTGTGCTTGTCGAAGATGATGAAATCGATGGCTTGTCAATTGGGGATTGGTGTTCATGATCATATTGAATTTCTTCAGGTGTAGCTTTCGCCTGAAGTCTTACTTTAGCCTGTGAAGTATCGTTCGGTTCTTATCAGTAAGATTTTTTCCAATCCGTCTTGTCCCTCCGCAGAGTCTCACTCACAAAGATGTATGGATAAGTAACTATAGTAGCTAAAGTTTTACTTCCAACACCCAGCCAGAAACTTTCGGCTACACCTAATTTACCTCCTGCTCCACCTACTTTACCAACGATCACACCATTGCTAGTTAATAAATCCTTTTGTGATAATCTCCAAGTTTTCAATCTTTCGAAAACACCATAAGTAATTGCAGGATTGACAGTCAGAACTAAACCAGGTTTTAATCCTGTCCATAATCCTGTTATACCTTTTTCATTTATTATCTCTTGTGCAGTGTCATATAAGCTTGGTGCCTGTGCTCTGAAATTGTTCACTTTTCCACTGGTTGAAGTGAGAGAAGAAGGATGAGGGGGCTGCCATAATTGTTGACGAGTAGCTATGACTTGTACTGGTATAGTAAAGATTTGAGCTAAAGCACCAGCTAATGCACCTAACAACAATTCCATAGAAGTTGATAGACTTGTAGAACTTGTCTTTGTAGTCAAGTTGGATCTGTTGGAGAGTCGACGAAGATATGATGTTCGAAGTAACGTATGAAAGAAGAAATAAGCGAATTCTGCACCGTGTTCAACGATTTATCGTCAGTAACAATACCATTGCTCAGATATAGAACTTGAGATATGATACAACGATGATTGGCAGGATTTTAATGGGATATAGACTCTTGATTTGGGTGTAAGATAAAATACACTCACGCTGAGAAAACGTCCCAAGCATACTAGCTCCAAATCCATGGAAAGCACCACTTATACCTTCTGTTTTCAATATACGTAAAAGCATCATTAACATTCCCCACTTCTTAGCTTTCTTAGCGAAATATCTCTTGATCATAGCAACTTGTTGATTCCGTTCACGTCCTGAGGAGGTGGTCGATGTTTGCTGTGTAGTCGAAGGTAAAGAGTCATCCTTGACTTGGATATCGCCATTGTCATTGTCATTATCGTCGTCGTCATCATCATCTTCTGCTTGAAGTCTTGTTTTCACAGTATCAAGTGGATATACCGCTCTGACAGTCTCACAGGATATCAGCTTGTAGGATCGTATGCGAAGCAGCTTATTTACCAAGTCAGAACAGTGAAAATACTCACGCATTAGCAAATACAGACCCTAATGCACCTGCTAGAGCTGACCCGAAAGGTGTCAGCGGTGGATGAGCGTGGGGAGCCATTTCTACTTGGTTCTAAACCGCACGACTTCCTAAGCAAATATCGGGTATCTGGCCCCACAGTTCAAGGCGCTCTGGCAGCTAAGCCTTCACTATACACTTTGGATTGAAAGTGCTGGATATTCTTATCTGGCGACAGTAGAGATATTGGCAAGATTGCTATTTTATTGTTATCATCCATGTTTGATTTTTCTCTTCCTTCGACGGGGGGAACTAATAACAATCTTCATATTCGGGTATCATACTAGAGTGATTTAACCGGTTGCTTGCCCATTGCTTCTCCTGATCAGAACCATTCTATACTCGAGTGTATCATTAGGATAATTTCCTAATTACCCGTTGAGGTTCCATTACAACCATTACAAAAGTTATTTCGGATGCAATCAATCACTTGGCAAACGTCATCAACCCCGTGGTTTACGCGTGCTTTTCATCTCTGTTCTGATTCAGTTATGCTTTGTCGCTTAGTTACAGCATAGCAAGTGAAGTTCAGTCGATCATGCTGGTGTTCTATGATGTGATACGAGCGAGCGTTCTCGCATGGATCTATCCTCATTACTGTAACCATACACATACCTCCAATCAACATATACACGAGGTTGACACGTCATACATTACCTTTGTTCTCCCTTTTCTTCGGAGAAGCACAGATCGCAATACCCCTGTTCCCCCACGTTTCTTCACCTCGAGGATACAAAGAGCTACAAGAGGGCTTTATCTCTCCTGCTTTTCCTCTTCTTCCTCCTTCCCTCTTTCATAGTAGCCTACTCCCACTATGCCAGATACAGAAGCTGCGTTGGCAATAGCCAATGCAGCCAATAACAATAACAGCAATGTGGAATCACAATCATCTACATCAACGTCCACACCGAAAGGCCAACCTCGACTAAGAAGACTAGCTTCGAAACCACTTAAGATGGCAGCGTCGACATTCAGACCACGAGCTTCATCAAGAGGGACTTCACCTGGACCTTCTTCTGAAACCGCTACTCTGGCTTCATCGGATTCAGCTTCAATGAGCCACGGCCACGGTCACGGTCATGAGAAACATGGAAGGTTTAGGAGAAAATCGAGACATCAACATATACCTAATGGTTCAGCTGGATTAACACCCGCACAGATAGCTTCGGCCGCTAGAGGACCAAGGAAACCGCTTGAAGGTGAAGAACCTGCTGCTTATCTCAGAGTAAGAGTAGTAAGCGCAAAAGGTTTAGTTGCAAAAGATAGAGGTGGTACTTCTGATCCGTAAGTGACACCAAACCATCCTTTGACTATCTATCATCAACCCTATTGTCTTTAGCCGCTTGCTAAGATGCTATGTAACATGTGATATACACAGATTCCTCACTTTGCTCATGCCCCCTTCTTCGAGACATTCAACCAAAGTAATCAAGAAATCACTCGATCCTACTTTCCCTCCTGAAACAAGTACATTTGATTTCCCAATTCACCTCAGTTTGACAGGGGTGATCGGTGGTAGAGGTATCGAATGTGTACTCTGGGATAAGGTGAGCTGGCATCCAACATAAGGGGTATCCGATTGTTAACTCATGGGAATCTTCGATTAGGATCTTATGCGTAAAGAATACATGGGTGAACTCGCTATCCCTGTCGAAAAATGGTTCCCAGAAGGAGATATCCATTTATGGAACGAGAATGTTCCTGTGAGCTATCTCATCTCCAATACCATGGTACCGAAATCTGATAAACGATATAGCTTCTTACGCAACGCCTTTTATCTACCCGACGGAAGCACACAGTTAGTGGTTCAGTCTCCTTCCAGGTCGGTTTCATCCCGCCAAAAGATGCTATCAATCCTGAAGACGCACTCAAGAAAGTCAGACGAGTCCATGGATCACTTGTAGAACAAGCCGGTGTCGGAAGAAGCTCAATTGGCATTCTTGGTGTTCCTGCAGTAAGTGGTTTCGTTCTGATCATACATATCGCAGGCTGACACTCAATCTATCGTTGTAGCACAAAGGTATTGGAACGGTAAAAATGCGACCTGAAGAACCAATCAAACCTTCCCACATGCTGAAGCCCACTTCGGTGGTAGCATCTGCTGTTTCTGGCATAATGTCCTCCATGACAGGTGGACATAAGACTGTTCCACTCACAGATCAATCTTCTCAGCCACAAGTAGATGCATATGAGGAAGGGGAAGTTGACGATGACGAAGATCTTCTTTCCGATGACGGCATGTCAAGCTCTTCCTCAGACGAATTCGAAGATGCTCTTGACGATGATGATACGCCTACGGGTCTCAATGAGTCACCTTCGGCAGTTGAGAACGTGATTGCAGGTATCAGTGGGCAAACTGCCGGTCTACCCGATGCTAAATCTAGTAAAGCAGGAGAAAAAAAGGATGGTGGAGGTTTATTGACTCCCGCTTCAATCCCTCCACCCAAAACACCTGCTAAAACGAGTCCCCAAGGAGACTATTTCGCCCCTTACCCAATGATTAAAGGTACTTCAGGTGATTCAGCTGTTGGCACTCCAGGTGTAGTTACTCCGGGAGGAACTAAACTGCGCCGACCATTATTCAAACGTGGCAAGAGTAAAACAGAGTCTTCCATCCAGAGTCAACCTATCGAAAAGAAGAAATCGAAGGGATTCAACTTTGATGCTAATCAAGGTAGAGAAGTTTTGGGTATTGTTATTCTGGAAATCAAAGGTGCAGAGGACTTACCAAAACTAAAAAATGGTGAGTTCTAGCTATGAAGGGTGGTTCATTATGGACAAAAGCTGAATGACTCTGCTTAGCTCTGAAATTCTCCTTCGACATGGACCCGTTCGTCGTCATATCCTTTGGTAAAAAGGTTTTCAGGACCAGAGTCATAAGACATTCTCTCAATCCTACTTGGGATGAAAAGCTCCTCTTCCACGTCAGAAGACACGAAAGTACCTATACAATGCAATTCTCCGTACTTGACTGGGACAAGGTATTCATAATAATCTGTTATTCTTCATTGACTTTGCTGATGCCCGGAGCAGGTTTCCGGAAATGACATGGTCGGAACTTGTACTTTGCCTCTTAGCGAACTGATAGCGGATGCACCAAAACCCAATTCTGAGACTGGTCTCTATGAAAAGGAGGTAGACGGTAAACATGAAATGAAGGAGTTCACGGTCAGTCATCCATCATTTTCAGACAAAGGGATCGTGCTGATAAAATCTCACAGCTCAACGTTTCAACTGATAAAGATATGCCTTGGGAAGCAAGACATTCCCCTAAGCTTACCGTGAGGGCCAAATACGAACCATACGATGCTCTTCGACAACGCTTCTGGCGACAATACATCACTCAGTATGATGCCGATGACTCAGGCTGTATGTCGTACACCGAGCTCACCGCAATGCTTGACTCGCTCGGCTCCACACTTACTCGACGTACCCTCGAAGGTTACTTTTCCAGCTGTGGCAAATCCGCCGAAAAAGATGAAATGACCATTGATGAGGTCATACATTGTTTGGAAAAAGAAGTGACCAAATCGCGTTCTGAAAAGGAGAAGGTATCAGGTGATGAACTCGTTCCAAGCGGATCTAGTGTAGGAGAAACGTCGTACTCTGTATCTGCACAACCTACTCAAGAAGGATTAGATATGACTGGACCACAGGGAAACATCTCTCCTGGTGTCGATCCGGACGAATTAGCTGAGCATATCATGCAAAGTCGACCGAGAAACGATGACGAATCAGAACCTGCTGGTAACATCGAAAAAGTCGAGCCTGGTGTACCTGCTGTCAAAGTTGAAAGAACAGCAACTATGGATGGAACGACAATGGCTTCCAATGAGCCTGCCGACGGTACACTAACACCCGGATCACTATTCTCTGAAAATGAAGATATCGATAACGAATTGTCGTCAACTGATGACAGGGAGAGAGTAATCAATATCAAAACTTGTCCATTATGTCATCGACCTAGATTAGGTGAAAAAACGGAACAAGACATAGTAACTCATTTAGCAGTATGTGCATCGGCAGATTGGTCAAGAGTGGATAGGATCGTAACTGCGAATTATGTCACTTCTTCTCAAGCACAAAGGAAATTCTTATCTAAGATCGTCAATAAAGTAGCGATAGGAAGTTATGCCCTGGGTGCCAATTCGGCTAATATATTAGTCCAAGATAGACGAACAGGTCAATTGCAAGAGGAGAAAATGGCTGTAGGTTTCTTCTTTTCGCCCTTACATCTAAAAAAATGTTTGTGTTGACACGTCCCATGTGATATAGGTGTATGTTAGATTGGGTATCAGAGTCTTGTATAAAGGTGCAAAAGGTCAAATGCACGGTGCAAGGGGTAAGTGAAGTTTTTGGCTCAAGAGTCTCCGATTGCCTGAAACTACTACTGATTCCCTCGCATCGAATCCGTTAGCCCGAAAATTGCTTAAATCCCTCTCTGTTAAACAAGGATTAAAGTACGATTCACCATCTTCAGCAGTGGACATACCTTCATTTATAGCATTCCATAAACTTGACGTCAATGAGATTCTAGATCCACTTGATTCGTTCAGGAACTTCAACGAGTTCTTCTACAGGAAACTGAGACCTGATGCGAGACCAGTAGAAGAACCAGGAAATGAAGGTAGATTGGTTTCCTGTGCGGATTGTAGGATGATGGCTTTTGAGACTGTCAATGAAGCTACTCAAATCTGGATCAAAGGGAGAGAATTCACAGTCGCAAGATTACTGGGTCCAAATTACAAAGATGTAGCGGATAGGTATGAAGGAGGTGGTTTGGGTATTTTCAGGTGGGTCATTGCGCAAGCAATTCTCCTTGGCTTGGTTATATAGGATGAATGAAGTTTGACGTATTTAACTGACTCACTCTTTCGCTGTTCCTATAAAACAGACTCGCCCCGCAAGATTATCACCGATTCCATTCACCTGTCAAAGGTAAAGTGGGTAAAATGACGATGATAGATGGCGAATACTACACAGTGAATCCTCAAGCTATAAGGACTACTCTAGATGTATATGGGGAGAACGTCAGGAAGGTAGTTCCTATTCAAAGTGAAGAATTCGGTCTAGTCATGACTGTATGGGTTGGTGCTATGAGTGAGTAGCAAAGGGATATAATCTTTCGAAGGAGATGTTGCTAATCTTTGGATGTGTCGTCATAGTGGTCGGAAGTATCTTGACGACTGTCGAAGAAGGTCAAGAAATAAATCGAGCTGAGGAATTAGGTTATTTCGCTTTCGGTAAGTTTTTAGTTTGATTTCTCAATGAATAGCGCAAGGATGTTAGCTGATTGTGTCGAATTCATCGACAGGTGGATCAACCATAGTCTGCTTATTCGAGAAGGGAGCAATGAAGTGGGATGAAGACTTATTACAGAATGGTAGAGCAAGTATTGAAACTCTTGTCAGGATGGGAATGGGCCTCGGTAGAAGTACGAGGAAGGGGGGGAACGATGTCGTCACGCCAGGCGAGAAGTGATATTCGATTGACCCAAGAATTTAAATGAAAGAATCAAGATTCAAGGCAAAGTATCACGCAGAATCGTATACAAGGAGAAAGTGCAAGTATGATCCGAACCGATGGACGTTTACTTTATTGATTGATGAGACGATCGCGATTGGTGAAGTCGCTTTGGGGAAAGCCGTCTTTGCATTGAATCGGCTTGTATTTGGATCTTCAAAAAGCAACAGAAAAGTTATATCTTATACAGTAACAGCAACGATAGATGTGTGCATAGATGATGATAATGACATGATATGAGCATGAATGTGAATATGAAATATGAATTATTATGAAAAGTGCCACGTTCAATGGACAATGGACAAATCAACTGGTGACGTAGTGAGAGGAGAATGAGAGAATCAACACAGCCCTTCACATTCCTCGGTCTATCATTCTATCCATCCGTCCATCTGTCCATCTACCAACTCATCCTCATCCTAGCTGATATCACATTCCACATCTCAAACAAGAACTCATAGTCACTTAGTCACTGAAGATCAGAAGAAATAGGAGATAAAGATGCAAGCTATCAAATTAGGAAAGAAATATCCTGATTTGAAACAGGATGAGATATTTGATCTTATCAATAAATTCAGGTGAGTCAATTGCCCATTCGTCGTCCTCTTGTACGGCTTTCCCCTTCTCTTGAAACCTTGGTTCAGTCAGCCGGAGAAAGCTGATGTTCAAGTGGACGTTCACGCTTGATAGACAAATAGACGTAGAAGAAAAAGGTAGTGTTGATAAAGCAACTGTCATTTCGGCGTTGCAGAGTAACGGAGAAGCTGATTACGATTCTGTGAGTATTCTACTCTTCCTCCCTCTCTCTGTGGTTTTCCCAGGAAACTCACGATTTCATGAATCCGATCCAAAACATGTGCAGAGATAAGAGGGTATCGTCGGACTTGTGCTAATGACTCTGCATCTAGGCAAGAGAAACACTCAAACATGTCAGCATCGATTCTTCAGGTAGAGTAGAATTAGAAGATTGGGTACAACTTCATTCTTTACTGAGAACAGCGAAGAATGCACCTACGTGAGTATTTGTCGCGCATCCGGTGGGCTATTCCGTCATGAGAAAGAACTTGTGCTGAAAAATTAGCACGTACACAGATTCGAGACTACCAAAGGAAGGATCTCGGTCAAAGGTACTGCGGGAACAAACGCCCAACATACTATCAACGAAGATGAGAGAAGTTCATTCACGGATCATATCAATGCTGTGAGCTCAAGGTCGGCTCCGATCTTTGATTGACTATCTGAGCTGATGTACAAGGATTATCGTGTAGGTCCTCGCTGGAGATAAAGATATAGGACATCTCTTACCTATCCCTACGGATAATATGCAACTCTTCGACGAAGTCAAAGGTCAGTGCAGCTGATATCCTTCTGAAGCCTCTTTTTGGTGTTCATACCTTAGCTGACACTAATCTAATAGACGGTCTTATCCTTTGTAAACTGATCAACGATTCCGTTCCTGATACCATTGACGAGCGAGTATTGAATAAACCATCAGGTGCCAAAGGTAAACCAAAACCATTAAACGCCTTCCAAATCACCGAAAACAACAATATCGTCATCACTTCTGCAAAAGGTATCGGATGTTCAGTGGTGAATATCGGCCCATCAGATATTGCAGAAGGTAGAGAACATTTGATTTTAGGTTTGATTTGGCAAGTCATTAGAAGAGGTTTATTGTCTAAAATCGATATCAAAATCCATCCTGAATTATACAGATTATTACTTGATGATGAGACCATGGAAGAGTTTTTGAGATTACCTCCTGATCAAATCCTTTTGAGATGGTTCAATTATCATTTGAAAGCTGCCGGTTGGGCAAGAAAGTGAGTCTCTCACATACAGGTCAATTCAAAACCTATGATAGCTAATCATGTTTTTGATATTGATATCGTTTTTAGAGTCGAGAATTTCTCCAAGGATGTATCAGATGGAGAAAACTATACAGTCTTACTCAACCAACTAAAACCGGATGAATGTTCAAGATCACCACTTCAAACCAAAGATTTACATCAAAGAGCGGAACAAATCCTTCAAAACGCAGATAACATTGGGTGTAGAAGGTTCCTTACTGCTAATTCATTGGTCTCCGGAAACCCTAAATTGAATTTGGCATTCGTCGCAAATCTGTTCAATACTTGGCCTGGATTAGCACCTTTGGAAGAAACGGAGGCTCCTCCTCCTATAGAAGATTTCGATGCTGAAGGAGAGCGGGAAGCTAGAGTTTTCACCTTGTGGTTGAATTCATTAGACGTCGATCCAGGTGTATACAACTTGTTTGAAGATCTCAAGGTGGGTCAGACTTCTCGTATTGCTGTCAGAGCGTAGTAGCTGGGAGTTGTGCTGATACTGTTTGCTACTGCTGAAACAGGACGGTAATGTACTACTCCAAGGATTCGATAAAGTCATCCCAGGTTCAGTCATCTGGAGAAGAGTATCAAAGCCTAAAGAGGGACAAGAATTATCAAGATTCAAAGCGGTTGAAAATACGAATTATTCAGTTGATTTAGCGAAATCAAACGGAATGCATATTGTCGGAATCCAGGGATCAGATATCGTCGATGGAACGAAAACGTTGGTATTAGGTTTGGTATGGCAATTGATGAGATTATCAATCAATCAAACCCTGGCCAGTATATCTAAAAATGGTAAAGGTGTTACAGATCAAGATATGGTTAAATGGGCCAATGAAACTGTTAAAAAAGGTGGTAAATCTTCAACGATGAGATCGTTCAAAGATCCTTCTTTGTCAAATGCAGTCTTCTTCTTAGATTTACTTAATGGTGTAAAACCTGGTATTGTAGATTATACATTGGTCACTCAAGGCAAAGATCAAGAAGAGAAGAGGATGAATGGTGAGTTTTGACTTCTGATTGAATCTCTACAGTTGCCTGTAATTTTGGAATTTGTTGAAGAGTGAGACTGATGGATGATTGAATACTTTTATTCATAGCCAAACTTGCCATCTCAATTGCAAGAAAGATGGGTGCTTTGATTTTCCTTGTTCCAGAAGGTGAGCTTGCTTGAGATTCACACTTTCAGCTTCGCGATAGATCGAGTATTAACGTCAAATTTGCTCTCGATAGATATCGTCGACGTCAGACCACGACTTGTAAGTGATTGTGGTCATTGCCCATGCGAATACAGGCTGATTTATTTCGCTCAGATCCTTACATTCGTCGGAGCTTTGTGGTCAGCTTCTCTCCACCAATAATAGTAAATCGACATTCGGTGCTGGACCGTATGTATGTGTGCGCAAAAAAAGAACCGAAACGTAGATGAAGAAGAGTTCAAGTTGTCTGTTACCAGGAATAATGTTGGATATGTATTTATAAACTCACTTAGATCCGATACAATCTATCCATGTTCTACCTGCCAGAATTAATTCACTACAAAAAAGCAATGGTAACCGCTATTGATGATGGCATGACTGCGTGTTTTGCTTCACTTGACTACAAACTTCCTGGTGACGTCTCGACTGCGACTCAACATCTCTGTTTACTGAGGTACGAATATGTACGATGTACTGTCAGTGGTTCTTGATATATGGACTTGCATATGTATGTAGATCGCCGGAATTGCGCATGTGCTTTTATACTGAAGGATCCCAAAGGAAGTCTCGCTTGAGACTTTGTATTTCGGGGTGATGAGAACATCATTTTTCGATTTGAGCTCGATGGTGTACGACCAAAACAGCTACATTCGTTGCGAGATGAGCAAAAGGTCCAATGAGAAGAGAGGAAGAAAGGGGCAGGGGGAGAGAGTGTCAGATGACCGATATGTGATGTATGGTACAGTCTGTCACTGGGAATAGAGGAAAGTCACTGCATGCATGTTTCCGTGAGGACAGACCCAGACATGTACAATGAATGTGATGATGGTATGAATAAACACATCGTCTGAAGACATGCATGAGAATACAGGCTATCTTTGAGAATGAGAATGAAGGATGGATGGGACCACGGGATGAAAATGACGTTCGTTTGTAAAGTTGAGTGCAAGACTGACTGTGCCTATTTATATATCAATGATGATGATGATGAATTGACGATGTTTTTAATTGATGATTTCTCACAAACTGGATATATACTTTTATCTTTTGTACTCTTACTTACTTTATCATCATACGAGTGGACCATCATAAGTGACTCAAATCTATACAACGATCCGATTTCCATCGACAACGACTGAATGAGCAATCGAGCATACAAAGTACACAAAGTACCTAGGAATACGCGAAACCAATAAACGACATTCAAGCAAGTCATACCTCCATGCGTTGGGCGTTGACTCTGACATCTATCTCATAACCTCCCATTCTCCTCGTCCCTTCCTACAGTCCAACCCAGTGGCAAGTATCAGTCTTACATCTTACATCTGATACGAAACTTCATTCATGTTTGAGGTACATCAACAAGTTATCATTTCTGTAAAATGAGCAATCCCAATCCCAATTCGCATTCACAATCACGTCCTCATACTCATCCTCAATTACATATAACGACACAACAATCTCAAGCAGGACCTTCTACACCTCAACTTCAAACTCAACTACCTAGACGTCCATTAGGCGCAAGGAAAAGAGGTGTCGCGGTCGTTCCAGGTTTATTCGTTGCTAATCCTGATAATTCAGATGATGAAGATTCACATTCCCACTCTCACTCTCATACTGGACAATCATCACAATCACAGATCAAATCATCTAATCAATCTCAATCTCAAAGATCACCTTCCACAATATCACCAGTAAGCATACATTCATCTTCAAGTAGAAACAGTAACGTACCTATCCATCAACACCAACAACCTAATTCACCGAGTTTATCATTAAAATCGAATATACATTTTCCTACTATACCTGCACCTCAATCATCACCCTTGCCTGCTCTTTCATCATTCCCAAATCCAAATCCACATCCAGGTTCAAGTCCGAATAGAACTCCACAATCATCAATACAAAATCATATCCTACCTTCTTCTTCAATCACACCTACACCTACGCCTACACCGAATGTATATGGACATAGACCGGAGATATCGCCTGTCCCACCTCAACCACCACCTCAACCTGAAAGACATTTACGTAGAGCTTTCACGACACCTATCAATGCTCCTGTATCAGAACAAAACACTACGAGACCACCACACGAAATAAGAACTGCGTCAGGCTCGACGATACCTCACCAACATCAACAATCACAACAACAATATCAACATCAGCAACAGCAACAGCATCAGCAACAGCAACAATATCAAGCACCACAATCACCTTCAAGAGCATTACCTCCTCTGCCTTCACCGCCCATATCCGCTCCTTCACCTAGAAACCATTCCCCATCAAACTCCATCCCCCCAAGTTTCCGCCATCACTTCTCACAAAGTCGCGTGGCTAGTCCTGAAGATGTACTCAGTCCAGCTGTAGGCAGTGAAGGTAGTTCAAGTATGATGAGCGTAGGAATGTCAAACAGAGACAGATCAGGTTCGACCCATAGCCATCAAGTTAGATTACAGGTTACAACGGATAACGAAGCATTTCATTTGGTGGATATTACTGGTATCAATACAGCTGAAGGAATAAGAGAAAAAGTGTTCTCAAAGGTAAGTCATGAATGTATACCTTCTTTTATGAACAGCTTTTCTTACTTGCCAAAACATCTGAACTAGCTACGGATTCGAGATGAAGAACACCCAACCCTGTCAATGTATCGAACAGAAATCGGTGAACCGGCAGACGATATTCCCATTTTACCAGCCTCTCTCCTTCATGTATGCACCTCTCAAGGCGATTCAAGAGCGACCCTCAAATTTCTCGTCAAACAGACCAACGTGCCGACGTCTTCCGCCGCATCTGTGATACCTCCAGCGGTCTCTCAGGCGGATTATAGCACTTATCGTTCAGTAGCAGACAATCGTCGTGCAGGCATGCCACCAATCACGACAGACCTTCCCCATGCACTTGTCAATCGACCATCATCTCGTCAATCGAAAGAGGGAAGCACGAGTAGTGCAAGTGGAGAACTGGTAGAACGTGGTCCCCTTAGTACCAGCGATTGGAGCGATTTAGGTCCTGAAGCGGAAGAATGGAGCGGGAAACGAAATAGAAAGACTGCAGGTAGATCAAACGGTAGTTCAAGATCTCCAATCACAGATCCTACATCCTCTTCTCCAGCTCTTCCAACTCCACCTACAACCTACATCGTCCCTCCGCATCACACTCGAGAGAATTCTTCACTCTCATCCCCGGCCGGTAGATTTCATGATCTCAATCATCCCGCATCTCCTACTATCATTGAGCCCTTCCCTAAACCTCAAGCTCGTAATCCGATACCGACATCTGGCTCACGATCCTCAAGTCGACAAAGTTATCAAGATCCTTTTCTCACTAGTAGTAGTGCTGGACCAAGTCGACCTGCAAATACCGGACTTGGTCTTAATCTTGATGACGACATAGATCCTGAGACTCGAGCGTTGATTGAACAATTCCAACGAGAAGAAAGGGAGGCTCAAATGGCTGATGAGGCTGAGAAGCAACGACAGCTAGCGCAGGATGAGGAATTAGCAAGGAAAGAGCAACAAGAAGAGCAAGATTTGTGGCATATGGTACAACGGCTGCGAATGGAAAACAGTCAGACAACACAAGCTCAGATAGCAGATGATGAGGCTCGAGCGGTAAGTAATTTCCTCACTAGTCTTGCTTATATGCTGATCTCAATCGTATCATAGCGTGCGGTCGAAGCTGAGGAGAGGCTAGAGGAGGAGAGACATCAAGCGATGGAAGCTGCTCGAGCTGCATGGCACGCTGAACAACGTGAAGAAAGGGAAAGTCGTTTTCACACCTTTGATCAAGATCGTCGAGCGAGGCAAGATTACTTCAGGAACCGAGCTCAGACGGGCAGACCCCTGGACGAATCTACTACATATCGTGTTCCAGTTTCAGACGAAAGGCCGGGGTCAAGAATGTCGGAGAGCCGAGCTGCTGCCAATCGACAGCCATCTGGCCCTGTCCCTCTTCGACAAGGGAGCACGATCAATCAGCCGCTGTATCAATCTCCCCCAGCTCAGTATTCTCCTGAGATCAATTACCCTCAACACCCAGCTCCTCATCGACCGACTGGATTCTCCGCACATCCGTATCAAGAGGCTTCGCACGCTCAAGAAAGGCTGAACGATCCAAGATTGCGACAGGTCACAGGAAGGCAAACGCCTGGTGTCCAAAGTGGCTCATTGGGATCAAGAGGCGATCCAAGACAGAGACTCCCCGCTGCATATATTCGAGAAACAAGCGGGGATACACTCACCGCATCTTCGAGTGTACAAAACGTCAGATCGATGGATAATCTACGTCCTTTCAGCCAACAAGGTCCCAATTACCATCCTACATACCAAAACATTCCTGCTCGTTCAGCAATGACTCCTCAACCAGGAGGTTACAATGAACGTCGGAATATTCAACCTGCTGCTGCCTACCGAAGCTCCTCGACTGATCGTGTTCATGATGGAAGATATCCCGAAGCTGTCCAACCGGCTAGACTGCCCTCGTTACAGGTCTCGACAGGAGATACAGGTACTATTCCATTCCCGTCACCACATCCAAGCATTTCCACCACATCAACCTATAATCGTCCAGGATTCAGTACCTTGCCTAGGAATTCTCGGGGACCAAGCTGGGACGGACAAGAACCACCCATGTCTGCTTCGAGACCTAATACTGTCCACTACGATAGATCTCCACCTCCGCCTGGGTCCCCTCAAACTGCCACGGGTCCCCGTCGTCCTCTCACTTACTATGACGATTTCAACCCTCCCCCCACCGCACGAAACGCTGGAACGTATCACGCAGGATACAGTGGACCAACATCGCCTAGTATCTGGACAAGGCCTAGAAGCGGGTCCGCATCTGTGCCCTATCGATCCACTTCACCTGTACTTGATACTTCTCGGCGTGTTAGTGAGGGTACTCCATTTGGGGACGACAGAGAATCTCAACTTCCTTACAATCACCCTAGCACGTCTCCCGAGGCTTCATGGTTGTCGGTTTCTCGATATGGCCGTAGCGACACAGATACATCGTCTGTGGCCGGCACTGTCAGCTCCGAAGGAACCGTCAAAGCGCAGAGGAATGAAGATACAGACTCCAATGATACTGCTAAGGCTGGAGTCTGGGAGAATCACATAAAGAATATGCTGAAAGCGTCGGGAGATTCGGGAGATGGTACCGCTCGACCCCCTGCTGCTGATGAAGATGAGGCTACCTTGTGGATAACTGCTCCAATAGTTCCCCAAACACCTCCGTCTCTCGATCGTTCCAGTGCTGTACGGCCTTCCCCGTCCAAACCCAATCTCATCGTCAACACCGCTGCTCTTAGCGGCTCCGATAGTGTTCATTCGGTCACTACGCCATCCGATAGTGCTACTGAGTCCGAAGGTACAGGTGAAGGCTCAATGATCAGACGAGGGAAATCTTTCGCTCGGCCCAAAGATCCAAATCAATGGAACTTCAGACCTGAACCTGAACAACTATATGAGAACCTTGATCGAGTTTTCCCAAAAATCGATCTGGATCAACCCATCGTGCAAGGAACGGCTTCTACTCCAACTACGCCAGCTGCAGAATCACCTTCAAGACTGGAAATTCTTCAACCATCTCAACCCTTATCATCAAAATTATCAAATGTGACAATACCATCTGCAGAACCTCCTCGGCCGACATCGATATCAGCATTGACTAAGAGTAAATTCAACAAAGCTGAGAACAGACGTTCGATAAGGGTCGTAGCGGATCATATGAGACGCGCGTTACAAAGACAAACTCGTGAACCTCCTAATCTTACAAATGAGAAACGAGTCATGCCAAATGATCACGAAGATAAACAGACAAAAGTTGAAAGGAGAAGTTCGAAGATGTGGGACCACAAATTGGTTGAAGTCACTCCTTCAAAGATCGCTTTGGGGCAAATGGAGAACGCAATCCCTGAATCACCAGCAAGTGATGGTAAGCCTGGTAAGCTTTCTATCTCTCCATGTTCAACAACGATATATATCTGCAATGGCAGAGAGCTAATGTGGCTAAAATCCTTTCTAGGTACTGTCAATTGGGTCAAAGGTGAACTAATAGGCAAAGGATCATACGGTCGTGTATATATCGCTTTAAATGTGACCACCGGAGATATGATGGCTGTCAAACAAGTCGAACTACCAGTATCTGAGACTGATAGAAATGATAAGCGACAACTTGGAATGATTAAAGCTCTAAAGGACGAGATAGTATTGCTCAAAGACTTGGAACACAAGAACATAGTCGCTTATCTTGGTGAGCAATCTTGTACCTGAAGACTTGACTTGATTTACTGACAGCTGGTATCACACAGGTTACGAAACGAGTGATGAATTCATATCGATGTAGGTGCACCGTATGAATAAGAACATATTCGGTCAAGATAGCTGACGCCAAATCTAAAACAGTTTCTTGGAATATGTTCCTGGTGGTACGATCGCTTCGATCTATCGAACGCCCAATCAAGCTAGATTCGAACCTCAATTAGTCAGATTCTTCACTGAACAGATCTTAGAAGGTTTAGCGTATCTTCATTCTAAGAACATATGGCATCGGGTGAGTTTGACCATTATCATATTTGTCAAGTCCAAAATGGGTAGCTGACATGATTTTGTTGGTTGCAGGATCTTAAAGGTGACAACATTCTTGTCGACGCTCATGGAATCTGCAAGATTTCCGATTTTGGTATCTCCAAACAGACTGGTGAGCTCTCATCACGGAGATTCATAGGCAAATCACTGATATTCGGATCTGATTGATAGCCGACGCATATGATTCATTCGGACAAGCTACCAATATGAAGGGATCAGTATTTTGGATGGCACCCGAAGTGATACACTCGTTCTCGGAAAGAACCTATTCTGGCAAAATTGACATATGGAGTTTGGGCTGTGTAGTCATGGAGATGTGGTCTGGTAAAAGGCCCTGGGGCGATATGGAGCAAGTTGCGGCGATGTTTGAGGTAAGTGGCTCAGTTTGGATATTGATTCGGGTTTCTGGAGCTGATCGACCTTTGCCTCTGATAATTATAGCTATTCAATAAACGTGCGAGACCACCTTTACCACCTGATATACATTTATCGGATATAGCATTAGATTTCATGAACAATCAATGTTTGGCTACTGATCCACGAGATAGACCAATGGCAAAAGATCTATTACAACATCCATTTATCAAAGACAAAGATAATCGATGGACTTTTAGTGATAGTAAGATAGGAAAAGCTGTAGCTAAAAGAGGCGCAAAGAGAGTACAAGCGTAATTTGCCTCAGAAAATACACATAGAATGTAAAGGAGAGAAAAAGGTTGGAGGGGATTGGTCTGATATTGTATATATAAATATTCTGTTTTGCTGTTGTGAACTTTTCCCCATATTTGTTATTCCCTTAGTTTACGATTATAAATTCATGTTTTACGATACTGGTTTCTCTTCATATAGGAAATTAAACTTTCACGATTTTTAGATAGATTATACGAATACAAATATGACATATTGTCATTACGATGTTCTGATATTCTCAATGGGCCCAGTATCACCATTAGAAGTCTCTGGCTTCCGGAGTACCTATCACCTACATAATGTCGTGTCACAACTAATTGGCGAATAAGTGGTCATTCTTGATAGCCCGATTTGTTGTACTCGTAAAGAAAGCTTTATACGTCCCCGCATCTGAGTGCATGCGTACAAGCCCTGTCCATAATGTCATCATTCACGAAGACTACGGTGCTAGAAGAATAATCAGTCCAACTGCAAAAGTCTTTCATCACTTGATGGGAGACACTCCTAGTTGCGATACAATGGATACATCGCGTAATAAGCATATGTATGCTTGAGGATTGGCCCTAATTTTCGTTCATTCACGCCTCGATCCCTTACTTATTCTGGATTTGCTGTTAGGAAATCCAACTGCGTGGTCTCTGGTCTCGAATGCACGGCAAGAAATACGTATACATCACCCTTCGCGTTTCGATCTTCTTCTTTTCCTCAACGGCATTTTCATCGCGGTCTGCGTATCTCAAAGGTGACCATTGCTGGCTGATTTTCAGCTATGGTGACATCTATTGCTCACACGAGTTAATGAAGCTAAAGAACGACAAGCACCACTGCATGCAATAATGATGTACTCGTGTGCTCTTCATAAAGACATATTGTCCTGACTTGAAAATCCCTCACAAAAGATAAAGCCACACCCTGTTATACCCTATTACTACCCTGTTCATACCCTTCGTGGAGTCCGGGAAGTTGAAACCAGTGTTGGAACCCCAGATCAAAATGAACCTCGAAGTTTCCCAAATGTCAAATGCAAACAAAAACCCTTGAAAAGAATCCGGATCGCACGTAATAGATAGCACAGCTTTCGCGTTTCACCCCATTCTTCCTAGCTGACAAACCCTCCTTGATCCGTTGGGCCAAATAGATCTGATCTAGACATTCATCTCTGTTTCCATATGCATAGGAGAGTCGCGCTTCTTCCTCTACAAACGCCGAGATAAGCAGATCCCAGCGATCATCTGAGTGCAGAGATAGATTAGAATGCGATGTCATATATACAAAAAGTTATTTTTGGTTGAAACGGGAGCCATGAAGGTTTCGATATCGAAGATGCAAATTGCCGAATATCAATTTTTCAGGGCCTGGTCCAGTTACAAGTTACGAGTTACTGCATGTCAATGTAAAGTTTGTACCGGCACATCTTCCGTTTTATTGCTTCGTCATCCGGGAGCTTTTCGATTTTATCCCCAAGGCTACGCTACTTAGGATCTCAAGGAGTAATTGCGCTGAACTACTGAAATTTGAAACTACTCCCTGTACAGCGCCTCATTCATGTTCCGAAGAAAGGAGGAAGGGGATGCTGAGCGGCAGATAAAATGCGGTTATCTCTTTCCATTCTACGAGTATTATATTCCCTGTCATTTTTTGGTGGTTCCTTGTGCCTCTTCCCCCCCTCTTTTCCGAAGAACAAGTTTTTTGGGGTTGTTATCAATCCGTCTTGGCTGTCGCTTTGTCAAGACGATAATGACGATTTCTTACGAGAACGGGTAATTTCATCCAATCTATTCTTTGATAAATGCAGTAAAGATTAAAGTAAAAAAGCGGGTTCGGGTCGCGTCGGAATTCCGGTGTTAAAAACTTTTTTTCTGTAGAGGTATGTGAAGTATACTTGAGCCTTTCAATTCGTTATGTTTTGTCTCGTTGCGACATGCTCTACCATTTTGGGGGTCCTGACAAAGCCCAAAGCTTTACGAGCGATGCCAAAAATGTATCGTTTTGTGGGGCCAAGAGAAAAAAATACATGTTTTCATTTTGGTCCCTTGACTTTACAAGGGATTTGAGAACCTCAACCCTCAAAGAAGACAAGCATGGGAGCTGAACGCTTGGCAATTCCCCTACTTTCTCGTCCATCTTCCATTACAGATGAGATGTATTTCGATGGGCGCCCGTATGCTCCACCACTTTAATCAGGTAATAAACTGTCAAAGGACCTTTTTCGAGAGGAAGAATAGGCAGAATAATGTTCCAGTACGTATCGGGACCTAGTAAGCTAGAGTAGTGGGATGTTGTAATTTCTCTCTTTCTGCTCTGCAAGCTGGAATCATTTGCTCGTCTCCCACTATCGTTCATCCCGTCACGTCGTTGCTTGAACTTTATTATCTTAAAGAAGGAATTAATACCACTACTTAGATATTCAATCAATATAGCGATATATCGCGAAAACAAATCTTTTCCATATTCGCATCGAACATTCTTCTCGCTCATTCATTCATACATTCATTCATTCATTCCTTCGATATTGATCATCATTGTCATAAGTATCCAATCTATAATCAAATTCGCAAATGGACTAAGTTAGTATCTGCAGATACCCAATCCAGAGTCAAAATAGGAAGCCAATAATAGGTCATCTCGTAAAAATAGGTTTATCAATTAGATTTCAATTATCACCGGAATTCGGTACATATTCAGATCAGATCTTGGTCCAGATTCTTACGACTCTTTTTTTTCCACTCAGTACGAGTTATCATTCAAAACCCCGTCTTATCTGGAGCTTTGCTTCGACATTGTTAAAGCTACATGAAAGAGAGGCAGAAGGGATAATAATCAAGATCTATCTATTTATAAAGAGAAAGAGGAGGACCAGCTCATTTTCATCGCATAGTCAAGGCACTATTACGTTCATTTATCAAATCACATTCAAAGGATTACTCGTATACGCTACCCCATTCCTCACTGACGACAGACCCAATACCGCTTCAAACGCCTTTGAATAACAAGCATCGATCTTCTCCAATCATCCCTTGCCGACCAAGAAGAAGAAGATCGTTACACTCTTAATCAAAGGATATTTTATCATTGCCAAGCTTCACTCTCTTTTAGCTTTTCTCTACCACCCTGATCTTTTCGGAAACTTATAAAATACGCTAAAGAAAAAGCTACTTGTTTCAAAGTCGAATTTACACGTAAACTCTAAAACAAAGCAACGACAGCAAAAACAGAAAATGGCGTCTGCTATGATCACCTCTTTCCCTTCGTCTCCTCCTGAGCCATCTTTCCCAGGAGCATACACCTTTTCATCAACATCCACTGCAATATCATCCAAATACGTAGATGAACAACCTTTGTCATATATCCCCGAAAACATCAAAACTGACATTGACCCCCAAGTCAATCAAGAAAACACTTCTTTTGAACAATCTTACTTTTCAATCTCAACACCGCTCCCTACATTACCTCTTGTTCAATCAGTCGCTAGTTCGACAGTATCTACTTCATCTTACAGGGTTTCTAGGCTACCTCCCGCTCCTACTGTACCTCACGCGGGTCCATCGAGAGGGCCTCAAAGATACCTTTATTTCGCGGTCAGGAAAGGTCATACAGCTGGTGTTTATACAGCTTGGTACGAAGCAGAGGCGCAAATCATTGTGAGTCTCAGTTTTTTGCCGCCTTTCCCCCCCTCCTTCGCAATGATTCATTCACACCATCATCTGCGCCCTAGAACATCATCACGTTTCATGCATCCTTGACCCCACTTTCACGTAATCATCCGTCCCATCCGATAGAATTCAATCGGAAATATGTTATTGATTTAACGAGAAACGCTAACGTTATTCCACAATCTATTCAATCAGAACCATCCCGAACCTGTTTACAAGACCTTTTCTACCAAATTAGCTGCACAAGCATTCGTAAATGGTTGGGATGGTGCAGGGAGACATTCACTACCGGTAAGTGACGAAATATCTGAAACTCGTACATGTTACTATGCTTATCGAGAGCTTCCATGTATAGGCATCAACACCACGACCTTTACGAGAACATTTAGCCATGTCTTTCCCCGGCTCGGTCAACATATCAACTTCCCCTGCTAAACGACAATCTTACCATTCTCGACTGCTTGTCACCCCAAACGACTTCTCCCCATCGCCTTTGGACACGACCCGTCCTCCTATGAATCCACGTCACTCCTACCACAGACATAGCATGGTCAAGATATCCAGTCCTTTACGATGTCAATTAGACGAAGAAGAGGAGATGATGGATGAAGTTGGATCACGCAAGCCGCCAATAAGGAAAGCTTCTAGTTTCATCGGAATAGGTGGTCTGTTGAGTCCACCTCAGAGTCCTGAGAAACAAGGGAAGAACTTGTCAGTCATGGATAGAGAAAGGCCAAATAAATCTAAAGGAAATCTAGACGGAGCAACATGGTCATCAAGAGGACATCGTGACTTTACACCTTCAAACGGAGGTCTTGGACTTACCGCCCGACCACTCTCTCCACCTCAGTCTCCCAACGACAAGAGAACATCCAATCACGGTACACCCCCTCCTCGACCCAGTCCATCTCGAACACCGAGCGGACTATGGGCAGACACTGTCACCATGACGACACCTGCTCAGTCGTCTCCTTTATCTCCTGGTTCAGATCAACCAGAATTTACCGATCCTACAGCCCCCAAGTTTTCTCGATCAGGATTAAGGAAGAGCGGCGTTGTCATGCCTGTAGCCGCTAAGCGAACTGGTTCTTCGAATTCTTTGCGTACCAAAGCAAGTTCGGGAAGTCTCATGGGAGGTGGACTGGGAAGTAACAATTCATCGTCATCTTCAATTAATTCTTGGTCAGATCGAAACATGCGTCGATCATCTTCTTTCGCTCAAGACAGATTGTCTTCTTTAGCTGAAAACTCCAAAAGGGAATTACAACTCAACGAAGAAGGATTACTTGCTCTTTCGTCGCTTTCACCACCCAAACCAGCTTTCATGATGAGACGATCACCATCTGCATCATCGGTAGCATCAAACGAGTCAGACTCATCAATGGCTTCCATGACTTCTGGTTCTTCAGCTCAAACTTGTTCTCTTGAATCTTGTGAACCAATCTTAGAAGAAGACAACGTTGAAATCCTAGGACAAGAAAGGGACATCATATCATGTACGAAATCCGATGGCGATGCCGACGGATCTGTTGGAGATAGAGACTCTGTTAAAGGAAACATGGGTAAAAAGGGTAAAGGTGGCATGTTCAAAAGATTGGCGAAAGCTTTAAAATTGGAGAAGAAGAGTGATAGAGATAGCTTACGCAGAGGAAGTATGTGATTTCTGTGTCGGATTAAATGAATTGGATTTGAAACTCTTTTTATGTCCCAGAGAGGACCTTGTTTGGACATTTGTTTTCAGGTCGTTGGTTGTTTTTTTTTCGTTCTTTAGTCAAGGACAGTTAAAGTAGAATAACCAACTTTGTTTTTGGTTTCGATTATTTGGCCTTTGGTCCGCTATGATGTTAGCAGTTGTGATTTACCTGTATTATAGATTATATTTACTCAAACCTAAAGATGGACATTTTGCCACTTACTGGTATATCATGTATCATCCACTTGTCAAACCGTTTCCCGCTCTGAATTTGCCATTGGGAGAACGATGAAGTCGTCAACCACCAATACCCGGAACTTATATGTCGATATACTATATTCATCATATCATCATGCTACGGCTGCGGGCAGTCGTGTGAATCACAAAAAGTGGGAAGACATCAATACCATACTGCCTCCGATCCCACTGCTTTATAGTGATATATACAGCTCTTGACAACTAGCACCTACTCCATACTGCATACTTAATAGAACCACTCTCACATTGCATCACGTGATAACAGCAACACTCAATTTCTTTATTAACATCTGTCGATGGTAAATTGGAAGGGGCCGTCTGAACAATTGCTAGGCTGGTTACTCTTCGGTCTCAGGAAGAGTTATATCTCTGTCGGTAGCCTATTCTTGGCCAGTAGCAGAGGAAGCAGAGCTCCGGTGAGTAGGGCGATTGTGGTCTCGGTCAAATTCTTCCATCCGGGAATATAACTTGGTTATCTCCTGTTTGTGAGATCTCACAGATCTTTCTGCTTTTGAGAATTTCTTACGTGAAGCCTTCACCGAATCTCCAATTAGTTCCAGTACCCTCTTGATTGTGTCATCGTCAGTACAATAGACGTCCGACATGCGAGTCGTTATGGTTGGCGAGTGCCCCTCTCTTTTGATTTGTTTTCCCCGCTGGTTTTCCAGATCCAAACTACTCGCCAAAGTAGCGTGATGTACTTTCATATTTTCATATCGATCGTGCAACAAAGATCGAAGGTACCTCTGGTCAGGACCTAAACTACTGAGATAGTCGTCATCAAGGGGATCGTCAGGAAATGTCCCGATCTCTCCTTCGCCTTGTGTGGTATCGATTGTAGTAGAAGGAGCATTTGCTGTGTGATTATCAGCATACGTATTGGAACCGTCAGGGAGTGTGGGCTCATTTTCGTTGAGATTATGAGGCATCTTAAGTCGAGGTAACGGATCTGTGTGAAAGTTCTCTCAGTGATAGAAGGATTTGATTGTCGTTCAAGGAAGAACACAATGGTACTTGCCAATGGGAAAGAGAATAAGAGCATGAACTTGTGGGTCTTTTCTGTGTTTTATAGGTTGGGCGGGCGGCCAAATGAAGACGAGGTCAAGATTCGTCAGACAGCATGACAGTATGACGTATAGTAAATCCTTTTAGGTATAACAGATAGGGATTTCTTGTTTTGACGATGGTGTGTGTGGCATCGAGACAAATAAACTACCTAAATTTAATCCTTTCGCACAAGAGGCGAAGAAGAACTCTAGTCTGCCAGGATAACGCAGTCTAGAATTCACAGGCAATAGCTTCTGCGCTCCACCCCTCCCCTCTTCCATCTGCCAAACCAGGCTCTCTCCATTGATCATGCCATGGGCTTAACTTGATGTCATAGTCTCGACCAGTGCCGTGTCTGTCATGATCCGATCCGTACGTGAATGGTTCCGATCCTGGCTCCTTCTACATTTGGACATTGGATAACTTAGAAATATGCTTCACTTAGTCTTAGACATTGTCTTGATTGTATGGTCAGGAATGTTGTACTGGATTTAGGAGCAAATAGTCAAGTATGTAGCATTGTAGAGATATTAGATATAAAAGTCAAAGTCCTAGTTCAAATAGTTAGCACTTCTTCTTAAGAAATGCATAGCTTGAATTTTATAGTATTACTTCGTACTCCGCATACCTTATCTCGAGGATATTCGCCTTCGCTCGTTCGTCCCATCACACCATCTTCAAACCAAAGAGGGAGAAAGCTGTTCGATTTAGATATGGGAACAAGGCTAAAATAAGCCGGGTGATCAATACCTTCTCAGGAAGTGTGGACAGCGTGACAGAGGTACTGATATTGACATTGAACGAGTTAGGTTCATCGACGGTGTAATATCGGCAGATTCATGTATGCTTGTATAGGACTCTCTTCATCTCACCACAATGTATCAATCACTTTAGCTCGCGAGCAATGTAAACACAGCCACGCGACTGTGCCACATGACATTCACGCGTTTTTGATTTTGCGGTGCTACTGCTGCTTAGCATTCTTTCTTTTCATACTTATTTGACATATCAATGCATAACCACTCTGAAAGGTGCGTCTTTATCATCATCACAATTGCAACTCCACGTCAATATCTACGCATTGGGACGCTATCCACTCGCCACAAAACAAAATTCGAAGCTGGTTGACAAGAAACAGACATAAAACACGTCTAAATTTCGCGCGAACACTTGTTGGAAACGTAACACCCGAATTGTTCTGCCTTGTCCATTAGTTCTGTTCGGCATCAAGAAAAAGAGTGATTGCCCATTATGGCCAAAATGAAGGACGTAGGTAAAGGTCTGATAGATCCTAGGTATTGCTGCTGTGGTGAGTCTCTCCCCGTCGTGATCGCTTGAGGACTTAGTGTGAATGACATTAAAACTAATGGTAAATGGATCATAGCTGTACCACTAGTGAATGCTGGTATATATATCATATTATCTGAACAAGCTGTAGGTTCTGCTCTTTATGTCTGACTACTCCCACTCTGAAAGTTCCCGCTGCTCCAACCTTGAGATGTCACTGATTTATTCCCGTGGTGTAGATCTTGGGTTTAGCTATTGGTATTGTGGTATTCGCTACACCCGATGGTACGTCTATTAGCCTTTTGTGGTATTTTTACACGATAATGGATGGCTGATCACCTGTCATAACAGTGGTCGGAGCAGCATTCCCAGATATAGGAGGGATAGTGTTTGCAGTTTTGTGTTTCGTAATTGCTGCTGTGCAACCCATAGGATTCGTTGGTGTATTAAGAGTAAGTCCCAGCTTGATTGGATACGATCGTATCATCTGTTCGTACGAATGCTGACACGATTCCATATTGAACAGGAAAAGACATCGACATTCAAATGGTATTCTCTGATGAATGCTCTTGCGATTCTCGCTGCCATGATTTGCGCTGCAGCTTTAATAATCGCCAGTGCGTTAAAGCATAATACAGCAGTATCGGCTTGTGAGGTGAGTTACACTTCGTCTCACTCTATATTGAGCTCGCTTGATAGAATCCATCACAGATATCAGGTTATACACACCAGGAACAAAGCTGATTGAACGTCTATCCTTTGTTATCAGGCCAAATTCTTCTCCGACTCCAGCACATCGTCCACCACAGCCAACCAAACTCTAGCATCTGAGGGAGAAGCTCTGTGCAGCGCGTTCGCTTGGGCAGATGTTGGAATTATGGGTGCGCTTTGGGTGATCCTGTTCCTAGTTCAGAGTTATTTCATCTTGTGAGTATAGTCTTCTCTTGGCTTCTCTTGCAAATAGTCTGTCTGGACTGGAGGATCATACATGCTAATGATATGCGTTGTTTTGGTACTTTCAATTTAGTCTCACAAGAACCTATTCCAAATCGCAAGTGTCAGATCATAAACTATATCATTCAGTCTACTCCGAGAACCCAGAAGCATTCACCATGTCAATTCTTCGATCGACGCGATATAACCCTGGATCAGTATATAATCAAATGCCGCCTTCCTCAGGACCTCACGCTGATGCATGGGATGCTAGACCAAGTATGGATTCACTGAGAGATGACAATGCTGGAGCCGCCGGTCAAGGTGCAGGTGGATATGGATATGGACATGGACATCAGAGGGAATTTTCCGAAGCCACAGTGAGACCAGGTGACGAAGGAAGATATGATGATGCCTATGGACAAGACCAAGGTTATAGGCAAAGTCAACATCAACAGGGTGATTATCAAAATGAACACGATTACAACGATTACGAACATGATCAACATCAATCGGGCGGAGGAAATTATCCATTCTCTGCACCTGGAGGTGGTTATGTCGATCATCCTGCCGAAGCAATGCACGGCAGAGAAGGTATAACGCCAACTATGAATCAGTACTCGGAAGGACAAGGGGTAGGCTATGGAGGGCAGAACTCAGGACATGGTGGATTAAGAAGACCAGAGGAAATACAATCTCATCCAGGTGGGCATTGATCAAAGTTTCATTAAAAGTCAGAAACAAGATCAGCATTGACATGTGTTGTCTGCGCTTCGATTTATCTTGTAGCTGAAGGTATGTTCGGGAGGAAAAGTCCACGATACTAGTCAATGATTTCATGACGGGAAGTCGAAGATCAGATATGGACATTACCAGTGTTTCGATATGTTTTTTTTACGAGTTTACGATTTATACACCTATGTATGGCCTTCTATACCCGTCAGCAATGTATCCTATGAAGCTTGATAGCATAGCCTATCAATACCTCCCATTCGCTCTCTCCCTCGCCCTCATCCATGCTCGTATGCATATTATCACATAGATGCAGACTTTGGACTTTGCCGTCTTCACCGCACTGTTTTCCCAACGCTACGATCGCCACCTGCCATGTTTTTCTTTTTGTTTTTCAGGTGGAAATACACCTCCACTTTTGAGCACCGACCTCTTTCAATTTTAGCATCGTATGATACTCGATTTATTCGATCTTTACATTTACCTTTCAACAGTATATCTGCGATAATCAACTGCTGGCTGAGAAGGACATATGTGGCCAGAGAGATCGCTAGATAAATCCATAATTCACTTATAACCGAAAGCGATCAATCGGAACCGGTAAGATGGGTGTAAGAGGTTTAGAAACATTCGTAAAGGAGAATCGAACTTCCTTGACCAAGAGTGTCACCTTGCCCTCTATTGACGGTGATGGCAGTCCTCAGAGCGAGGAAGCAAGGACTCCGATCATTGTAGATGCTTGGGGGTAGGTCTCGCTCTGGCCCTTGTGTATCTGATGATATTTGAGAGCTGACGATATGATTGATTAACTCGCTAGAATCATATTCAAGCTGTATCTTGATACTCTACCATGGACATCTGGAGGCGAATATCTAAGATACTACAAACTAGTGAAGAAGCTGGTTATCGCATGGAGGAAAGTAGGATTAGAACCCACGTTTGTTTTTGATGGTATGTTCTGATTCCCATCATTTTCTCAAAATAACTTGTACCTCCTGCCCATATCTAACTGATTTGCCTCTGCTTTGCCCAAATCTCAGGCGCAGCACCTCCAGAGAAACACAACACCATTCTCTCCAGAGCTTCTGAAAAATTGGTAGCTTGTCAATTGTTCTACACCACCTCGGTAACATCACGTTCATCCCCTTCATTCTCGAGAGGGGGAAAGGTGGTTCTACCATTCTTCGCATCTCATGCTTTCATATTCGCTTTACATCGATTGGGAGCCAAGACCCATTTCGTACCTGCTGGAGAAGCAGATGGAGTCTGTGTCACAATGGCTGAGAAAGTCGGTGGATATGTCTTTTCAAGAGATTCAGATTTCGTCATTCTCGTAGGGAGAACAGAAAGAGTTAAAGGATACGTTCCTCTTGATATGTTAAGTTGGATAGAAGGTGAAATGCCAAAATTAGAGATATCAAAAGCAAAAGAAAACAAATACATTCCACCTGGTGCTAGACATGCAGCGTCTTTAGAATCATTCCAACCTGTTTCTAATGGTAGAAAGAATAATAATCCATATTCTTCAGGTAGACAATCATCAATGATACCACCATCAACACTCATAAATCCAACATTAGTATTGACTTTCATTCCTCCACAAGCATTAAGACATAGACTTCGGTTACCTTCAACGCACTTGCCACTATTCGCATCACTATGTGGGACAGATTATATTCCCCCAAGCGTGACTCAACAGTTTTTTGAAAACTCTCTGACTGTCTGCCAGAGGATCGAAAAAGCAGCTAGAATATTGAGAGAACAGCTTTTCGCCCCCACTACTCCCTCAAAGAAGAATGTGAATATAAATCCAGGAGATCAAGTAGTCGAATTAGTCAAAAGAGTTATCAAGAAACTATGTATATATCCATTCGATACTGAACAAGCTCTAGATGAAACTGTAGATAGGATCATTGAGGGTGCTTTACAATACTCCTTACCTCATGGTGGATCATGTTGTTCCACTTATCCCTTTTGTGGTGAATTAGATCCAATGGGTTGTCAAACTCCGATCACCATGGGCGAAGGAACTTTACCCATACTCAATCAACCCTCGATGGACAGTGAAGCTTATTCAGGCAAAGAAGCATACTCCGCTGCGCAAAGAAAAGGCTTGGTGGGCACGATAACACATGGTTGGTTATATCCCGATAGGATGTACCAGTGGCAAGTACTAGAGGACGTGTCGGGACCTTGCTTGAAAGCGTCAGAAGGCGCAAGGGAAATAAGAAGAGCAGCCTGGATAGTTGCAGATGAGGGTTTAGGTGGAATGAGATGGCCCACGGGCGAAGAAGATAATGACGAAGAAGGCAATCAACTCGGCGGAAATGAGCCAGAACCCGACAATAACCATATGAAGGTCGATGACGAATTGCAGGAATTATTAGGAGTAAGCAGTGCGACCGCCTCAGATGTCGGCGGCGGACGAAGCGAATCCACTACACTGGTCGAGCGTGACGCAACATCGGAAATCGGTTCTTCAGCGACAGTGAACAAGTCTCAATCTATCAGAGAAATGGTAGAATATCTTAGACAAGGCTCAACTTCTAGAATCGTTGCTTCACAACTGTCTTTACCACCGCCTACAATCCTCACACCGGGAGAAGTACCAACATGTTCGCGACCCCTAGAGGAAAGACTTGAATTGTATCTTGAACCACTGCACTCCAACACCCCTTCTATACGATCACTTCCTACTTCACTTCAACCACTAGTATCACTTATACGATTCTCCGTGATAGACGCCGCTCAACGTTCGAAGGCTAAAACCGATCAACACAAATGGCGAAGGGAGGAAGTTGTTGCTGTTTTACGAGCATGTATAGGTACATACACAATGTGGAAAAGGGAAATACATTCCGAAGAAAGTGCGATGGGAAAGTCCAAGGTAATCAATAACGATGAAGGAAGCGGAGGAAAGTTGTATCCATTACTGGAGACTAGAAATGCTATTTTAATAGCTCAAATAGGGTCTTTCTGGTCGGACGCTCAAATGTTAGCCCAGGCTTTATTACTATTACCTGAAGTTGCAATTCAACCATCACCCGATTCGCCCGTATCAACAGAAGAGAACGATTTGGGGGTGACGCATATCATCCCATTCATCTTCTTCAGTGGTATCAATCTACATAGTTTATTATCAAAGAACGAACCGTCCCCTGCCAGTGGCTGGAGGTGGACGTCAGAGGAACAGAATATCTTCGATCGGTGCTGGACCCCATTGATAGACGGATTAGAAGAAGGTGTAATAGTGGGTTTAAATCGTCAATCCATTGGGAAAAATCCACTTAATAACGATACGGACACGATAGCAATAACCCAGGAGCACCAGGAAGGGGAAGGAGAAGGGGAAGTGGACGGATCGAAGAAGAGTAAAAAGAAGAAAAGGAGGAAATCGTCAAATAGTATTACAGGTAGGAATGGTAATAATGCTCATGCGTCGGGAGGGAGATTTGGGATATTGGAAGATTTGATCAATTAAGGTCATCAATCATGCGGTCATTAGGCCATTTGATCAAGGATTGTTATATCATCAGACGATACATTTTGGTGAATCCATGCTAATTGTATATATTGTAAAATGTAGGTCATAGATTGATGAAATCCATATGAAGGTGGTGCAGGGTGGTTTCGTCAGACGTGGATGTTCAGGAGCAGTCTCATCTGACCATGTGCATTAAGCGACTTTACAAGTCCAAATTTCGCTGATCTCATTGGATGAAAGTACTCAAGTGATCATCATTGCATGACTACACTTTACTACCAATCGGAGAGATCATTTCCAGTTTTTTCCAACTCTCTTTTGCCACCTGATACATTTCCTCTAAAACCTGATCCATTTCTTTACCTTTCCCAATTTGGTTTTCTTTGATATTCTTTGAAGCTTCTAGACCTAATCCAGCAGTCAAGAGATCGAATCCACCATTAGGTTGGAGATGTAATGGTATCCAGTCGTCCACCTCGGAACCATAGGGCCTATCAGTAGAAAGCAATCGTGTCGCGCAGAAATGTATGATCTCTTCAGGAGTGGAAGGATGAATCAAACTCAAATGAGCTTTCAATGGAGAATGAAGTGAAGATGTAATACTCGGTTGCGGAATAGGGATTCCAGCTGCCATTGGGATAGGTGAATTGGGCTGTTCGATAGTATCCATTTCTAAGGATGAGATAGAAGTGATATCAGATATCATCGATGACGAATGTACAGAAGTGGAAGTGGAAGTGGATGTGGAAGTGGATGTGGAAGTGGATGTGGAAGTGGATGTGGAAGTTGGAGTGAGAGTAGGTGTCGAAATAGGTGTGAGAGTTGTGAGTGTATTGGAAAAATGAGTTTTGAGAGCTGATTTGGATCTAGTTTTAATTCTAGAAGATGAATTATCAGAAGAAGATGAATCAGTTTTATGGGATTGAGTAGAAGAGCTCATTTTGTTTCTGCGTTATATTACTGTTATTGTTTTATTCTTGAGTGGATTTTGATTTTTATTGTTGTTTGATGACGGATTAGTGGGATTCAGTATTTTCAGTGACGACGATCAATCCAATCTAATCCGATCAGTATGGATATAATCATATGTACACTTGATCGTCAACTCGTCGAGAACACGTTCCGTTCAAAATCCAAACCTTTATTGGTCGTCCTTTGATATTCCGGATCTCTCACACAAAGGTCTACTTGGATCTGTTGTCTTTCTTCACCTCAGACATGTATGGGCTATTCGATAGCCATTCTTGGAATGGTCGTGCTCCGTCCTCGGTAACGCACTCAGCTTTTACAAATATTCTGCATATCGGGTATACTACACCTTGTCTTCGTATTCACCCTTTCACACGTGTCGGCGATCTACTGTATCCTCGATAATTACCATCTTCTTAGTGTATCAATCTAACATTATTCGTGTAAGAGAATTTTAAGCACTAAGTGATCTACCCATGAATCTATGCATCACCGAGAGAAATCAGCTTAACACCCATATCTCGAGAAAGCACGATTCTCTGGTATGTCGCTTTGTAGGATAATGATTTATGATCAACTCACCTTCTCTTTTGGAATGACATCCACCATTTACTAGGTTTACTTGCTCTCCCACCTGATTGACCGGTAGGTTGTCCGTCAGATCCCAGAACTTGTTCGTGAGGATAGAGTCTGTCAACTAGTCGGATAGCCAATTCGGATCGAGTTTGAGTAAGATATGATCGGAGTGCGTCTAAGAGGGGTATTGTATTAGCAGCAGTAAGGACAAGTCGAAGAGACTAATGTGACGGTAATTGCCCGTGTGAGGAGTATGTTAAGCTAGAAGTCTCTCTATGCGCTGCTTGCACAGCAATACACCTTCCCATTTAGAACCTCTGATTCCTCTTTTGTCCTAGTCGTGGTCTACGGCATATGATATCAAGGAGCAAATCACTCACCTGCATCCATCCTGTTGGCAGGAGCGTGATATAATGAATTTAATGGGAAACCAGCGTCGCCAGGTAAAGCAAAAGTATCGACAGCTTGCGTTTGAAGTATCTTCAGTGCTTCTTGATATCCAGGCGAAGGTTTTCCTGCTGTAGGAGCTAGTTTCGTCAAGCAATCCGAGATGAATAAGATCAAATAAATCATTAATCTATCCGCTGGACCTACATTCATCAACAAGTTGTCAGTTAATTGAATCAACATCCGGTACAAACAACATTTTTGCGGATTCATGGGACGTACCTTTGATTTCAAAGTTTCGAAATAGGCAGTTGGCTCGAAACCTGACAAAATCAATCAGCATTGTGATTTGTGCAGTTGACAAATACTGATTAGCTGACTTACAAGTCAAGGGATTCTTCAATGATATCAGGCTCGTTGGGATCAGCTATACCAGCAAGTATTTTAGCTCAGGGAATGTTCATAAACAGATTGATGTGTTTTGAAATGGAAGAGAATGACTCACAAGCTATTGGAGCAGGACCTCTAATCTTGGTGTTGATAGGCAATAAAGCCATATTACCTACTTGACGAACAGAAGTATCGGCATTGAAGGCGGAATGATAGGCCTGAGGGAGGTTCAATCGATCAGCTCAAGCGTATCTGTTCTGGTGATAGCAGATCGGTGCTTACTGGCATGATGTTCAACGTGACTGAGGTAAGTGAGGCGACGAGTTGATCACTTGTGATACGAATGAACAGATAAATAGCGAGGTAGAGGAACGGATGGATTGAAGGGTGATCATGACGCACAGCGCGATAACAGTAACAGCCTCTATCACCACAACTTATTCAGGTGTACCACTTTATTGCATGATCGCTGCATCGCGTCTGAACAAAATCAAGAAATGTTCTCAAAGTGCGCGTCTATCTTCAATCTATTTCAGTCTTCTACCATCAATCAACACTTACTTGTACATGATACCCACCTTGAACAGATTAAAGAGAATGACTCAAGGTAGACAATCCATCACAGCTATCGTAGCTGCTACTACTTCTAATGGTATAGGATTGAATGGTGGATTACCATGGAGGTTACCAGGAGAGATGAAATATTTCGCTAGGGGTGTGTGTCAATGCTTTCTTCCTTTATTTTCCCCCCTCGTGTTCCGCTTTAACTGACTATAATATGACCTAGAATAGTCACGACTGGTGAATCATCATCATCATCATCACCATCAAAAGTGAATCCTGACGACCAAAATGTGGTGATAATGGGAAGGAAGACATGGGAATCTATTCCAAGTAAATTCAGACCGTTAAAAGACCGTAAAAATCTTGTCATTTCAAGACAAGGTATTGATGTGTGAGTATTCCTTCCCCTTTTCTTCGATATTCACTACTGTAGCTCTTTCAGCTCATGATATAGTCTGACACTGAATTCCACATGACAGATCCGGTTCAGTGAACACTTCGTCCTATTCATCCGTCACTTCAGCCTTATCTTCTATCCCCTCCTCCTCATCAGCATCATCATTATCTAGGTTATTCCTAATCGGTGGATCCCAATTATACACGTCTTCATTGACCTCGGATCCACCTTTAGTAGACAGAGTCCTATTGACAAGAATAATAGAACCGGAATTCCAATGCGATACCTTCCTGGAAGATTTCACTTCGCATGCAAGCCCACAAAACGGAAATAAGGTATGGAGAAAGACTAGTCACGAGGAAATGAAAGAATGGGTGGGATGGGATGTAGATGAGAAACATGAGGAAAAGGGTACAAAATACAAATTCGAAATGTGGGTGTTGAATGATCAGTAGATATAGCAGATCAGCTTTCAAAGTTGGACTGCTCAGATATTATCAAATATATGCCGAGCAACGATAATATCGACATGATCTTAGACGTATATACATATCACTCGTCATCGTGCTATGCAATAACATTTTGAAATAATCCAGATGCAGGGGTATAAAAGGTATGAGACTAATCTTTGTATTGCTTGGTTTTCTTTTTGACTATTCCGATCCAGCATGATATATGTAGTATCATCTTGTCTACTGATTCTAAAACGTCATCTTCATTTAATTGTAGATCTGAAGTAAACAAATGAGTCATGAGTGATTCTTGCCTTTCTAATGTTTGGGATTAATTGTCACCAGAGATTCAACTTACGTTCCAACTTATTCTCCACATCCATCCCCAATGATCGTTGACAGGTCCATAAATGCCCAAAGCGAGATCCTTGAACCACCAGAAAGATAGTACCACTGATCCAGCCCACAGAGCAAACCATATGCCTTTCTTGAACTGTGATCTACGAATTGAAGAAAAGATCATGAGGTCTAATACGTGTCCTGCCATTAGAACAGCGAAGTATAGAGTGGGCAGCTAGCATCACGTATAGATCAGCACCGTACTGGAAGAAGAAAGGAGATACGACGAGAGAATCACTCACATAATGATGTAAATAAGTGACTCTTCCCATGATCAAGAAAGGGACTACACAAAATCATACATTAGCGATTTACCAATACTTGCAGTCTTCCAAGACTCACAAAAGTGTAATGCCCAACCACCAAAGGCAACTTTACCGACATATAACCAATGATCCCATTCATCCTGTTTCCAATCTTTATATTGTCTTTGCATTCTAGCAGCATAATAAGCTACTAGGAACACCGCAATTCCCAATGAGATAGTTGAGAAATACCAAATTATAGGTGTACCTAAAAGATAAAACTTGATTTGGCTATCTCCCCATCCACACATTCTTAGACCTAAATGTAAGAATGGCCAATCGAATGGTTTTGATGCTAATATATCTTCTTTATCGGGATCGGGTACTAAAGCGTTATTGGATGTCCACATTGCAACATTCAGATGTACAAAGTCACGCCAGAAGGGTGATTTGTACAATTGAGCGTTTCCAGGTGGTACTGTGATCGAAAGAATTAGCATTTGCATTCCCACTTTGTTTATGACTCTACCGACAAGAAGCGAAAGAGGATAGATATCACGTTCCACAGTGATGTGAGAGAAGAGGTCAATCAACGCAAAGTCAAAAGTCCACTTACATCTATCATTCCAATGACTTTCCACATTCCAATAAGTATGTTTATCTTTCTTATCATTATCCTTGGTACAACTAACTTCCACTTGCTTGAAACCCCATTGAGGTAAAACTGAATTTGCAGCTCTTAAATAGCAATTTAATTCTTTGTGTCTGAATCTCATTCTGGTTGTTAAGGCGTGAATCTTGTCATGCCCTGCGCCATTCGATTTATATGATCTACTTGTATCATCTACGACTTCGACTACCCATAAGTCATTTTCATCACCAACAGTTTCGTTCCCGTATCCAGCAACTTCGTATGCTTCTTTGGTCACTGGTGCAGCTATAGGGTGTGAGTGTAAGTTTCTTCCTGTGGACTGATGTATCAATCGAATCGTATCACCATCTTGAAGATATTGAATAGGTCCATCTGGATCCACTGGATTTGCGCCCCATACTGGCGTAATAATCCAATTATTGTTATCATCTTTATAGTGATAACATGTTACTTGTTGTTGTAATGATCCAACAGGGAATGTTTGTACATGTGAATGCAATAATCCACCTCCGTATCCATAATTCTTGAGTGTCAATTTGGATCCGTACGCAATCTCCAAAGGTGATTCTGCAAAGTCATTTCCTTTCAAATGTGCCTGGAATAAACTGCTCATTTGAGCATCACCAGGTCCAGATCGGTTCAGAACCATGAAATGGATTTTGAAACATGAGGCATAGACTATGAATGGTAAAACCATCAAACAACCTATTCGAGCTATCCAGTGTTGGATATAGGTTTTCTAGATGAGGGAACCGCCAATTAGCTTTGGAAAGAGACGAACGAAATCAAGATCAGACTCACTATCGGCATTGAGAGATCACCGAACTTATCCCATAAATCTTCGATTGTGTATAGTCCAACAAGGGCTGTGATAAACATCCCCACCCATTTGACACTACATACACAGCCAATCGACCAACCAGTGAATACGAGCCATATCCACCAGTCATCTCCGAAGGGACTTTATCGTTCATATGTCAGTTTGATTTCTTGTGTAGAATCAAGGTAGGTCGCTGAATCTCCTCACTCATGTCGCTGATTATGGAATTTAACTAAACCCAGAGTAGTTGTGAAAGTGAAGAAGAGCAACATGGAATCTAGCAGGATGAACCTTGAAATACAAAGCCATCCGACGTCTAATCATTCACGACATCGTCAGCCTATCCTTGCTTCTAGTCAGGCTGCGCTATCACTTACCGCAAAGGACACAGATGGTGACCCAATGTCTTGTCCATCTTGACCAGCCCATTTCACCCGCAGTCCACCAAGCTACAGGAACCAAAGCCACACCGAAAGTAGCCAGAATCACTCTCATAGATGTGTACGGTACATCCACGGGATATTCTACACCTGATTTGAATTCGAATCCTCCTCCATAACCTGATAGTAGACCGGCTAAACCGACTAGCATTTTACCAAGTGGTGGATGCACGTCGAAGTAGAAATCTCTGTTGATATAATGTGTTCCGAATTTACCGAAATGTGCCTGTGGATTGGAGAGGAATCATTTCTCAGTTGACAGATAGAACGTGAGTGGTGAGTCCGAAGAGAAAGGACGGGGTGTCTTCGCTGCGAGTGGTATTGAGATACGCAACTTACCTCGTCCCAGACAACATAGTTTGCAGCGCCAATTCTCCAATACCTAGTAATCATACTGAGTAAGGTATATACTACAGTCCATATCAGTTCTTCATGTTCAGCCATGATACCTCTCTGATTTCGCAAGCGAGTCAGCTTATATTTGGCATTGAAACATGTGTTTGAACTTACCCATCCACCTATTCTTTGTCTAGGTGGTAAACCTCTTCTTCCACCTACACCCGGACCTGCACCGTGTCCTTTCTCCCATTTTCCTTGATCATCCAACAGCTCTACTTTCTCTTCGGTACTACCTTCCGTAGGATTGAACTGTTTTTCAACGAATCTCCGTCTGGTCTCCATCTCGTCCGAAGTATGAGCGTAGAATGGTAAATCACCTGGAGTGCTGGAGGTAGGAGATTCTAGGTATACGTCACGTTTTGAGCCGTATGATCTTGGATTACCTCGTGATTCCCAAGGTCTTGGATCGGTAAGATCGCCCTCTTGATTGTTGAGGTCAGCTGATGATTCGCTTTGATGGAGATGTCGTCTTAAAGTGGTAGAAGCGGATATGGAATTAGAGGATGTTGAAGTGGAGGAAGGTGGATGGGACCTCTGCATGGAGTTAATCGATCACAGATCTGAGATGAACGTGGTTGGTCGTTCAGTGAATGCTTCAGTTGGTTCGTCTAGGTTAAATATGTTTTGATCCTTGCGATGTCTTCTTCGTGGTATTTGAGGGAGATGTTGACTTTGCAGTAGCGGACTATTGCTCTATTTTAACCCAATATTGCTTTGTTATGCTGATATATGGGATTTTGAGGTTGCATAAAGGAGAGAGCTGCCTTGACAGTACTCCTTTGTGCTGTGGATTACCTTGTTCTCTCTTACCTTTCGCTCAAGGATGTCCTAGGAATGAAAACTGCAACTTCCGCAGTGGTAAACTTGTCTTTCTACCTCACTCACGTCTCATCTATACCTTCCACGCGTTCGACCAAACCACGTGCTCAAAAATATCAAGAATCGGACGGAAGCAGATATGCCACATGGAGCTTTGGGTAGATGCTCCAACAAATTCCCGATATTCAAACGAAACGCCGAACACCATGCACTTTTCAACAAATTCAAGGTTTTTTCCCATTTCCATGAAATGCTTTGTGTATGGTGTGAGTTCGTCGCTACGGTGAGACAATGTCGCTGAGTTTGGCATTTTGAGCTTTTTCAATCATCATCATCAATATTGTCTTCTTCATCCTTCAAGTCTTTCATAAAAACTGTTAGTGCTGGTCATACTTCAGCAACAAGGGAACGAAAAGCTGATCACATAGAATCGTCACACAGCAAAATGGCCGCTCGACCCACCGTCACCGTCTGGTCCGCTACCGGCGAGTCTTCAGGCTCTGTCGCCCTTCCCGCTGTCTTCACAGCTCCCATTAGACTTGATGTCGTCCAACAAGTTCACAGTAAGTCGAAGATCCATCTGGAAGAAGGGATCAGGCAGGGACGAAGAAAACATGATGGATTGGAAGGAAGAGCTTTGATGGAAATGGATTGATTTGGATAGATTATGCTGGAGGGATACGAGGAATAGCTTGGAACAACTAGATGGGATTAGAAGATGTTTTCCTGCCTGGTTGCCTCGTCTATCTGTGGTGCAAGAAGAAGTGCAATGTCCGCTGACATCTTGTTCCTCTCTCACAGAGTCTATGGCCAAGAACAAGAGACAACCTTACGCTGTCGCTGAAAACGCTGGTCACCAAACTTCTGCCGAATCTTGGGGTACTGGTCGAGCTGTCGCTCGTATCCCCCGTGTAGGTGGTGGTGGTACTCAACGATCCGGTCAAGCCGCTTTCGGTAACATGTGTCGAGGTGGTCGAATGTTCGCCCCTACCAAGACCTGGAGAAAATGGCACGTCAAGGTTAACCAAAACCAAAAGAGATACGCTGTCGCTTCCGCTCTTGCTGCTTCTGCTCTCCCTTCATTGGTCCTTGCCAGAGGTCACCGAATCGAGCAAATCCAAGAGGTTCCTCTCGTCGTCTCCTCTTCCATCGAGTCTGTATCCAAGACCAAGGAAGCCGTCGAACTCCTCAAAGCTACCGCTGCTTACGCCGATATCTCCAAGGTTTCCAACTCCAGAAAGCTCAGAGCCGGTAAGGGTAAGATGAGGAACAGGCGATACAGACAAAGACGAGGTCCCCTCGTCGTCTACGCCAAGGATGAAGGTCTCACCAGAGCTTTCAAGAACGTCCCCGGTGTCGAGACTTGCCCCGTTGAGTCCCTCAACCTCCTCCAACTCGCTCCCGGTGGTCACGTCGGTCGATTCATCATCTGGACCGAGGCTGCCATCGCCGCTCTTGACTCTGTCTACGAGAAGAAATCTGGCTTCAAGTGAGTCCTGCCGATCCTGATGGTGTTAGACATCTGCTAATTTGACATTCAATAGCCTTCCTATCGCCAAGATTGCCTCTTCTGACGTCACCCGACTCATCAACTCTGATGAGATCCAATCCGTCCTCCGACCTGCCGGCCCTGCCGTCCAAAAGAGTGAGTCACAATCAGAGATATAGTACACCATTTACTCGCTAATGTATATTGATCATATAGGACCCTTCACCCAAAAGAAGAACCCTCTCCGAAACAAGGCTATCCTCTTCAGACTCAACCCTTACGCCAAGACTCTCCGAAGACAAGAACTTCTCAGACAAGAGCGAAAGAGCAAGGGTTCCGTCAAGAAGTCTATCCCCGAAGTCGCCGGAAAGGATTTCCTCGAAATCCTCCACGCTGCTTAAGCTGGTTATAGTTTTTTGTAGTTTACATACTTATGCGTGATGGAGTCTTTCTCGTGCACGTTTGCGGTATGAGGAAGCATGACAGCATTTCTTTGCCCTTTGTTAGGACGTACTTTTGATAGCCGCAGCTGTGTCAGCTGGACCGTTGAGCATAGATTTCAGAGAATTTGCATCAGTGATTAGGGTTGAGATTTGACTCAGGGGGGTCAAGGTTCCAAATAGGGTTGAGCAAATGATGTATAACCGCCACGAGATAGTTTTCGTACGAGTTACATTTTCAGAAATTTCAATATATTTCAATCTTTTTCTCCTATCATTCTATTCAGATATCTTTCTCATTCCATCTTTCTTTACCGCTTGTTAACCTCACAGTAACGTTCCTTGTTTCTCTCTGTATACATACACTAGTAAGACAGTAAGCAAGGATGTCAAATAGATCAGGAACACCTCCGAAGAGGCGAATCTCAGAAGCGGCATCTTCACCCCCACCTAAAACTTCAAAAATGTCAGCTTCCGCACCCATTTTCAATCCGTCAAGACCCATCATAACGAACCCTTCCACTTCCACTGCCGCCACTCAAGGGAAGTCATTCCATGATGTAGCCAGTGCTATGTTGAAGAAACCCTCAAGTGGAGAAGAGGCTGAAGACGTAGCCGGAAATGTACCGTTAGGAGAAACTAGCAGCAGAGTAACAAAACCTTTACCCTCAAGTGGAAGAAGAGGTGCTCCTTCATCGACAACTCAACAAAGAGCAGATTTCGTTCCTAAACAGGCTACTGTTCCCAAGACCAGTTCAGATAAAGAAAACACTAGAAGATTGATTGTCGTTCTTTCTCAAGTGAGTAGAAAGTACTTTACATTTTCCCTCTTGCTTGAGGACACAGCGCTAGACGGGGCGTTTCTGCTTCGTCTTCCAGGAGCAACTAACTACCACATATCCCGTTGACGATGATACTGCGTACTCCCCTGCTATCAGAGTCTGGCATACAGATCACATTTCGCTAACCTATGTTTCTTCTACAGGCATGTTTAGAGGCTTATCGAGTGTCATCAGGTTCAGGGGGTAAAAGTTCTTCAGGAAAGGAGGCTAAATACGCTTTGTTGAATTGTGATGATCATCAAGGTATCTTGGCTAAGACAGGAAGGGATATTGCGGATGCTAGACCTGATATCACTCATCAGGTAAGTGCTCGTATCCTGCACTGTTTTGATTATCATCATTGAATAGATTATCCGGCTTTTCGAAGCTGAGTTTTCTTTGGCTCCAATTGCTGACAATGTCACTGTTGCTACTATCAGTGCCTCTTGACCCTCCTCGATTCCCCTCTCAATAAAGCTGGTTTACTTCAAGTATACATTCACACAGCTAAAGGTGTTTTAATCGAAGTTAACCCAAGCGTGAGAATACCGAGAACCTTCAAACGTTTTTCTGGTTTAATGGGTAAGTAAAGCAAGATAAATCCCCTCTTTTCTGTATAATGCTGAGATCCCAAACACAGTACAACTTTTGCACAAACTTTCCATCAGAGGTGTAAATGGGAGTGAAAAGCTATTGAGAGTAATCAAGGTGAGTTATACCTTTGTCGTTCCTTCATAGAATGTAGTCTGCTGACTCATCGTCCGTAGAACCCAATCACAGATCACCTGCCTACAAACACCATAAAGCTTAGTGAGTTGGTTCTGCTACACAGTATTGGGAGAATGTTAACTAATATCCCACTTTATAGCTCTCTCCGCTGATGCTCCTACAATTCGACTATCACAATTCCTACCCACTTTACCTGAAACTCATTCAGTGTGTGTATTCGTAGGTGCCATGGCTAGAGGGTAAGTCACTATTCGTTTTGCAATGAGTGTCACCATTTCTCGTACCAACTATCCATACTCCAACCGCTTTTAGTCGGCTGTATGGTATACTGATTATCGCCTTCTCCATGTAGAGCGGATAATTTCGCGGATCAATTCGTGGATCAGAAGATCTCAATCAGTGATTACTCCTTATCTGCTTCCGTTGCATGTGGTAAATTCTGCTGTGCAATGGTAAGTTTTATCTCACCAAATACAGGTCCTCCTCGAAGAAAGTAAATAAATCAGAGCTAACTTTTTGCGATATAGGAGGAAATGTGGGATATCATTTAAATTGCTTATTGAACAAAGGCCTCAACGCCTTGTCCGAAGCTTTTTGATGAGAGTGGTGGGGATTCAGATCGGAAAGTCTTGCCAGTGGTCAAGACTGTCGCAGCTTGGAAAAGTCGCTCAGGTGGTTTGGCAGTGTGGCAATAATGATTAAAGGGGCTATCACACTCATCTGTGTACGTTTTGTTGTTATTATATCGTATTAATTACTACCAGATTCTCATCATGCATTGAATAAAACTCAAAGATTGACAATTACTATTGGAGCATTTGTACTTTTCAATAAACCAATGGAGACGTTCGGAGCATACCAGCTAGAGCATACCTCTGGAAATTTGACAGTTTTTGCACAAAGATCGCGGAGCTTTTATAAGGCGACCGCGGATTGACCTTTCAAATGTCCAGGCAGACACAAGCGCTCGATCATTTGCATGCTTTCCGCAATAAATGAGATGGAATTTGACGTCCTCTCTCATCTTGGTTGAGATATATGCTCACAGTTGACTACGACTTGAGCGGTTTGAGACAACGGGGAATGGGGAATGAAGCAGTTGTAGTTATAATTTGTAGCTCGGATTATTGGATTGTCTCGTCCCTGTAGCATAGTGGTAATGCGCTTGACTACGAGCATTCCTACCTGTCACGTCATCAAGAGATCGAGCGTTCGATCCGCTCCAGGGATTCTTTTTGGTTGGCATCAGCGGTACATCCCTGACATCCCCTATTCAGTCATGACTAGCTATGACTACATGTCCACTAATCAACCGGGCAGTTCCCTCTTGTTCCAACAAAAGGACACAGCCTTGAGCTGTTGCTTGATCTTCACCTTGCAAGCTGTATAATGGGCCATAGTGTTCAATGCTAAAATAGGCGATTCAACGTGGTCAAGCGGAATGTGAGCTTTGACCCTTTCTGTCAAGTGCCACACTTCAAAGCGCATTTCGCCGAACGTGTTCACATCTTCCAGGCACTGGGCAAAAGTGAGATGAGATGCAGATGCGAGAATTCATCAGGGAACTGTGCGGTTGGGGGGAATGAATACCTATTTCGAGCTCCTTTCATCTCCTTTGGTCTGCTTGCAATCAATTCAAAGTGATCTTCACAGTGCTTCGAACCAAACACCGGATATAGTCGCCGATTAAATATCACATGGAGTCGGAGTCTTAGTAAGAATGATCACAATGCAGCGATATCCCGTATGTCAGCGACTGAACAGATCAGGGATGGCTTGGTGCCTGCATATCAGTCAAGTATCAAATCTAGACTACAAGAGGAAGGAACTCGATCGTAGAAGGAGAGCCTTTTTACCCCAGAAAAAACCGGACCCTGACTTACCGGCGCCCGTTTCGTGATAGCTTTACCATATTTCCCTCATGTAACAAGAGACGTATGTGACGATATGGTAAAAAGGTAAATTATTCAGCCGATCATATCATATGCTCAGATTTAGACTTATTACTCATATGCATTTGGTAAAGCCAAAGGCTCGTGTTGAACTCTCTCCTCATCCTCTCTGACACCCCTTACTTGACGTTATATCAGCTGTGATCAGCTGAATCATTTTTCTTATCGATCGACAAGTCGTATGTCATTTCATCGTTTTCCCCATATTTACAGTAACAACAAGTAATAATACAGCGAAATCGTCGAATCTGGTCTAGATCCTATCTGCTTTGCGGTAAATTCTTTTTTCGAATTCCACTTTGACCTGCGGCCTTGAAGTTCAAAATATATCGACAACTCGATCCTTCAGTGACGTTTCATATTCGGCCATCATATTGGTGCAGATTGTGGGTGACTAATTATATGAAGAGCTTTTAGCCCAACCAACGGGAAAAACCCTTATTTCATGGTTCGTTTGAATCTAAATCTGAAGCTTAAACCCAATCGATCCATCAGCCAAAAAAGCGATTATTCCAGTAACTTCTCATCTATCTATCCTGTATCTTACAGCAAAACTGTATATGAATTGAGAGAATACAGGTTAGAAATCAAGTGGATTTTTCAACCTCACAAAACTGCAATCTGTCATGCAGCAACAACAACACCAACAGCAAAATCGACCTCCACCGAATGATTGGCAAAGTCAGCAAAGTGATGATCAACCTGCAACAGGATATTATTCAAACGATGACTATATAATATGGGCATCGTCACAACCACAACCACCACCACAATTACAACCACAACCACAGTCACAACAACCGAACAATCCTTTCCCATATCCGAATGACCTTTCACATCAATTAGCTCTTCAAGAACGCGGAATGGTTCCTGGGTTTCCTAATAGCTCGAGTGAATATGATTCAGTGTCACCTGAAGATGTCGAAGCAGAAGTCGAAGGTTCAGGTTCCAGTATGTTCAGAACGTTAAACGATCCTGCGTCAACCTCCTCTTCCGGTGAGTAATCGCCATTCTTCTTTATGTACAAGACTGATGAAATGCAATGCACAGGAGAGTTCAATAGATCAGCATCAGCAGCAGACATGTGAGATCCTTTCCTTCGCACTCCATCCGCTCTACCTGACCTCATTACGCTGACGATAAACGGTTGTACAGCCCTTCACAGTCCTTTTCTGGATCCTGTCAGTTGTCCTACCTCTCTCTCTCTCTCTATAAGCCTATGCTGACCTGCATACAGTCTCTGGACCCTCTGGAATACCATCTTCCGATCATATCGCTCCATCTGGGACATCGCTCCGGCGCGGAATGTGAGTCGCAACGACAATTCTGAGATATCTCACTGACTAGGCTGTAGGGCTTGTAAATTCTGTCGGAGGAGGAAACTGGTGAGCCTCAAGATTCCAGCCTTTCCCTGTTGCTCTTTTTGCTGATTCGGTATCATCTTTCAGCGGTGCTCAGGAGAAAGACCTTTATGTTCTAGTTGTGTGAAATACAAACAGGAATGCGAGTATCAGCCCCCGGTGAAGGTACAAAGAGTCCAAGGATCAGAGCTGCATACAGGTCAGTGCCAACACAGGGGAAGTGAGATCCATAAGGGTATTAACCCTTTTTCAGCTGAATTATCAGATTACATTCAACAAGGCGGTATCGTAAATCCAACGCCCGCTTTCAGTTCTCAACCACTAGCATATGACGAGAACGAGCTAGTACCGCTATACACCGATACCTTCAATGATGGCAATCCCCATACTCAATATCAGTACATAGACTACCCCCTTCCACCGTTAGTAGGAGATGAAACGACGTTCACTCAAACTGTTCCAACCAATGATTCAAACTTTCACACCTATGTTCCTGCACTCCCTCAAGCTACTTTTCAAACTACCTATCCAAATCAAACTGATTTTCAATATACGTACCCTTCGTATCCTGAGAGCAGTCAGGCAGTTGAATTGTCAAATAATCCTTCCCCTACAAGGCATTCAATAAGTCTTCCCACTCAGCCGACACAAAGTCAGTTCAGTCAAGGGTTCGATCCAAGTGTCTTATCATCGTCATCCCACCCGGGCAATGGATTCGATAATTCGCTTCAGGATGACAACATCATACCCAATTATTCGTTCCCTAACGATCCCACCGCACAATCACAATCACAGCATACACAACCACTAGGTTTGGTCCCTTCTCGAAATCCACTACCAAGCAACACAATGACGCCTTCATTAGCTCATCAACCTTCTGATTCCTCGTCGTCCCAGGCCACTCAAATCATAAATACACCGAGCGGAAGCGTTAGCACGCCTGGATCTATACATGCTCCACCAGGATCACAATCTATGTATGCGGAAGTTGCGTCTCTTAGATATACCGCCGAGATAGGCGAGATCGATCCGGTAGAGAAATTGACAGAGAGATTGGGAGAATTTTTATTCAGTCCAAAGGAAACATCGGAACAGGATCCGACGGTGCAAAAGGAAGATCTTCCTTCAACGTCTGCTAAGAAGCGGAGAACAGTAAAGACACAGAGTGGTCAATGGACGAATGAGAACAAACCTAGACCGGATGAGTTAGCCAGAACTTCAGTCTTCAGAAGTAGGATCGAATCAGATGGGTTGAGAGACGAACATAGGAATTTACTGTAAGTCCTCAAATGTGAGAACTCGGTTGCTGCAGATACTTGACAGAATTGACTAAATGTGAGATATATAGACTGGACTGCTTCCTAGCTCATTGTCGACTATTCTTCGAAATGAGCATCCCCCGATTCAGATACAGAATGACATTCAATGATCGTAGAAAACCGAGTTTGGCTTTACTGAATGGAATGGTGGGTTTCATCCTCTTTTCATGGTGGCCATAATCATGCTAATGTCGAAATCAATTCGTCACAGTATCTCTGGGCAACTAGGATGTCAGCTTCACCTAATCTTTCAGCTATGGAAGCCCATTTTTTCTCCGAAGCTTGCAGGCATCTCGACTCCGCTGGACCAAACAGTGATCGATTGATTGATGCTGTGAGAGCAGCAATGCTGTTATGTGCTTATGCATACACCAACGGAAGGCATCATGAGGTAACTTTTTGTTTTTACACCTATTGCAGTGCATTTGAGCTGAAGGCGTCGTTGCTAGGGATGGCTTATTGCGGGTCTGGCAGTCCGGTAAGTCTCGTTGCCATACGACTAGTATAATCTTTGCTTACATTCGTATATGTAGTCTGGTCACCTCCACTGGTCTTCACCAAATATCCTCTCTTACGTTCCGAAAGCCGCCAAAGGACAATCCATTTTTGAGGAACAGGATACATCTGCTACCACCTCCAGAAGATGCGATCGAATTGGCCGAGAGGGTTCATGCGTTGTATGTCACCCCGCATCTTGGCTATTTGATGGATCTAACCAATCTCGTTCATAGTTGGTGCGTGTATGCCATCGAAAAATGCGGCGCTTTAGCTACAGGTTTTCCTTCGTCTTTGAGAGATGAAGAAATTTCTACCCCCTTTGGTAGGCCACTGGATGAGATCGCTTCGGTCAGTTCATCATGCTTACTCGTCTCATCACTCGAGCTGATTTCTCTGCACTGTGTCAACAGCAAGCTGTCACATCGCAGGATGATCTAACTATTAGGGATTTATACAGAGGTAATGCTCATCCTCGTCCTGATGGAGATTCTCCATAGTGAGTTGAGCAATCCAGGTTAAACATCGATTTTTTAGCTAAATATCAGTTCCTGTCTATCGCAGCATACGATGGATCAAAGCTGTCAGTTTGAGATACCCACCTGGTAAATCATCATTTGAACCCCTGACTAATGTGAAATTTTATAGGTGACGATCCTTGAAAGAGCCTCAAAACTAACGTTCCTCCATCCGACTGATGATTCCGAATACAATCAAGCTTGGAGTTCATATGGAAAAGCTCTTCTTGCGTCTCCTTCATCTTCACCTTTACCGCCTCCAGCATGGTTAAATCAGCCCAAATATAAAAATCCGAAAGATTACGATGAATGTGCAGAAGCACTGAAGCAATACGTCAGCTCTCTAGGTATAGATGGCATCAATCCTGTCGAAAGAAGGAGGATGGCGGAACAAGAAGGTTCTGAACTTCCTCAAATCAAAAGTCATAGTATCTTACTTGTAGGTACAATCCCTTTGATTAGCAATCACAGACTTTCATTCAGTGGGATTATAGCTTCAAAGCTAATGTGAAATACGGTATCTTCATTAGCATCATCAAGTGTTCGCAATCGAAATGTTGATGCATGACATCAATTCTACGGATGTCGGCAACGATATAGCTGTTGCAGCAGGAAGAAGATCTGCTGAATTGATCAAAGCCTTGCCGTCAATTGTGAGTATCCTATCATGTCTTCTGGGTTTAAAGGAGAGACATCTGACCTGCTCAATTGATTTTGTTGATATGTTCAGCCACCACAGGAAGTTGATGCTCACGTGATTTTGGTTTGGTGCATGATCGCCAAAACATTGATCAAGGAATTGAGAAGAACGACCATAGTTGGGGACTTTTCTGGTAAGTCTATTACCATTGCTGCCCAGAGTATGCCTTTAGTAGATGAATCGCTAACCCTTGTTAGCTTCGCGAGTGGTGGAAGAAGATATAGATGTTCTAATTGCAGAAATGCGTAGGATATCAAGTACCATGCATATCGCGTGAGTGAAGCTGAATAATCGAGAAAACTTTTACTGGGACAATGGAAGCTGATCAACTTCGTACTGACGCTTTAGCCGAGTACAAAGTCTAGCGATGGAAGAACTCAAGAAAGCTGCACTAGCTTCCTAGTCGTTTCCTTTGCACGCAGCAGGAGATAGAAGGTAGAAGGTATGCGGTGGTGGTTCTTGTTTCAAACCTTCCTTTTTCTGAGGCACACACTGTAGCATATGTATCTTTGGAGATTGAGCGGATGGACATATAATTATACAACATGAATATCTACAAGTACTTATAGCATCCCTGGTCTATCCCAATTTCACACCTTAATCCCCTTGCCTATGCTGCGAAGTGATTGTGTTGCCTGATAAATCCAAAATAGGTAAATGTATTACTTCTTCTTCTTCATTGACTTGATCTATACGTTCTACATGATCAGCTTCAGATTTCCCCACTTTCTCTAAATTGGCAGTATGTTGATCTGGCATTATGCCTGGATTGAGGGTATGTCCTCTTTCGATATCTGAATTGAGGTTGAGTCGATTTGACCAGGGATCGACATCAGAAGCTTGATTTGAATTACCTATAAAATCGCCTAATTCGATTGATAAACCTAATCCTCTTGGTGTTGGCGTAGGGCGTGTAAAGCGAGGTTGGCTGTGAGGATACTCTTTTGTGTTGTCCTGCGTGTAATAGCGATCAAACTCGTTGTAATTATGATTGTTGCGATCTCCTCTCGATCTAGGTATTTTGGGTGTCGATTCGATTGGAGGATCAAGTTTAAATTTCCTTCTCCATTCAGGAATCGTAGCTGGAATGTTCCATGCTGCAAGTATATCTGCCTACAAATGCAGTTCATCGATCAATCAGCCAGCCATTTCACTCATGTCATCGCACATCCATGCCCTATGTTAAAACCCTAAAGATGTCGGAGGGGATGTGGATGAATAAACGTGAATTTACCTGGGTGGCAAAACAGATGAAAGCAAGTATACCCATACAAGCAAATACCAAATCACTAGTAGCGTCCGTGATTGTACTATCGAAAGCTTGCCATAAACTGGTGAAGAGCATTCCTAATGTCCAAATGAGAAATATTGAAACTCTTATATAAAATGTGATTTTGATTTTCCTTTGTGGATGTATAGTATCAATTTGAACACCTTGAGAAGCGTTGACTGATTGGATGGCAGTATCTGACGTTTTACTCGTTTGTCGGAATTGGGAGGATATCAATTGGATTATCCAAACTATATAGTCGGCACCGAATGATCTTTTGGCTCAGTCTCTACTCGTTCTTATGGAAGATGTTCTGACAGAAGTATATGTAATAGGCCAAAAAGGGCTCGAGGAGGTATAAGCCAGAAATAACTCACGCTCTATGAGTAACGTGAACAGAGCGATTACTCCAGTTAGTATTTGATAAGATCTACGACTATCACACCAACAACAACAGAGAAGTGACAATCAGAAATAAGCAAACGTCCACGAAAGAGACACTTGAAACAAATGGACGATTGTCTCACTCACATTTCTAGATCCAAAAGAGAACAATAAAACGGTGTAGGCTATTCGGTGATGAACGGATCAAGTTGTCAGATCAGTGCAGACTCATTAGGAACACCAGGTATGCTTGTACATACAATCAGCAAAGTGCTTTTTGGGTCGTTAGTAAGCTAAACCAGGCATGACGATTAGTATATGAGGTAATCTGTCGGCGTCGCAGATGTGGGAGGTCAGATTACATGTACTTACTATGACCATCTTCGGCACAAATCCTATGACACAAAGATATGGTACAGCCAAAAGCTGAAAAGAGAATGGCAAAAAGTCAAGTCAACACGATGGGTGAAATAGCTAGAGAAAAGCTTGCTTACAAAAATCAAAGTCTTCCTCCCTCGAAATTTATCGTACCACGGTCTTGTTATGCTTATAGTCTTAAGCCATAACTGAGGGTATCACAACAATAAGGTGATTATGGTCAGCTTCAACTATATGCCTACGTAAGGTTGATATGACAGGTAGATATTCTGACAGGAACACAGCTCTGCTCACCCTTATGACGACTGATGACACCACTGATACCTGAGCAGATTGAGAACCAGCTTGCAAGATTGCTTGAGCTCTACACAGCTTGACGTGGGGCAGGTAAACAATCTCATATTTCGTTATAGTTCCTTCTGAAGCTAACCAATATAAGATATTTAACAAGCTAACCAAAATCAATACTATAAAAGCGTTAATCAAACATGGATCTCTTTGTATTTTCGATTCTGATCTGGATATGGATCTTGATGTCTTTCTCAACTTTGAATAGAATATTGTTCCTAACAATAGTGAGAGTAAAGCAATTCCAGTGATATTCAAAACTCCATAGGTTATGACTTTTGAAGGAGAAACAACAGCTTCTTGGCCATAGTATATCGTATATGGGTCGGTGTTGTTGGACAATGAATCGAGATGACTGCTATTGGAGAAATGTACATAGGGAGCATTCGCCCATGATACCATTGTTTCCTCTCTTGCAGCAGACGATTTGAATCAAGTACAAAGATATGTCGTAGACGATCTCAAGAGTGCGGTCTTGCCAACGGGATCTTAGGTAAGGTGTCTTTTATTGTCCCAAGCTCAAGGCGAACGAGAGCAGACTAAAGCGCTTGTGATGATGATTGAAGGTGACTGACTTCTATTTCACCTGTCGGTATCTGTGTCTCTACTATCAGTTGGTGAACTAATTGATCTTTACGTGTGAGAAATGAAGTATAAGCAAAGGGACGCCAATATGATCATCTGAATATCATGGACGACTAGTAGTACATTCAAGATCCGCATAGCGAGTTTGACCCATTCCACTGCGTAAGGCCGAATAACATGACGATAAAATCAGCAGCTCTACCGCGACCATCATGTTGGAGGCTATATGAAGACCGGTACGAGGATAATGAAAGACGCCATCTTGAAACAAGGTTTTTGTTATTTACCGAACCGAGACATATCAACAAAGTTACAGATGCAACTCGTGATATGCCTGGACATCAGTATGTTTATATGCTTCATGGTATGGTTGTAAGGGACGTATGGAGAAACACCACAACATGGGAATTGACGTAAAATCATTCTCAATGAATAACGTACAAAATCGATTCCTGATACGATTCACCACTTTCGTGACGCGATGAAAGCAAACAATCGTATTTTTGGGACGATCATATATCATCCGGAATAGGGAATGTACGAACGTACCCCTATCACGTTATCGTATTTTAAGACATTCCTTTTTTTGGTTAAACTTAATTACCGTACCAAATGCTGGATTATCTGCTTCTCAGGACCGTGAGGAAGGTGCTACGCGAATGAGAAATCACTCGTGCGTGGGTAATCATAGATTAGAAACACCTCTATTGAGACCCTCTAACTAGCTCACGGAAGCAACATTTGTAGTGATATCTGTCTTCCCGCCAGTGACTACCCGATGCACCGCGAAAAGAGCCACTGCGACATCACTTCCCCAGCGTCCAGTGACAAGGTTTGTGCTTTTCATGTTTATCCCACGCCATTATGCAATGGTACGAAAAGCCGTAATCACGATTCAAAGAGGGTATCTTTGACATGCATGTTGTTTCAGGGATGAGCAACATCCGTGGGAAAGTGGATCAGAGGTCAAAATAGCTTGATTACGTCATGTCAACCCCGACCAAATCAAAATAGGGTGGGGGGATATCTTGATCTTGTCTTCTTTCCAGCTGCAGGTTGTGTTTTGTTTACCCGAAAGAACAGCAGCGAGTCATTAGTAAAACCATGGTAAGTGTATGATTCACCTCGACGGATACCTTTGAATATGGCGACTGAAAAGAACGATATCATCTCTATTAGTCTCGTCCACGGAGAGCAGCCGCAATAGCTTCATCTTCACGATCGGTCCCGAAAGATGACCAACGTCTAGATCAAGATCCTGAATACCTAGCGTTGAGCACGAAACAGAAGAAGAACATCGATAGAGCATTCCAGAGAGGGATACGGACGTTGCAAGGTGAATCGAGAAAAAGAAGAAAGGTAGATCGGAAAGTTGAAGAAGCTGATCAAGGTGGAAATGGTGGATTGGTAGACGAAGAACCAGGTGGAAGTACGGATGAAGATGCCGGAGGTGGATTTATGATAAATGATAATGAAGAAGGGGATGGAGGGTTTATGGTAGAAGATGATGATGATGATGCCGATGGTGGATTTTTACCCGACACAGAAGAGCCTTCTTCCAATCAAGTTCCGAATCGATCTTCTCCACCCACACCATCAGCAAAGAAACGAATACCTTTACATCTCCTGCCGTCTTTACTGACTTCCCTGGGCCTACCATCTGACGAAGATGTTCTGGCAGTTTTCAAAGCGTCTGCATCTGGATGGAAAAATGATAATGACGACGTCGTCGCATCACGAAGAAAAAGAGGTGACGAAGTAGAAGGAGGGGTAGAGTTGAAAGATTTCAGAGCCGTTTGCGCAGCTATTATGGGTCCAGAAGAAGAGGGATCAAATCCAGATCTGGACGAAGACGAAGATGATGAGGACACGTTTGAATTACCAGAAGATGAATCTGATTTATCTTCTTTATCAGATTCAGAATATGGTGAAATTTCATCAAACAAACGATCAAAAGGAAGATCTTCGAACAAAGTCTTATCGAATGACTTTGCGGATGATGGAGGTGAATTTACACCTAAAAAGAGAGGAAAGAAGAGTATAAAATTAGATGAACTGGGAAAAGCGAAATTATCGTCTAGACAAAAAGAATTAGCTAAAGATATATGGGAAATGTTGAAACCTGCTTCTCAATCTTCTTCAACCGAACCAAATCGAACCAAAGGCTACAGATCCGATGTGTTAGGTAGAGATGAATTGAAGAAGTCAGTCAGGCAACTGGGCGAGATGTGGACCGATGATGAGGTGAGCAGACATCCTACATTCACAACCCTCAAATTCTCGCTTAGATAGGAGAGCTTTGTCCGCCCGAATGCTGATCATCTTCATCTGGTTTCGGTTTCAGATTACCGACATGATCACTCTATTCTCATCTCAACATGAAGGAAGAGGTCTGACATTCGATGATTTTGGTGGTGTCATGCTTAGGGCAGGACTGGTATAAGGAATCGGTATGGCAGAAGACAGGAACCGGATTGTAAGAAATAGCTATCAGTATACTCAGTCCCGAGGTCTCTCTCTCATCAATGAAGTTGTATGCACATGACAGGATTGTGTTCTACTAGTCGTGTCCTGTTCTATCGACACGGCAGTACCGCTCGCCAACAGAGTATACCATTCTCTTTCGCAACCCTACTTCTTGTAACCTTTTTGAGCTGCAGTCGTGAATCTCGGTTAAATATGCCAAAACAAAAGATGGGTTGTGCCTGAATCGGAAAATGATTATTGCGCGTTTTTTCATGATTGAACTGAATTTTCGAAGGATAACAAATATGCCATCCGGTTGATATCTTTATTTGTAACCAAGACTATATTCGAGAATCAAAGTACCTTACCCAAGTTACTCGAACTTTAAGTGGTGATTCAAGACCAAGTCAACTCGAGCGGACACGGATATACAATGGGCGCAGAAGACGGACCATCAAACGCATTAGAGGATATTCTATTTGGGAGTGTGAGTAATCTTCGCCCATATCTGCATGAATGTCCAATATTCAGCTGTAGGCAGTGACTAACGACTGGAACAGGCGGCTGGAATGATTGCCAAAGTATTTGAACATCCTTTTGATCTAGGTGAGCTTGACATTCACCCAGACTTTGTGCTCTAGCTCGTTATTAACTTCGGTGTTCAGTTAAAGTAAGATTACAATCTCAACCTACAGATAGACCAGCAACTTTTACTGGACCATTGGACTGTTTCAACCAGACTAGGAAAAGGGAAGGATTTTTCGGACTATATAGAGCACGTATCCCATTACTCTCCCTCATACACGACTCTAAAGTCTTGTCGAATTCGCTCGGAGCTAACCTCTCTAAAATTCTGCCTGGTATCTACAGGGACTTACAGCTCCTCTGATAGGCGCAGCTTGCGAAAACGCAACCTTATTCGTGTGCTACAACAAATGGAAAGACCTCATAGTCACTCTAAGACCCGAAATACCAGGTTTGATATCGGGGAAGGGGAAAGCTAGAGAATTGACCACACCTGAAATAGCTATTGCAGGTGGTGGTGCTGGATTCATGGCCAGTTTTGTATTGTGAGTTTGTCCCTTTGTATCGCTATACTATGTCTGTTATTCTTTCATTCTTAGCCGCTGATTATCTTGTGTTCTTGTGAAATGTAGAACACCCATCGAGCTCATTAAATGTCGAATGCAAGTTCAACGTTTATCACTTGAAGGAGCTGTATCCTCATCTGTCTCTTCTATCAAAGCGTCACCTGAAATTGGTTCACATCCATTCGCTACCACCCCACATATCCCTTCTTCAGCTGCCGCATCTTCCACCCTAGCCACATCAAGTATGGCACATTCACTGAAACCAAAACTACTAGGACCTGTGGGATTGACAGGTGATGTGATCAAACGGAATGGCGTCAAAGGATTGTGGTTAGGTCAAACAGGAACGTTGTTCAGAGAAACAGGTGGATCAGCAGCATGGTTCGCAACCTTTGAATATGTTGCCAAAAAATTCATCTCACGTAGACAAAAGATTCAAGATGAGGATATCGGATCGACAATGGTGACGACGAAGAAGAAAGTGACGAAAGGAGATTTAGCTAAATGGGAATTAATGTTATCAGGAGCGATGGCAGGTATAGCATATACTGTCTCATTATTTCCGGCAGATTCGATAAAATCAGCGATTCAAACTCATTCAGAATTAAACCCAAATAAACCTTCACCATCTTTCATCTCAATGGCAAAAATAATCTACAAATCGAGAGGAATAAAAGGTTTATATGCAGGTTGCGCAACTACAATAGCTAAAAGCGCTCCTAGTTCAGCAATGATATTCGTCATCTACGAAACCTTAGAATCCAAGTTCGGTGGTTTCTTAGGATAAGGGTTCAATATCGAGTGGGTAGAGGTGTATGGAGAGACCGGGGACGTGGAGAGGGCTTAAGGGGAAGGGAAGGGGAAAGGTAGGGAAAGGGAGAGTCGAGAGTAGGGACGAGCGGGAGGGGGCGAGAGGACAGTTAGGAATAATAGAGAAGAGGCAACGGACAGAAGAGCGAGAAGGGAGGAGGTTGAGGTTGTACAGCGGAGGCTAAGTTGTATAGGGTCACTCAAGGCGAGGAAGGGAGCATGATTGGGGAAATTCTTGGTATTAACATTTGAGATGGATGTCCATCAAATTGTGTATTGTAGACAGAAGAGATTGTCCGGCATTTATAGAATATTAGATGGACTATGCAGGACATTTCTACACCAGTTCTCTCACCATGCCGTGAATGTATAATCGTATCGAGGCCACATCGATGCAAACCTCGTGCGTGATATAATAAGATCTAAGCTCTTTTCTGCTTTCAATGTGATCAAATCGGTCCCATTCGGATATCACCGCTTCGTCATGTTCCCCATCATTTGTTCAAGCTCAGCTGATAATCAAACATTTCTCATTGATACTTCTTTTCGTAGCCATACATATCATCAACACTGAGACGAAGCTACTGGCGATTCTAATCACAGATTGAAGCGAAAGTACTCAATACTCAATTCAAACCAATGATCCGTATCATCTGCCCTACTTAAGGCAAAAGCCAATATGCCTCTGATTACTTCCGAACAAACTCGATGGGGGATGGATGGATTGATTGTCATTCTATGTTCGGTAGCTATAGGTGTATCAGCTCCTTCGCTGGGTGATAGTGAGTTCCGCTTTCACTCTTCCACTTCCTGCTACAAATGCGAGCTTGATCAAGTAGGAACGATACCGATCAACGAAATCGCAGATCTTGCTGACTGGGATGTCTGTTGTTCAACGGTCACTAGATAATGGAGTGTACAGTCCGCCGGGTGGCGTAGGAGGTCTGATAGTGTCGTTAGGATCAGCCGGATTAGTGGGGACGACAGTCATATGCCTACTGTGAGTTTGTAAGGACCACCCTCCTGCTATCCCGATTAAGCGGGGTGGTTCTGAACTAGGATCCTCAAGTCGAACGTCAGAATCAAGTCGTTGAATGATGACTATGGGTAGACGATTATTGACACGGTTGTTACCCAAGATATGGAATCATTATTTGGATAGGTTAGGATTCACATTCGTTGCTCTGATGTGGATATGTTGGACATGTGAGTGATACATTTCATCCCCTTTCTGTATAACACAGGCCTGAAGTAACTTGACTGATTCGTTCTTGAATGATACCTTATCGTCTGATATAGCCGCAACAATGTCATTCACGCTGTACACTATTGATCAATCATTGTGTCAATTCACACCTTTGCCAAATGATTTACCAACTTGTCCAATCTTAACATTCGATCTAACGTTTTTACACATTTTATCAATCGTGACTTTTGGTCAAGTCATGAATTATCTTTCTATTGCTATATCGACTGATAATACCAAAGCATCGAAAAAGAACAACACATCAGGAGATACTGAAGATGGCGAAGGGGAAAGAGATGGATTTATCATGTGGGAATTAGCTATCAATTCAAATCCACCTTCCCCTGTCATGATTCCCATATCGGATTTACCTAATACCCAACAACAACCCTCATCATCTTTGGGAGGATACGGCTCCACCTCAAGCACAAATGTGCCTACATCGTCTGAACGACTACATCAGCAAGAAATTTCGTCATCAGAGTCAATAACAACACCAATTACAACTTTGAACACTACCATTAGAATTAGAAAACCTGGAGACAAATTTTCATCAGGGAGATTATCAACTTACATCCCATTAAACCTATGTTCATTAGGTGTCGTATGCACTTCTTTCGCTTCTATAAGAGTAGGAGAATTTAGTAAGTTGTCGTCCTTCCGCTCTTTTCAGCAAAAGTGCAATAAGTGCTGATTACTATGCATTCGAACAGCACTCAGCGGAATAGCTGTATTTGTAGCAGCTTTCTTTGGTATTTTCTTATCACTTGGATGGTAAGTTTGAACATTATTGCATCGATACTTCCGAATCATTGAACTAAATCGTCACCAATCCGTAGTCTTATCACCCGTTTCGCACATAAACGGGCTGAAGAAGATGAAGAGGGATTTAGGTCTACCAAGGACTATGCCAGATTGAGGAAAGATAGAATATTGGAAGTTGGTTTGGCCGGAATACTATTTCTACTTTGGCCAGGTATGTATACCTTGATACACTCCTCGTGATTCAAGTTGTCAAGGGTAGCCATCAACTATGTGCCACCCGCATGAGTCGCTTGTGCTAATTCGTGTTCTGTATCATAGTAACTGCGATCTTATACACGTTATTCCCCCCTACACCATATCAACCGTGTTCGAACCCATCAGCATCAGCAATGCCGTCACCCGGAGAAGATTATAATGTCGATCCATTCCCTTTGTGCCAATTAGGGTGGACAGTGATCACTTTATCTTGGATATCAAGTTGGCTCCTGTTAACGAGAATCATGAGTTTGATATTCCCAATTACCTCGATGGGGGATATCAGTGTCAGAGCTTTCGACAAATTAAATCCGGCTATACACGACGGACGAGAGGAAAGTACCTCTTTGCTCAATCCTTCAACAAGAGGAGGTATCGGGAACGGACATCACGATCAAGGAAAGAAGAAAGGTTGGGAAAGAGTCACTGCAGGTGAGGAGTTCGAACTTGGTTCAGATGAAGAATGATCGGATTTTGGAATAGGATAATGGGTACGATCTTTGATTCAGGAACAATACATAGTATTTGTCGCTTTCATTAGATTGAAGATGCTTTCATCTCCTTTGTGCACTGTAATATGAGCTGTTTGACATCATTATTAATCTGTCGTTTTGTATATCCTTCTTTTTTGTACGAGTTTGATTCAAGCCATATCTATTGTAGAGAAACATAAAATGATATAGGGATTATAATGTATCGATACATATTATGTGATATCTAGCGCAAGACTATACCTCTCCTAGGCTAAAAGATGAATACCTGTTCTTTGTAGCTAGGACTACGTCAACTAGCGCATTCAGCGCAATTGGTGCTACTACAGTCGTACAGGTGATAAGTGTGTACTAGCTTGTTTTTGCTTCGCTCGTTCCGCTATGATTTCGATAGATCATGTTCTCGAACACAATGGCACTATGTACTCTGAGTAGACCAATCACACTGTACTCACACTGGACGTGTCGGAGACTAACGTATTAGACAGTCACGTTGTCGTTGTTTAAAAGATATGTGTATACCTTCATAAGCTTCCCTAAAAGCACGCACCATCTCTTTCTCTCTGGATGAGGGGGAAAAAGCATTGGGTGGATTGATGTCGCACAGTGCAACAGCAAGGATCACACAGATCTACTGCTGCCTTCACTGCACTTCACTTCACTTGAAAATCAATAATCCGTATGGACTAGAAAAGTTAGCAAGCTGGAGATATAACATGATCTTCGACTAGCATATATATATATATATAACGTTCAACTAGCACGCGATTGAGAAACCCGCAGTAGTGAGTACAAGTTGCCATCCGAGACAAAAAACAATTTTATTTACTTGAATTCGAATTCGATCTCATTCAAAACTCGCAATTCAACGACAAACGATAGATAATCGTGATGCGACGAAAAGTGCGTTGATTAGGACAAACAAACAAATAACAATCAAGATAACATACCCTGTCAATCTAATTTACTGCTTCATCGTCATAAACGCAGATTATATATCCATTATATCGATCTATTGATTCGAGTCTTTGTCATTAAAATCTCGACGCGCTTTTCTCATCTCCTTCCAAGCTGGTCAAAATCCTCCACCGATATACAACTACAAGAATACGATATTCAGATATCACGCACGAACGCACGGAATACCTCCTATTTACAGACGAATGGATATTGTGGTTCATTCACATCTGTTCGATCTACCACCGCTTCATAAGAAACAATACCTCGTTGACCTGCAAGATAGTAGACATCTCATCGACACGATCATCATATTACAGAAAACTTGAACAATCTCGATACTGACAGAATTGATACTCTCGGAAAAACACTTCAAAACGATTTCAAGACAACAACAGGTGTAACATAATTGAGAATTGAGTCACAATGGTTAGTCCTCTTTGATTTTGTCAGGATACATCACAAGCTGAGCTAAGATTTGATCTACGTACCGAACCTCTCTTCCTTCGTCCGTTCTCCTCCACGCCCCTTGGCTTTCGATTCGAATGTTCTTTCATTTTTTATGGTACAGGGACCCGCTCCTCGTATGTTATTCAAGATAACTGTATTAGGTGATGGAGGAGTAGGGAAGACTGCGTTGACTGTCCAAGTAAGTGAATAAGCCATAGTAATGCAATTCTGTTATTTCACCGACTGCTGAATGGTCTGCTGACGCCTAATGGAATAAGTTCACAATGTCATCCTTCGTAGAAGTGAGTAAAAAGCTCTTGAGGCTTTTGAAGATACAGTATGAGATGAAGGAGGGAGGATATACTGACCATATCTCATGATCCATCCGTAGACGTACGACCCCACGATCGAAGATTGTTATAGGAAACAATGGGTAGTAGATGATCAACCTTGTTTATTGGAAGTGTTAGATACAGCTGGACAAGGTGAGCGAATGTGCCCCTTGTAATGTGTTGCATATAATTATGAAGATACTGGACGAGGGCTGAATCTAATATCTATTAACAATGGTTTAGAGGAATATACTGCACTAAGAGATCAATGGATTCGGTGAGTCCGATGAGATCATTTTTCCAAACATATATCACACTTCATACTTGATGTTCTCGCTGTATCACAACCCTGGCGTGGTTGCTAATGCTTGCAATGCAACTAGCGACGGCGAAGGGTTCCTGATAGTGTATTCGATAACATCCCGACCCACGTTTGAAAGAGTGGAAAGAATAGTTGAAAGAGTATTAAGAGTAAAAGATGAATCGCATTTATCATCGCCTTATTCCAATCATTATCCACAGTCACATCCATATGGACATCAAGCCAATTCACCTACAAGTCAACGTGGAGGTGGGTTCGGATCTGGTGGAGGAGGAGGAGGTGGTGGTGGTGGGGGAAGTAGAACACCAATAGTGATAGTTGGAAATAAAAAAGATCAATATCATTCAAGGGAAGTTTCAACTGATGAAGGATCAAATTTAGCAAGATCATTGGGATGCGACTTTTATGAAGCTTCAGCAAAAACAAATTCAAATGTCGAAAATTCTTTCAAAAGTCTAGTCAGACAAATCAAAGTAATCAAAAGAGGTCCAGGTGGTGGAAGTAATAACCCAAATGGAGATTTCGGTTCATCAGGTCAAAATGGTAATAATGGTTACTCAGGTGGAAAGAAAAAGAAACGTAAATGTATCATCTTATAATATTGCATGGTGTGTGGAAATGGGTAAAGATCATCAGGATAAGACTTAATTTAGAATCTCGATGGAAAGGAAAGGGAGGGACGAAAACGACGAATCTGAAGAGAGAGAAGGTGTCAGGGGGCAGTAGAGGCACTGGTGTTGCGAAGTGCATATTGCATTGTGTAGGTCAGAGGTTTATCAAGAATGTTCTGTGTTTTACTCGTTTCGCTTTCATTTCATATATCTTGGGTATAATGGACTGTGTCATGATAAAATGTGTATATTGTATTCTGCTTGCTGTATGGGACATAAGTGTTGGCATTGTCAAATGACAACAGCACTGGCTAGCGCGTGACTATTCTTCATGAGGATCTCATCACTTTCACACAACACGTATACCTACAGTTCCAGATCAACATTTGATTGATTGTTGGGATTCGTGGTACACAGTCATGACAAATTGGCGTTGCTTTTCCTTCGATATCATGCCTTGCTGCTTAAGGTGCAACTTTTGTTTCTTCCCATTCACCATTACTCTGTCTCTTATACTGAGTTCGTCTGTTGGGAATTGGTTTCAATTCTAGGTACTCTACTGCCTCTGGAGCAATGGCTATAATTGCGAAATTATCGTAAGCGAATTTGATTGTCTTTTGCTCTTCTGGTTTGTCCTGTGAATAGGGTATAATCAGTTTAATTCTGTATAACAATGACGCAGGAACAGGAACAAAAGGGAGAACAGGGAGAGAAGCGAGAGAAGAGAGAAGAGAGAAGAGAGAAGAGAGAAGAGAGAAGAGAGAAGAGAGAAGAGAGAAGAGAGAAGAGAGAAGAGAGAAGAGAGAAGAGAGAAGAGAGAAGAGAGAAGAGAGAAGAGAGAAGAGAGAAGAGAGAAGAGAGAAGAGAGAAGAGAGAAGAGAGAAGAGAGAAGGGAGAAGAGAGAAGGGAGAAGGGAGAAGAGAGGAGAGAGAAGAGAGAGGAACGAGCGGAATAAGAAAGAGAAGACGGAGGTTACATACAGATTCAGCAGGAATAGTTTCTGGCCAAGTGTCACTTGAAGGAACTTGATCTAAAGGAGTTCCAGGTTTTGGTCTACCGAAACCTGCTCTTAAATGACCTGAAACACTTTTCCACAATTCTTTCTTCTTCTCCACCCAGTATTCTTTCGTACCTTCTTCTGATCCTTCCACACCCAATTTCTTAATTGCTTCTTTAAACTTATCTTCATCGTCAGCACTAGACGATGGAATGGTGACGGCTGATCCAGTGATCCTGAATTGAACATTCGTGTTTTCAATCCACCATGCTATTTCGGTCGTTGGTGAATGAGCCAGATGTACTGGTTTGGACATCCTTGTATCGGTTGTAGTGAGTAGTAGTGCGCTAGAAGTAACTTCGGAAAACTTCATCAGCTGGATGATACATGAAATGGATCAATCGCAGGGAAATCACTCACTCCCTCGATGAATCACAAATCTCACTTTAGGTTTATTCTCTTCCGATAAGGTGGAGAATGCATATGCTGTATATAGAGTTGGTGGTGAGCTTAGCATCATTTCGTGCTGGCGAAGATACACCCCAATCTCAAAAGGAGACTGCGTCTTACTCACATAGAGCTTTGGGATTCTCTTTGAGCTGTTGCTCTATCAAAGGTAACCATTGTGGTTTGGACATTTTACTTGATAACGATGCTGAAGATCGAAGTAGTGTGGTGGAAAACAGCTTGAAGAGTGTGATCAACCAATTAAAGAGGTAATTAACCAATTAAAGAAGTGCAGACTAAAGGAGGAAAACCAACTGGGCCTGTGATCTCGATATGTATGCGTATCTGTATTAGAGTAGTGATCATAACCTATATATCATCATCATCATCATCAACTCAGTCACCATCGATCAACCTCCACTCATCGTCACCAGCTATTTACACCTCTCACTTTACAACCACGTGTCTGTCTTCCTTGCGTTTATTGACTTTCAACGTCTTTCACATTCACAACCTGAGCAAACGAATGATAGCATATCGAGGTTATCACATCATTATCATATAGGCAAGGCGGGATCATCGAACAGAGACGACTATCAGCAAAGAGAAGTCTCCCAGCAATCTGTATCTCTACTAAAATCAAAGTTGCCGACCGAATCCCCTTTTCCCTCTCCTTCAAATGATACACTCGACAGAGCAGGAAAAACACATCTCATCAGCTCATTAGATACCACCTACATCCTTATTGTCAGGTGCAGGTACCAATATGAAGTTCGCTTTGGAAGATTCATCAGATAGCGAATCTGTCAGTTCGTTGGATTACTCAATATCTTCAGATGAAGAGATAACGAATTCACCTTTGTGCGTTTATACCCTTCTCTAAGAAGTATATGACTATCGCGTTACACACACGCTGATACCTGAACTTGGTATGTGATAGACGTAACCCTCGTTCGTCATTAGGGAGAGACATATTACAGGCATACGATACATCTTCCGATGAACTGGATTCCGAAGATGAAGTGAATATAGGTTTAGACGATGAATGGGATGTTGTCAAGACCAAAGCAAGAGAACAACCAAGTTGGAGAGAGAAAAAGGACAAGTCGTACGTATCGTTATTCTTGCCTTATTGTCTTGAAATATCGGAGCTGGAGAAACATAATGATAAGCTGATAAGAGCCACTAGTGCTATTCAAGTCACCAAGAGAGATAAAGGAAAAGGAAAAGTCAAGCCGCTTTCCTCACTATCCTACAAACTCCTTACTCCCAAAAAACAAATGAATCTCAGAGTAGAAGGAGCAACGGGTGAGAGGGAGGACCAGTATGATCTTTGGCTCAAAACTGCTGACCAGGAAGCTTGGGTATATCTCATTTCGTCTTCGGGACTGGCGTGACTTAGCCAAAGCTGATATTTTGATTTAGAGAGATGGTCAACAACAAGCTAGCGAAAGGAGAGGAGAAATACGTAATATCGCATCTAATGCTAGAGCGAGGTTGAAAACGCAAGAAGATGATCGACTCGCAAAGGAGGCTGAAGAACTCAGGAAGATGTTAGAAGGAATGAGTGTGCGACAAGGTCAAGAGGAAGAAGAGATTGAAAGACAGTTCAAGGAGAGAGAGAAGAAATTGTGGGATGTGAGTGGATCTTTCCCTCATTGACTTCTGGCTTCATACTGGACCCCTCACTTGCATATTGCATGTATCATGCCGGAACATCTACTGATCAGCTGTATTCGCAGGACATCGATGCAGCGATAAAAGAAGTTGAAAGAAGAGAAGCGGAACTTGCTGCAGCGACTGTAGCAGCCGCTCGTCGGCAGAAAGAACAGGAAGCTGCCCGCGTCGCTGAAGCTGAGAAATTAGCTCTAGCTCAAAAAGCAGAAGCTGAGAGACGAGCCAGAGAGGAGGCAGAGAAGCAACGTCAAGATCAGTTAGCTAAAGAGGAAGAAGAGAAAAGACAACTCGCTCAAAGGCAAGAAGAAGAAAGTAAAGCCAAAGTGGCCGAGGAGAAGGATAAGACAGGCTCAGACTGGAATAAATGGGTAGAGAGACAAAGATGGATGAAAACCAATATCATCGAACCTCTCAAAGCAGATCGAGCTGCTAGAACTGCTTTGAGACCGGGAATGAGACTCATGACTAGAGGATTGGGTCAAGTTGTAAACTCAAGAGAATCGATAGTAAGAGTAGTGAGTTAGCTTTCAGTCTATCCCGTCCTTATATATAAGGAGAAGCTGACATGAACTTGTAGTCCAATGACTTACATGCCATACTCGTCCAACAATTACCTTCTCCACCATCACCCTCATCAGCTGTCGTTTTGGACGAAAATATACCCAAAACATATGCCTATCTCCTCTCTCATCTCGCAAAAGCCCTGATCAAGCAAGCCGAATCCGAAGTGAACGCGAAAGCAGATGCGGCTTTCCCATTGGCTCGTATCGTTATGGGGTTACTGCTACGAGGACATGGTGCTCTGGGAGAAATTCTTTTCACTAGATTCGTGAAGAAATGTCCCTGGGTTATACCATTTTACCCTAACCGACCAGTGGTAAGTGAAACTCCCTATCAAGCCGAAGTTCTGCTAATATTTTCGGGATCCTGCCAGAATCAATCAAGAGAAGAATACGAAAAATCGACAGGCAGAGGTAGTGATGAGTCATTAGCCGAATACATCTCTCGAATGGCCGGTATTTGCACTCTTTACTTTGCTATACTCCAAACACCACTATCATCTATCATTCCGACTATTTCTGCAGCACCTCCCACACCTTCTCAACTCGAGAATCTCATCATACCAGCTCTACGATTCCCATCTGCGTGGACGTGGTTAGCATTAGCTCTCAAGGATCCTTTACCAATCTTACCTCCTATCGCTCATCTTGTATCTTCCTGGATCGAGATAACGGCTCATGAAGCTGTGAGAGTTTATGGAAGAGGCCAAATGGGCAAAGTATGGGAGGTCATTGAAAGAGAGGGATTGAGTGAAGGGAAAATCAAAGGTGACAGTGAAGCTGCCAGGCAGAGGTTGAGGTTGATGTTGGAAAGCTGGAGAAGAGGAGAGGTTCAACTTCCAAGTGGAAGGATATGGGATTGATCTGTATTGAACGGTCCTTCATGTATAGTGGGCTGAGGATGGAGGAGAAAGTGGATGTGCGGAGAGTCATTTGCATATATGTCCATAACGGACATCATCCATTTTGTACATACTAGTATCAGTCTGCGATTGCATGTATATCACGAATGATGACTGAATTGAAATGGATTGACAGGATCATGGTGGGCCCTTCCTATAAATAGATCCAAGGTGACAGACGGCTGCAAATTCGTGCCTTTTACGTCTGCCAGTTTATTGAACATTTTTTCGTGATCTTCGTTCTTCTCGCTTTATTCCACTTTTCGCTTGCTACATCATTGTTGTATCGATATACCAACACACCATCGTCGTCTTGTACACAGTGAATGTGAGCAAGTTCATATAGCAAGTTCATATAACACGAATTGAACGATATCTAGCCCAAGACGTAGAAAGGTGTACGACTGTCTCGAAAAACATGTCCTCCCCCACCAGTGCCAATCGCCTTCGTCGTAATCGATCATCTGGAATCACCGAGATGCGAAGTCGATCATCGATATCTGAGGATCCTGAACAGCCTAGAGAAGCAAGACCTCCCTCTCCACCTGGTCCAGAAGCCAATGCCCCTCCGCCCGAAGAGGAAGTCACTCATCTAAGATTGGCCGCTCATTATTCCGGTTTGGTATTATCTAGCTTTATAGGTTGTTTGATTAGATTAGGATTGATTGGTTTAGCCACCTGTGAGTGTTGGATCACCTTTGAGCCTCGGCAAATTTGTTTTCTCGATATCGTGATCTTTGTTTGCTGGATTCTGGATTCTGGATCTGGGATCTGGGACGTTTTTTCGAGATCGTATATTTGATATCTCACAAAAAGAGAATGAATTTTGAATTGAAATCATAATGTTATATACCATACTATGAATGCCACGCTAATCCATTGAGCTTCACTATCAGACGACACCCCTATCATTTTCGCTTTAGCATGGTCGCAAGGTGTTGGTTGTGGTATAATGGGACTATCATTATCTAGGAAAAATGAAATTATCGCTATGTAAGTTTGGTTTTGATTAGAACCACTGGTAGCTCATTTATTCATCACGCTATCATGCACTGTCCAAGACAAGCACAAAATGCGATGGGTCTTTTTATACTCACAAGTTTACTGACAATCCATTCAAATTTAGATATCCTCCAATATACACCTTCTTGACTACGGGGATAGCAGGATCAACTACTACTTTCTCTTCTTGGATGTTAGGAGGTTATCTATCATTTAGCAATTTTGATAAATACAATAGAAACGGATTGCATGATGTGAGTTGGATGCTTTCTTGTATCCCCTCGATAGATCTCAGGTTTCAACTTCACTGATGAGATGAATTTACGATAGACCGTAGATGGAGTAGCTTATTCCCTCTCAACATTCTGTATCGCCTTAGCATCATTGAGATTCGGTGAACACTCCGCATCAGTATTACCTGCTTTATCATCTCTAAGACGTACAAAACGTCCACCTATACCTGATCGTCTACCTACTACCAGTACCTCATCGGAAGAGACTTCAATAGAGCTACAACAGCAGCACGCACAGCAAGTACATCAGGTTTCACAAGGACAATCCGCAGGTGATCCTGAGAAAAGTAAAGCCCTATTCCACATTTCAATGATACCGAGTTCAACACCTCTTATCGACTTGGTATGGATATCAATAGCTTTCATATCATATTTGATTGTATTATTACTCTATTTCCTCGGACCGAAATCTTGGAGACATGATGTAACTTTCCCTCTACTCTTATCGCCTCCGGGCTCAATCATTAGGTTCTTTCTTTCAAGATACAATACGAGGAAACGGTTCATCGATAAATTCCCAATAGGAACATTTACGTCAAACTTGCTGGCCACTGTTGTGATATCAGTTTGTTTCGCTGAGCAAAGAAGACCGACTACCTTTTTCAACGGATTAAGGTGTAATGCCTTGAATGGGATCCAACAAGGTTTTTGCGGTTGTCTGAGTACAGTTTCGACGTTTGCAGTAGAATCAAGAAGTATTAAGAAATGGTATCATAGTTGGTTATATATAGGCTTCAGTGTCATTTTAGGTCATTTATTGGTCTTAGCGATCGTGGGTGGAATCGGATGGGGTCAAGGTTATGCGGACGTTTGTGTGGGCTGAATAGTTGTTGGTCATTGAGGGAGGTTGTGTATTATCACATAAATACTGTTCAAATGTACAATATATACAAGCATAGATACAACATAATTTCATAACACTCAACGACAATGATTCGGAACAAAACACAGACTGTGTCTGTGACTGTATCAAAGCGGTAACTTGTATACAGTAACTGCTCAGCCTAATTGAACCTAGATGTCCTTTCCTCCCAGTATCTCTTAACACTTTTGATAGAACCACAAAGAGCCAATCTAATCCTTTCATTATCATCTTTCCAAACGCCCATCATCCCATTTGTTTGATTGAGAATATCAATCAACTTTTCTTGTCCCACCTTTCTATCAGTCAAGGCCTTCTTGATCTTATCTTTAGCACGAGCTTTTTCCAATAAATGTATTTTAGCTGATATCTTTGATGAAGTTAATATGTTGGAAGTAGGCAAGATCCTCCTCGAATGAAGTGATTTTATTGAAGGTCTATTTGATGTAATATGTAAATTCAATATACGTTTGAGGTTCTCTTGATGTAATTTGGTATGTATTTGGGAAAGTCTAACTGCCTAAAATGAAAGTATGATTGTAAGCTCTCCTGAATATTTATCATGTATCCCATTGTCAATTCCGAAGACATGGTGAAGTCCGGAAAACACGCAAAGACTTACAGATTCACTACACCAATAACCATTTGACCTAATACTTGAAATCACTGCTATTCCTCTTAACGTACCTCTTCTCACCTAATTATGGCAAATCACATCCAGATTAGCCGTCGCAAACCTGCTTTTTTCTTTTGCAAATATAACCCAAATTGAGGACAGGGGGAGATGTGAACGTACCAGTTCGGATGGGTCAGGTCTACCATGACTCGGTGCGAACAGATAATGGTCAAGTCGACTTGGTGCGGTCTACACGCATCGATCATTTAGCAATCTAGCGGTTCGTGAGACCTCCGGTGCAGTAATAGGTTGATAAACATACATGCTTGAACCAAATCTCCCTCAGATAACCATCAGCTTCTATCCCTCTCAACTGTCTCACATATCTACCCAGAATACCCAAATCATCTGGAGATAGGTACAGGTATATTCGTAGTTGGATCTCTACAGGTAAAGAGAATAAGGACGCTGGGAAATCTAGTCCTTCCTTTGTCGAAGTATTGTTGTATACATCTTGTCTCATTGTCGCCCGCACCGATGACCCAGTCATAGCCAATCACTCGCTGACTTGTCAATCGCGATTGATGACTGACTGATCTGATGTCAAGATGATGAGATGCACGGAAACCGATGAAACATGCGTCTTCATACCGTCATGACATGGGATGTCGTCCACAAAAACGATTCTTCGACATCCGAAAGCGGTTAATCGCGTATAACCGAAACGTCAAACAATGTCAAAAAGCTCCTTATCGCAACGATTGTATCATGTCATCAGGAAGTAAAACATACATGGGTCAAACAATCCTTCATTGAACTGCTCGTCTAGGAATATACGATGGGGTAACCAGCATGATCGAGGCTCGTCGAAAGATATGATAATACAATTACACGTCGAACAAATGAATTATTTTCCTAAATTAACAAGTACAAGCTGATGGAGTGGAAGTCTCTTCTTGATTTCCTGCCACTTTCACTCCTCTAGGTCCCGATTGAGTACCTCGTTGAGGTGGTGGTGCAAGAGGTAGTTTCTTAGCTATTTGTGAAGATGAATATCAGCATGACAGGTTCAACGTGCAAATCATAACTTGAGGTCTCATGGATTGGAACACCATGCGCAACCTCTCAGCGGCAGTTTATCCTGTATTCGCATCGCAACCAATGGCGGTTTCTGAAGGTTGAGACTCGAAAGAATCACGGTTGTCACTCACCGATATCCATGAACAACTCTTCTACCCCATCACCGGATTTTGCGCTAGCTTCAGCGAATAGTAATCCTTCTTCTTCAGCGAATCTCTCTCCCATCTCCCTTGGTGTTTTACGTTGAGATTCCAAATCTAGTTTATTGCCTACTAACATGATGACAATTGATGGATCTGCTTGACGTTGTAGTTCCCTGACCCATGATTTTGCTTTCTCAAACGATGCCTGTTCGAAGAGATGTCAGCTTTTCGATTGGATGGACGGGAGCGTAGTGTCGGTTCTGGGCAACTTGAGATAAACGAATGAGACAGAACGTACTTCTGGTGCCTGAAATCACACAGCAGATCAGCTCAACCGTCACTGCAAATTTGTACAGAGATAGATAAAGACTCACTTGAGTTATATCGTATACTATGACCGCAGCATTTGAATTTCTGAAATATATCGGAGCAAGTGATTTGTATCCTGACCAAAACCAAGGGAATTAATAACCGTACATTCTGCTATATCTGTATTCAAACGAAAAACATACTTTCTTGTCCGGCCTGATGTATGCCAGTCTCACAGTCAGCCAACAACAAAAGGATGATCTTTCGCAAGATGAGAGAACTTACAGTATCCCATATCTCGAACTTGATTGAGACGTTCTCATCCAGAGACACAGTTTGAGTTAAGAAAGCGGCTAAATCACCCAAATACCAATATGACCAGACAAAAGGTAAGCATAGCCACCTACAGTGCCGAAAGTCTTGGATATGACTTACCACCTAAAGGATCGTTTCGAACAAAGGGGTTAACATGTTTAGTTTATGATCTGACGGCATAAAGGGGAAGCGTAAAGCTCCAAAAGCTGATGTGCAGGAATACATACCTATAGTCGACTCTCTATAATGAGGGTGAGCACGACTTGAAATATCATGTAAAGATAGGATTCGCTCTCACCTGAAATCTGAAAACTCATTTCTGACCTAATCAATGTATACGTTTCAAGGATATCAGCCAGCCTTTCTTGCATTGACTTTTGATGAGGAAATATCGATATCAAGAAGAAGGGAGACGTACAAATCGAAGTACCAGTGATGATTTTCCTACTGCTGATTCTCCTATTAAAGCACCAGGAAGTCAGAATATACAGCGAAAATACCGGAACACCTGAACTTTTGCAGTTTATAGTTATCAGATAGGAGAAAGGGAGGACATACCTAAAAGCACTAATTTGAATGATGTTGTTCTTGACATACTGACTAATTTATGTAGTAGCTTCGCTTCGATGTGTTTACTCAAGGCCAGTTGTTGATCTTCTTGTCTATAGTCCTCGAAGTATATTCCTTCCTGATACTAATATATATAAAATAGTTATGTGTAGAAAGCCAAGAGATAGATCTGTAAAGATCCAAAGGTTTACCATAAAGATAACAAAGAGACATCCATCCCAAAACAAAGTGACGCCATTCTGCCGATAATTGTTGCCACTGATTACAAAATAATCCTAATGACCAATGCAAAAGGCCCAATACGAAAAGTTGTAATGAGCCCGCTAATAGGAACTTGTCACGTGGCATTCTCAGGTAACGATCAATTCAAACCTGAGGGAGTCCTCCGGATCACTTTTCATCTTCCTGTGCTATCTCTGTTTCTCTTCATCATCTCATTCACATCTAAAATATTTAGCATACAATCTATCTTCCTCCACAACACTTCTACAAACTCGTCAGCAGTCTCTAGCTTCGTTCGTGAGGTGGCTCGATATACTCTGTCATCGTGAGGAACACCGAAACTACGTTCTGTCGAAATATCAGCATTCCTTTCTTCGACCTTCAAATCTATTTTATCTTAACGAGTCTATAAGCGTCAGAAATTACCGCTTGTCAGAAGATACTTTGAGCGCTTAAAGCATTTGTCTAGTCTGAATACCTCTGGCTTTGGCGTAAGGTTTCTCGGTCATTCTGTCGAGGTAGTACAAAGATTGAGCGAGTTCACGCGGACATCGTTCATACATCAAGATGAGTCATATACCTCCCCCTCCCCCATTCTTACCAGCTCCTCCGACTTTCAATGCTTTCAACGATTCTCAATCCCAAGGGTACAGTCAAGGAGGATACAATACTTCTCAAAACGGCGGTGGAAGTGTAGATAATGGTCCTCCTCCTTCAAGAGATACGTTTTCCGATCGTCGTGGGAAGAGAGGTCGAGGAGGCAGGCAGAGAGGCGGTGGCGAAGGAAGAGGTGGAGGTGGAAGAGATAGAGGCGGAGATAGGGATAGGGAGAGAGACAGAAGTCCTGGTGAGTGTTAATGTTATTACCCTCAACGTCAAACTATCGATTTGTGGTGTTTTTCGTTCTTTCTTCCCTTACTCTCATATCGTTATAGCGGGACATGTTCCCTTTCGCCGCATTCGGGCTGAAATCTTCAGTCCTTTTGAAGCCTTTGAATCATTTGAATCAATTGAAGTTGAGAATGAGGCATATCACTTTCAGTTTTTGATGTTGACGTGTTGATGAGGCCTCAGTCGAGCGTGCCTCCTTGAGTGCTTTTGTATGAGCTTAAAATGAGTGAGGAAGAGAATGAGGAAACAATGAGGCTTCTATTGAGGATTTTGAGAGGACGATCACACTGTCCCGTATATCGTTTGGATTCTTACGCATGCTTCGACGTATGAAATTCCTCTTCGTTGAGCTTAGCTTTTTTCAAGCCTTCTTCAATTTTCCTTGAACATCTATTATTCAAGGATGACTGAAAAATTTGAACGATCTAAAACTTCCATTACATTAGCGGACCGCTAATTAATCTTCCAAACTTTCTGCGACTCATCAGATCGAGGTAGAAGAAGACAAGAGAATCGATCTATCGAAGAAAGAGTAGGTGCAGAAAGGATCTGTCGAACTTTATTCGTTCGTAATGTATCGGTATGTCCTCAGCTCAAACCTGACTTCAGTACCGTCTTTCCATTTCTGATCCTCTTACTGTTTTGGGACTATCAGTATGAAGCAGACTCAGCCGCTCTTCAAGCTTCTTTTTCGACTTATGGTGAGATCAAAACTTGGTATGATAGGATAAACGAAAGGGGAATCATCTTCGTTACCTTTGTAAATACTATTCTCTTCCCAACTAAGCTCGGACAAACGTTGCATGCTGATATCGGTTTTTATGGCACAGTTCGATCTTCGGTCTGCTCAAAAAGCCAGAGATGGAATGCACGGTCTAAAAGCAGGCGACAGATCTGTAAGTATCACCTGTGCTTCAAGCTGAAACAAAAGATTTTGGCTCAATTGCTCTGTTGCGGTCCCAAATAGATCGACGTTCATTACAGTTTACCAAGAGATAAAGACTTGATTGGTGACTGTGATCGAGAGAAGAATCAGGTGAGCTTACAAATATTGTCTATTGCTATCTCAGCCGAAGCTGATCACCACTTATCTTCGTTTATCAGGGATCCATCTTAATTTTCGTACATCCACCCAGAGTGATCAGTGAATACGAATTAGGGAGGATGTGCGAACAATTCGGTGATGTCAAAGCTATCAAACCAGGACGAGAACCAGCGTAAGTCGTTTTCTATGATAGGGTGTTATGAATCGTAACGGAAGCTGATATGGAATTATTTGGTTCATTAGGGAAAAGATAGTTGAATATTACGATTCGAGAGGCTCAGCCTTATTTTTTGATAGAATGTCAAACCAACCTTTTCAAGGTGGTACTCTAGAATTGAAATTCATCTGGGATGAGAAAGAAGAAGTTTTACCCCCGCCGCCACCACCACCGTAAGTCTAGTAGATATATACGAGTCTTGCTGCTTGGAAAAGATCGATTTGCTTATTGGTTTAACCGCTCAGAGTTGTGGAAAGACCTTTTGATCGTAGAAGTGGTGAAGGACCTGGATATGGTGAAGTCAGAAGTGGAAGACAACATCCTCCTGGACCTCCAGGTGGAATTGGCAGGGACCCTAGAGCTAGATCACCTATAAGAGGTGGTAGACGAGGTGAGTATGACTGGATCAAAAGCTTTTGAATTACTTGAGACTGATAGAATGTATTACGCTCCCGTAGAATCATACCCTCCTGGACCTGGTCCTGGCCCTGGACGTTATGGAGAATTACCTCCTCCAGTTCCTGTAAGTCAATTGACGAAATACCTGCTTCGATGAAGCTGATTCTACATGTAATGTAGCAGGGCGAAGACAGATTGGAACAAGCTCGTAAAGTACAACAGGTAAGTTTCATCATCTTTTATCCTACATTTCAAGTATAGACGTGCATCTATTTACACTCTTGGTGATCGGAATAGCTCTTAGCAAATCTAGGAGGTCCCAGTAACCCACCTCCACCGACTCATGGTGGACCACCCCCTAGATCAGTACCACCACCTCATATGATTCCTCCACCACCTAACAATCAGTATACACCCAGAGATACTGGGTATACACCTGGGCCACCTCCACCTCCACCCCTAAACGGAGGAGGAAGGAATTATCAACAACAACAGCAGCCTCCTCCACTAAATCCTATCTTCCCACCCTATCCTCCTTCTTCAAATCAAGCATATAATCCCACATCATCTGCTCCGCCCAGTAACCCTTATTCGCAACCTCCTGCCCCTAGTCCGTATAATCCTAATCCAACCCCAATCCCTCCATCTCAAAACTCATATAATCCACCGCATCCACCTCCCCATCACAATAATCAATACAATCCTCCTCCAACACATACTTACAACGCCCCACCACCTCCACAGACGCTCAACCAGAATTACCCTCCATCTATCCCAATGCCACAAAATCAAAGTCAAAATTCATATAATCCATCAACACCTGCTCAACAATCGTATTCACCTTATCCACCACCACCGTCTCACATAGGCGTGGCTTCAGGTTCCAGTTCAGGTCCAGGCGCTTATCCTCCTCCTCCGGGACAAGGTCAAAATCAAGGGTACGGCCAAAATCAGAATTCATATGGTTATCCTCCTCCTCCTCCTCGACAACAACAACAACAGGAACCTCGAAGTAATCGACAGAATGGACAGGCAAAAGATGTTGGCAGCTTATTAGCTATGCTTGTGAGTCAATCGCAGTCAGGGGCATGATAACAACTAACATATCTTTCTTCGCAGAGTAATCGTTAGAGTCGAGGAGTATGGTGTAAAAGTAGAAGCAAGAAGTTTCGAGATGAAACTAGTCATTTGAGCGATGCATCATAGAGATAAAGGGAAGTGACATAAGTAACCTCTGATGGGTGCATTTCATTACAACATATTACGAGTACCGGCAGCACAACTCAAGTCATCAATGAAAATAGTTTGCACCCTTATACAAAGATTAAGACCAGCTATGATCGTGATTCCGAGATTTAAACGACTTGAGCAACTTGCGTATTCACAAAAGTACTTATATCCAAATTCTCAGTTTCAGGTTTGACAACACCAGCTTTGGCTAATACTCTATAATAGAAATGAAAGGGTAGAATCAGCTTTTTTCCTTTCTACTTTTTTTTTTTTTTTTTGGATTTGGGGATGAGATAAGCCAGGTAAATCCAAAAATAAGACTTACTTTAGAGTATCTCTTACTACATTCTCTTTAACTTGTAATAAATTTTCTTCCCATTTAACAGTTTGTAACCATTCTTTTACATCTTGTCTCTGATGACCGAAATAAGAAGAAACGAAATCTAAATCATCTTTTTCTCTTGATTCTTTCGAGTTGAACTCCACGACGTATGGTTGTAAATTTTCCAAGAATGATTTGATTGATTCATTTGATGAAGAAGGTGAAGCTGCTATATGCCAACATGGCCAAGGAGCTTGAATGAAAATCGATCATGTCATAACATATCATCTCATAAGCACAGTTCTTTACTTGCGAGTCAAAGAGTAATCAGTTAATTAGATGATTACTCACTATACACTGAACCTATGAATCTTACTTCACCAGAATCCACATACGGCTTAGTCGTGAACCATTCCCATAAAAATACCGAGGCTATAAAGATAGAACCTGGTGATGAGCAACAAGTATTTCCTAAATTATGGCTTTGGTATTGTGATACTGTTACTTACTTTCACCGGAATTGACGGAATCTCTCAATGGCTTGAATTGACCATTGACTGTAAGATGTCATTACATTCGTCAGTCGCATTGACAATGGTAATGGAACGTGTAGGAAGCATAGATACTGACCCTTGAACTTAGGTTGTTCATCTTCTGTCCATCCTTCTTGTAATGACAGTACAGAAGCCATAACTTGAGACCCACTATCAGTAGAGTAGATCAGCATCAGTTAGTCTGCTAATTCATGTCAATCTCATCTGACCGCATTCCATACCGTCTTGAAAGCAGAAGAGCCAGACACTCACCTGCCCAAACGAGATATACCAAACGTAGTTCCTTTCAAATCGCTTATTGAATTATATTCACTTTCTTTACCTGTTATGATTGCCCTATTAACATAATCACAATGATATCAGCCCAATTCGAATGGATAGAAACAGGTATAATAACACGACATACCATCTAAGAGGACTAGCTATGTAACTTCCGACTAATTTATATGAATCTAATCCATTGGCTAATCCAGCAATTAAAGCGTCCGTCAAGGCTACCCACCGCAATCGAATATCAGTTCAGAAATCATTTCATTTCCTGTTCTCCCGTCCCTTTTCCACCGATAAGATCGACATAGAGGTACAATACTCTTAAGAAGTGAGCTTTACTTACCGATACATAAATCAATTTCACCATTCTTCAACTTTACTTGCATTTCACCTGTACCACCTGGACATTCAACCAATTCGATGGTTTCACCATTATCTTTCTCAACAAACTGTAATAAAGGTGAAAGGAAATGTTCCCTATGCCATCCTACTCTGATCTTTGACATTATGAAGTTCGATGAGTTGCCTGTTTGAGTGTCACTGAGTTCAACTGTAGGATCAAGGTCGAGTATACCTCATCAATATTTAACTGATATACATCATTGTGAGAAGATAAAATCAAGATCATGATTAGACTTTTCGGATATTGCCGCTTATGCGATTCGCCATAAACCCTGTCGATATCCTCGTTATATGACAAGGGTTGATGTCGGTGATCTCACAGCAGTATGATGGTTCAGGTTAAGCAACAATAACAGTGATAGCCGACTTCATTTGACTGACACCAATTCCTATATTCCGCATTGGATATACCTCAGACCTGTCCCTCCTACCGCCATCGACGGAAATAGTACTCTTCAAACTCATACAGCAGCCAAATCTCCTATCCTGCGATTTTCCCTTCCAGCCCAAAGATATTAGTATTCAAGTGTTCGGTATCTCAGGCTTTCTCTCAATTCGAAAACGCAATCCTAGCGGATTTATACAAGATATGCGAATATCGGAAATGTCATAACACCCTTACGAATTTGCAGATCCTATTGAATCATCTACAAAAATCGTATTTTCTACCTGAACCCCTCCATATCCTCTCCTCTCCTCTGCGTAAGCAAAAGTCTCACTCAAATCTAAGCAGAAGCTTTCTTCTCTTTGATGTAAGCCTTTCGGACATCTTCTCGTCTGGTCTTCTTGGCGAGTTGGATTTGGAATCGGTCAAAGTCAGAAGCAGTCTATCATGATTTCATGTCATTTCATCAGCAACCATCCTTCGGACTTTTGATTGAGATATCGTATATTCTGCAAGGAATTGATGGGTGTACGAAGCTCACCTTTCGTTGTTGTCGAGCAGCTAACTTCTTAGCCCAACCGCTAGATTGCCATTTCTCAAGTACACCAGCTTTCTCGAAAGCCTTCTTGACGGCACCGTTACCGGCACCTCGGGGGAGGGAAGCAAGGGTGTAAGGAGTGAGGATGAGGTTTCGGTAAGGGAATGCTTGTCTAGGGACGGAGGTGGTAGGTCCATCGATGAGAGCCTATACCGGTGATATCAGTTTTCCAGTTCTCAGATCCAGAATGAAATATGAGAATGAAACACTCACTCGGTTGTGGTCGATGATCTCAACGATAACGGCGAGGTTACCGGCTGAGGGACCGTCGTTAACGAGAACAACTCGGCCTACCTCGACGAATCGCTTGAATGTTGATTGCTAATTAAGAAAGAATCGATTGAATTAGTACAACATCCTCATTGCTTGAATTCCGATCTCGTTTCCCCTGTTCCCTATTCCATTATGATTTCATTATACACCAGAAAAGATGGTGGCAATGATACCATCATTCCCCTCAAGGAAGGTAATTATCCATGGTGATATATGTCCGTCGTGTTACTGGTATCAAGTCTTTCCAGCATGACTCGCATATGTCCACCTCCTTATCCTCTATCCGTCATCTTGGGCTTCTCCGTGTCGTTGTCATTTCTCCCTTGTATCATGCTGGTCGATTGCTATGGTTGAATTTGACTTGACTAATCTGCCATCTTCTTGTAACCTTGAAAATCCGTTCAACCAATCCCACATTCCATTCCTTCCTGACCCTCCAGTTCGAAATGCAGATTACAATTAGAGGCAAGCACTCACCACCATCTTGTCCAAAACTATCAGCGTAAGAAGTCGAGGGTTTTGAAAGAAAAGGTAATAATGGAGAGACTAAAGTCTTGAAGGTTGAAGGAGTATCAATTGAGGTTTATTGTGATTGTCGTTGGATTTGTGGTATTGCAATCCAATCCGTGACAGTAGTCAGTCAGTGAGTGTAAGCAAAGGCAAGCGAGTCCCAGTACACACTGTACAATGGGTAGACCTACCTACTAACGGTAAAACCCTACAGACCATGCAAAAACAACAAAACCCCCCCTCTCACTCAAACGTGCATACAATCATAACGGGGAAAGGGTATGAAAGTGGCACTTGTTCCGACTGGAAAGATCATGGTGTAAGATGACATCGGCGATAGGATAAGACCGATGACGGCGGTACACCGGGAATACCAATTTATCCCCCATTCTTACCTAACGTGGCAGTTGTTTAACCGGACCGGCGCTTATACAGTTTGCTTTTTGTTTTTGCTTGAGTAAGCAAACTCACACATCTAACCGCTTTGACCTAAACCAGTATTCCCTGATCGGGTAAATTCAAGATTCAATCGTCATTTTCCGAGTCTCGAACTAACAGCAAAAATGGAGAAAATTGGTTATTCCAAATTCCCCCCTCCCCCCTTCACCATCGAGATTTATTCGTTATTCGTGATTTCCTCCCCCCCTCATACTGAAGAATTAAAGTATCTGGAATAATTCTATTCTCATACATTAACCTTTCTTCATCAACAAAAAACGTATCCCTACGTCAACATTGTGAACACCTCAAGACACTAAGTTACTATATACGACTATACTCAGAATTATCAAAAGATACAACAACGTATCATCAATCATAGAACGTCCATTAACACCATTGATTATCAAACTAGGCTTGTGTATATAAAGGTAATTCGTTTAGATCACCATCAAAAGAGGACATCAAGCGGAATACCCATCAAAAAGAAAAGAAAAGATCGGTGTAGAAGAAGGACAATACATCGCCTTGATCTCTTCAACTACCATCAAAGAAAACAACATCTTCTTATCCCACCCCCACTCTGTCAATCAAGCATTGCGACATCGCGCGCCGCAACTCCGGATTTGAAAAAGAAACAACATCTCATCATCACACACGTTGGATTACTCAGTCACTTTTTTCATCACATCACCCTCGCCTGTTGTGATTGGTGATCCTTTCTCTCAATTGGAAGACAGCAAGTCAGTAATCGCATAGAAGATCCACCCATAACTACTGTTCGCGTTCGCAACTCAAGACATCATCAATCACTTTGCCCATCATGTTCCCCGATCTACCGGAACACTTGCAAACTCTCAACGCTCTCCCAGGCAACACACCACCTTCAGCTGCTATGAACGCAGAACAAGAAGAGGCATTTTGGGGTTTCTTACACGCCGATGAATTGTTCCGAAACTTTGGAAACGTACCTTCACCTTCTGAACAAAACGCTCAATTACCATCAGATAAAACCTATAATCAAATCATCCAATCCGCACCTGCACCTGCACCAACCCCTATTCAGACCCCGACATCAAACGATAAAGGATCAGCACCTACACTAGAATCTTTCATCGCCGCTTACATTGGTCAATCATCTTCTCACGGTGCTGCATCAACTTCTCACGCTTTACCAGCAAACTACCTTATCCCATTACCAACACCTTACAACAACCCAATACAAACTCCCTCATCAGCACCAACACCAGCGGGAATAAACACCTCTGACGTGCTTCCCGGTTCGGCGTCGATGTTTGGCGATTCACCAGAGGATGAAAGAATAACCGGTGCCAAGAAGTTGAAGTCGTTGGGTGCACCTCAAGTGGAGATTGAAGAGGAGTGAGTATTTCTCTCGTAATAGTATCTACAACTCAGTGCTGACAGTCACAGCAGTAAACGACGACGAAACACGGAAGCTTCGGCCCGATTCAGAGCCAAGAAGAAGGAGAGAGAGCAAGCATTGGAAAGAAGGGCTAAAGATCTTGAAGCTCAATTGGCTGCTCTTCAATCTGAAAACACATCACTAGAGAATGAGAATCGATTACTGAAGGCTATTGTACTGAACGGACCTTCAGGCCAAGCACTTCCCGGATCAATCTCAACATCACAAATGAACGGTCTCCCCCAACCTTCACTACAAGCTGCTTTAGCTTCACTCACCCAAAAGAGGAAGAGGGAGGAATAATCGGTTTTTGATAGATTGGTTGTCGTTGTGTCTTTATCTTGAGTAGCCTAGCCGCTCCCTCTGTGTTCTTGCCTTGGTGTTCTTTTCTTCTAGGTGATCTTGTTATTAGGGTACGGTCAGTAGATATAGATGTTTTCTTCCTCGTATGATAAGTCCTTTGTAACTTTGTAAGATTCCAGACGGATGGAAAGTAGATTGAAGGGAATATGCAGTCAAATATCCAAATAACAACGATCACAGATGAACAAATCTTACTGAATCAGCCAAAGGATGGTGTTCCGGTTGACTGGATTCACCATCAACAGACATGAACGGTGTCGGTGCGTGCGTAAAAGTAATCATGAAATGGATATGTTTCCAATCCTCCCTCTTCATGTCTTCTATATCTTATGTAAGAAATCAAAAGCAACAACGCACAGAGTAGTGGAAGGTACAGTCGCACTTTCAAGAGTTTGACAGACAGTATCACGGAACTCGAAATGGTACCTAAGAATAAGGATAAATCATCCAGTCCACCAAGTGATGGATCGAATGAAGATGATGAAGAGTGAGCCTTTGTTTTCCCAATTTCACTATTTGTCGAAGACCCTCTGTGGAAACTGCGCTTCAGTCTCTACTGCTGATATATGCTTGATGTAGATCACAACAAGATTTGAATCAGATCCTGATTGAAACCCAACGTTGGTGTCGTATACCCATCGATACGTGATACCACCTTATGAAGCTAATTGACTGATTGAACCTCCAATCATCGCATTATACCCTGCTCTTAAATGCTTATTGACACTCTCATGGACCTTTGATCGATCACGTATAGGCAAGATCAACGAAGAACATCGAAGATTGGCTCAAATAGCCCTTGATGATGCCAAAGCCAATGTGGCGGATATAGTGAGTCCATCAAGTCAATAACCTTACATATAAGTCCAATTTAGCATAAGTCAGTTGCTGATTGAGTACATTTGGGAACTCGAAGAGAGGAAGAAGTTTACATGAGATGGAAAATTCACATAAAGAGGAATTGTCAGTTTCGCTTTGCACTCCCTCAGTTCCTATATCCTCCTTTCTTGGTGAATAAGAGGAGAGCTAATTGAGTGCAATTTCGCTGATATACCATAGAAACCATATTTATCAAACACTTCTTACATCACTAAACGAAGAAAACAAATCATTGATTGACTTGATGAAGAAATACGATCAATACGATTTAGATATCCAGAATGCGGTTGAGGAGTTATTTAAAGGATGGCAAAAACAGAATGAAGAAAGTAACGTCATTGGGAACGAAAGTGAGAAAATCATTGATGAAGCTATGAAAGGTATGTTTTGCTACGTATACAATGGTCATATTTGGGGTAATCTTGAATACCTTCAGATGAGATGGAAGCTATCGAAGAGTTCAAAATTGCCATGGGAATGAAAGAGAAAAACATGAGTAGAAAAAGTGATGAGGCAATGAATGAATAACGATGTAAACGAATGATATGATTCTAGTAGCGATACTGTATTTCCAACAATTCGCCCCTGTGTATTGACATGTATATGCATTCATGGCTCTGATCATATTTAACTCTGTTTGCTGCGAGTTGCTTCGTTATCTTACTTTTCACCAACTTCATCACCTTGAGCTTTAGCGTCATAAAAAGCTATCCAAACTTCTGAATTCTGCGACTTTGTTTTCCAAGACGTTTCAGTTCCTGCACCTATGAACCAAGTACTTCCTTGCTCTTCACTTTGATGCTGTTCCCCTTTAACTGATATATCCCATGATCCTTCCAAGATCACAGCTATAGCAGGTCCATCGAACGACTTCAATTCGTCATCACCTTCAATTCTCAATATACTGAATTCTTCGAATGGAGTTGAGTATACTGTAGTTGCTCCAGTGGATGATTTGGAGAATTTGGAAGAGGATAATTTGAGTGATGAAGGTGTTTTGGGTGTACAGCTCACTACGCTAGTTACTAAAGATGGATCATCCTTGTCTTCATCAGGAGTGAATCCGACGTTAAGGACGTTGTCGGATAGGGCCATTAATTCGACGATCTCTGACAGTGCAGAGATGTTAGGTAAGCGAGAAGCATCAAAATTTGCTGGCTGTACCGATAGAAAAAGGACTGTTCACTCACCTCCTTCCAGCCAAGCATGAGGGCCATCAGCACCAACATACATTCCCTCGCCCTTTTGCAACTCGATGAGATTCAGGAAGAATCTAATTCTTGTCATTTGTAATCTCCACTGGGAGTGCAGTTGAAACACTCACAAAGTACTGAATAACCCTCCATCACCAGGATAATACTTTCCGGAACTTTTGACAGCTTCAACGAGGTTTTCTTTCTCTTTTCCACTGAATCCTTCTCCCTTCATTTCTTTGAACGCTTCAACACCTTGTTTCTCCACTCTTTCAGTAAATTCTTTGACGCTCTTCTCATCATCGCTGAGTTTCAAGAAAGCTTCCCAGACAGGTCGAAGATTATCACCCGATGGAGAAGAAACGAACGTCTTCACTTTGTCTTGTAATTCCGAAGATAATGAATTGATTTCTGGGGTAGTGGTAAGGAACGAAATGATTTGATCATACGGTCTGAAACTTGCGAAACCTAGGAAGGAAGGTGATAAACAGACTGCGATTTCAGGTTTATGATTTACGCTTTGATGAATTATGAAGATGAATTCATGTACATCAGCGTAAAGTCCTTCTGTGAGCGGGTCTTTTTTGACTTACTCTGGATATTTCTCAGGATCTTGCTCATGTAATTTTTTAGCTAAATCCTTATTTGGATGAATTTGAAGTGGTAAAGCTTGTTTACAAGTCAACACTTTAAATAAAAATGGTACATGTCCTTCGACTTGTCCTTCGGTTCCAGATCCCTTTTTACCTGTGAACGGAGTCGAAAATTTATCTTTTGATGAACCTAATAACGATGGATTGGACGATATATATTTTGATAAAAGAGTTGTTTGATCAGTATACAATTTAGCTGGATTGGTAGGATGTGTTCCCATCCATAACTACCATATCGATCATAACATTCATCAGCTCATCAGCTTTCTGTCGATTACGAGACGATCCGAATGTCTAGCTGAGATGGAAGGTAAACTAACCTCGGCATAAGGTTGATCAGGCTTAATCTCGAATCCTTTCTCAGAAGCATTCTTGGTTAACCTAGCTGCCAAACTATCATTTCCTACTTTACCCCCTATACACATACAAATCAGCTTGCCGTGCCCAGAACGGGTCACTTGTCATCACTTACATGGGTAGTCGTTGGGATGAACGATCAATCGTGTTAAACCTGAAGACATCTTGTTTGAGCTGGAATGAAAGCGGTTGGGTTGCAGTGGTCAATTTTTTGGTTTTCAATGCAGTCAAGTAGGTTGGCGATTTGGTTCTCTAGTCAGGACTAAAAGGGTTTTACTCTGTGAGATTATTGCTGATGCTCTTGAACAATGAAGATATGTCTAGGCTCCAAGAATGACCTACATAGTCATCGAGTGATACTTCGACGTCATAGCGGTGGTCATCAAGAGTGGAGGTTACAAATTTACAGTGGCACATCACTCCATCACCAGCTTATCGATCTTGGAGTGATTATCACTTGGCACATCTGTTCTCGAGCCTGCATACTGCCCCAATGCTTTCTTTGTGACATCGCACATGTGGACCACATCCCGGTATTCGTATTGGTACATTTGTGATTCACTGATACTGACAATAATACTGATACTTGAAACTATGACAATCGAAAGTAAACTTGAAAACACAATCCTATTCTTTACAAGATTTCTACCTTCTACAATGTGTATCCGAATAGCTATGTGAAAAATAGATGAAACATATATACAATTTAAAAGAAAATGAGATTTGTGGTATAGATTTGCTGGAATCCTCTGGGACATCTTTAATGCTTGCTCTTCTTACATTTCTTGGGAACGTTGAATCCATCTTCTCTCCTTCCTCCTCCCCAAGGTGTATTACCGATGAGAGAAGCATCTACACCTAGACCACTCTCCGCAAAGGCATTCCACAAGATACACTCATTAGCACCTCCAGTTCGGATCTTATCAGCTTGGATGATGGCGTCTCTTGCATCAAAGAAAGAGGGTCGACAAGGTTGGAGTTTCATTCCGTCAATCAGTAATTGAAGGAGAAGAGTATTACCGTGTTTAGGTATAAGAGGGACTGGTCGACCAAGAGAATCAACCGATTCAAGCGATGTCTTGGTGTAATAATCATTGGGTTTTGAGATGTCTTCTGGTGGGAAAAGGGTTTCACCAAATCCATACTCCTCAACAAGTCGCTGTGAGACGATAAAGGTTGTTTGAGCCCAGACTTCGCCGATAGCGTGTACACCCCAATAGTTGCTATCGAACGACAATCAGCGAGACAAACCTAGGGAAGATCAGCGTGTATATGACTCACCCTTTGTTGAGGAACTTATAAGTGGAAGGGTTAATCTCTTTATCAGTTGAATACAGGAAATTTCTGATTCCCTTCCCATTGTTGGCTGCCCAAGCGCCCATTCCGTAGGTATCAGTACCGTTCTTGTAGTTGTGATGTTCTTCGATTTGACGAATCAATGTAGCGACAGCGTCTCCCCAACCCTCGCCCATTCCTCCCGCTAGAACGTGTCAAAAGCAGCGTCAGCCAAAGAACATTGACAGACAGTGAAGAACGTCACTTACCTTCTCCCCAACCAAGACACGATGACGATGAAGGTCCTTGAGACGAAACAACATCAGCAAACGTTTCGTCGCAATATAGATGAGAGCCTACTCACCTCCAGTCAGTCGAGTGGAGAGACCGTGACTATACTCGTGGATCACGATACCAGCCTCTAAATCACCGTCTCTGTAAGGAGTGGCGGTGTCCCAGATATACATTCTCATTCTTGGAGCTTGACCGTCTGGAGGTGTCATGAAATTGGCGTTATTATAGCCCGATCCATCTTGAGCGTTGCAGATGACTGGATCACCGCCCAAACCACCTCTTTCGAAGTTGTAAGCTTGGAAATTACCGGAAAGTTCGTCGAAACCGACCCGGTGGAGAAGATCGTGATAGACGTTCGAAGTGTAGAATAATTGAGTGACAGCCATATCGATATATTCGGTAGGTTTAAGTCCATCAGGCTCTCCGTAATCGTAAACAAAGACGGAATCGTTAGCGACAGGTCGGTAGTTCTTCAAGAAATTATTCCGACCTTCCCAATCTTCGTGTGCGTATACGTTGTTACCAGTGGTAGTGGTGAACGTGGTAGTATTCTTACCGACGTGTTGACCCTCGATATGAGTATCAAATGGGTTGGCGAAGGTTGGGAATTCATGCCAACCAAGAGGGGAAGCAACGTTATCCCAAGGGTTGGTAACGACGGAAAGATTACCAGTAGAAGGGTCATTGACACCTATACATGATTTTGTCAGCGAGGTCAAGAAGTTGACGAACAGGTGCACTCACCCCATGGGAAGACTTGGTAGGAATAGGGCTTGTACTTGGGAGGAGTAGGAAGAGGTTTTTGACCACCGCCTTTCTTTACTTCTACATTCTTATTAGATTTAGTTGAAGGCTCGAAATCTAAATCTGTTGCCCAATCTACAATCCTTAAAAGTTCACCAGTCTTGACATCTACATAAGCTTCATACCAACTATCTTTCATTTCGACTATATAATTCCAGACAAGTCTTGGTGAACCTTCAGTTACTTGAGTGTACATGAGTCTGGCAGGGATATCAGAAACGACACCTGATTTATCAAGACCTGGTCCAGAGATGATTTCCGTTGGAGGTTCAGCAGGAGCTGATTTAGGTTTGAATTCATGTTGAGATGTAGAAGCGAAATCGATTTCTGAAACACCTTGGAAATTATCGTTACTTGCGTGAATTCTAGGTAATAAAGAAATCAAGCCTTCGATAGGGGATAAGATACCAGATGAAGCTACCGTGAATGGTTGTTGACATAAAGCTTTTTGATGATGTTTGATATGTCTCATTGATTTGTGTACTTTTCTAATGGCATTTTCATCAATCTCTTTAGGCGTAAGATTACCACCTAGAATGACTTGAGCAGCTGATTTGACTAAACCCCATGCACCTTCTTCGCCTTGAAGTTCGGCAAGATGTGTCTTGTGAGCGTCGTAGTGATCTTTAAGAATCTTGCAAGTCCGTTCAGTTTCACCTGAAGATCCTTCATTCATATCATGAAGACTTGGTACATCTCCTGGGTGGAATGAGTTTCCCCAAGAGATGATATGCCCATCTCGATCAATGTTCAAGTTCAAATCACCATCGGAAACTTCAAGTCCGTTGACGACTTGTTTGGCGAAGATACGGGTGATACCAGTACTCTTATCGGTATAACTCTATGCGGGTGAAAAGAGGTGTTAGTGAATGACTCGGTTGTATTCCCGTGGCAACTGAAAAGGAAGAATGGCTGAGACTCTGAGACACGGATCGACAAAGTCGAGCACTCACATCGTCGCGAATGTAGAAAGCATCTCCTTCTGATCCACCTATCTTATCCTCGATGAATTTACTAGCGACCTCCCTGGGATCTACAGACTCGCTCAACAAGGAGGAACGAGAAACAATGATAGGTTCATCTACAACTTTGAATGAATGGTGCTTGTGCACTGGACCAAACGATAATGTCTTTCGCTCCCTGACCTGAGGGACGTCGTCGTATGTAGGTCTGGCGAGGGTAAGAGTGGAAGTGGCAAGGAGAGGTAAGATGGCGAGTAGCGCAGATGTACGCATGATGGCAAGTGGCAAATGAGATAAGGATACGATACAACAGATAAAGAAAACAGATATACGTGGATGTTAAAGGTTAAACAGATGAAATAAGATGATACGAAGAGGGAAAGAGTAGGTTTGTACACGTCTATTCACACTACCTTATCTATATATATATATATGTGGGTGCTCTTTATCTGGGATGAGACGTGATAAGACCTAAAGAGAGTTACGAGTCGTTGTGCGATTGTGCAATCCATTTGGTCAATCAACGTCCTGAGCTTAAACTGTTAGCTTCGGGGTCTACTACAACCGGTGATAAGGCGCATGTCCACGGTGGCGGGTTATCCCCCCATCATTCTCTCATCTCTCGTGATCCCCTTTCAGCCAACCATATCGATAGATCGGATCATATTTGGGGCGCAGCAGAGTAACAACGCTTAAATCGGCCGACTCCGGGTGCAGCAGCCGGTCTGGCAAAGATACCAATTTGGAACAAAGTTACCAGATCCAGAAAGGAAAAGCCGCAATTCTCAATTCGAACGCGAGGTTTTGTCTTCGGTTTATCCCGTTTGAGATTTGAGAATCTTGAGAATTGAGAATGTAACTTATTTCACCCCGCATTGAGGTGACTGACTGGTATAAGATTCCCATTCTTCCTGCATATCGATATAAGTTTTAAGATATATAATCCAAGACTTTCCTTTTATACTTCTTTACTTTTCACGGTTTCACATCTCATCATTTCACCTTTTCCCCAAATGATCATATACACTCAAAACAATTCATTAACCTGAATAACTTGAACTGGTGATATCTGCACCTTCAGCTCCCAAAGTCACATGATAAAGCTTTGTCTCGGCACAAATAACCATTCTACCTTTACCCGCGAATTGGAAGTTCGCTGAAACGATTCCCAACCATATTTTACCTAATAATAAACCTGATGGATTCCAGACGTGGATACCGTCACCTACACCAGCATAAACGTTTCCTTTGGAGTCGCAATGAACACCTTTTGCAATCATCTTAGTCAGTCTTGATGTGAACAGCCTGAAGACCCGGTTCACTCACCATCGGGTATACCACTGTCAACGTAAGCAAAAGTCTGTCGATTATCAAATGTTCCATCATCATTCACGTCGTATCGATAACTAGATTTTTGCCGAATATGAGTTTCTGATCAAGAGGTATAGTTTATGGTTGAGAATTTATGGATATCACTCACAGAGTGGAAGGTTTAGTGAAATTGGTTCCCCAGAAAACCTAAAATTTCCATCACGTCAACAAACTCTTTCCATCTTTCTCTGTGAATTACTCACAGCATTTGCACCCGTGTCAGTAACGTAAGCATATTGTCCATCAGGAGAGAATGTTATTCCTATCCTCGCGATTCAGCAAAAGATTTCCGAAGATGGGGTAGAGATCTCACCGTTGGGTAAATTGAAACCATCTGCAACGACACCTAAGGCTCCAGTGTCCACATTGAACTTATAAACTTGATTGGGCAAGACTGGAGCCGGTCTAAAGTTCTGCAGGTTGGCGTAGGTAACGTCTGTAAAGTAAAGCTGCTTGTTTCGAGGGTTAACAGCGACGTCATTCAAAGAGTTAAATTGTCGACCGTAATAATTGTTGAGGATGACTATATATCATATCTTAACCATGAATCCAAAAGAAGATCTCTAACTTCAGACTTACCAGTCGCATTGTAAGGGGGAGTAGGATCAACAAGATATAATGCAGGAGGTATATCGTTGCCTTGACCTTCACCTGTGAAGACTAGCTTTCCGCGGAAGTTTGTCGCTCCTAATGTTGAGACAAACGGGAGATCAGCCATAGCACATATGAATGTTGTTAAATGAGCCCACCATTTGGATTGATCACTTGAGTCTGCGAGTTGACTGTTGTGACATTAACAAAACCCGTTCCATTTCCTTTGGCTGCGATACTTGCAGCTGAAGCAAGACTAATCTTCTCAATGATAGCAGACTTGTTCAATCCGGTTCCCGCGGCTGGAGCACCAGCATTTTGTACAAAGAATACTTCATCTGTGGGCGGGTACCTGAGTAATCTCTTTTCAGCGCAAATACGAACATCAGTACAGTGACTAATACATACCATACAACTGCCTCGTGGAATAATGGATTAGTCCCTCCATCAGCAATAAGGGTAAGAGTGGGATTTGACCCAATGATATCGTAGAATGCATCGTCGTAAATCAAGAAAGGCTTCTTGGCAAGCGAGGATGCATTAGTCCCAGGAGGGAAGAACAGCTGCATAAAGGTGATTAGGGTTTAGCGTTATTGTATACGAGAGAGGAAGACGTACTGTACTGAAGTTATGCTCAGTGGGTGAAGGTACATTAGGCAACACAGCAAAACTACTAGGTCTAATGACCTGGGCATATCGAGGAGTACCAGTTGAATTAGCAGCTATAACACCTTTACCATTCTGGATATAAATAGATAAAGCCACCGTAGCGAGTGCGGCGATTCCGACCATGATGATGAATGACTGATCTTCGCCTTTTTTTGTTTTTCTGGGTCGTGTCGTTTTATTAGAGGATCTTGTACCAAGGGATGGTGTCGATCCTTCATTTGAAACAGCTGATTTTATACCTGTATCATCCGTTTTGGACGAACCACTAATCTCGGTCATATCATTCATTCCAGTCTATCAATCAACCGGATCGATTTTGGGTGTGAAACTAAACCAGAAGGAGATATATATCTTCCCGAACATTCACTATTCTAGCAAGATTACGTCGAATTGGAAGCGACATCAGCTGACTATGATGTGATGTATTGGTAGCCAGTGATGTTCTCGTTAAATTTAGAATTGTTGCAGTTACTGACTCTAGGGGAGCGATATCGTGCCGGTACCTTATCATGTCCGAGTAACAGGCAGGCATCTTGAACATGACTTCCCCCCCAATTTGGAGAATCACGCTAAATGCGGGGATATTATTCCGGTCCGAACTCGGTCATTAGCCGACTCATGAAGTTGAAAACGTCATTTCTTCATCATTCAGTTTGGATCATTTCGCATTGTTCATACTTGATAACGGTTGAGAACGAGATTGGCAGCTGGAAGGAGATGTAGCATCGGAAGACAATTCACTCTGACATTCACCATCATCTTTCGCCAATCGATAATCCGCTTCTTGGCAAAAGCAGTCCAGGATTTACATCCGGACTTTCAGCTCGATCGGAGGCCGTAGATGTGCCCTTTTCTGGCTGGATGACACAAAAATGAGCTGGAAGGCGACAATCACGGAGCATGGATATATTTCTTCATCACGTGTCACTGATAGGACTAGCTGTCATACATGTGTGTAGGAGACTGTTCATGTATACATTTCCTGTTGAATTTTGGGTAACTTGGAGCACGATTTATTTTGTAGGACAGCTTTATTGCATGCTATCTGCTATGATAGATCTATATGCTTCAATACGCAACCTGACACTCGATCACTAAAACGGCTCTCGAAGCGCGACTAGAGAACGGAACCCGATATATGAAACGGTACCAGGATGGATGGTGGCCTGTGTGTTCAGATCGCTTTTCCTTTGGCATGACCCTGTCCACAAAGCGACATGAATGTGTCCCTTGAAAGGGACCGGTAACGATTGCTTTTTGTGTGTCCGTGTGTCTGGATATGTGGCTTTGATGACTCGGTCATACAGATGCTTCTTGAAATGACTTGGATAAGGGGTCCTTTCTCATAAGATCTAAGCTAGAATATTTTCATATAAACGCATGCATCCACATTAGAGCTCAGTCTCTTCCCATAATTTAATTTGATTGACACCCCTCTACATGAAGAATTTCAAATCATCTCGTACATACTGTAGAATATCTGTTTTTATCCTTTGGCCAGCTAGAAAGACCTAGAGAATAGAGATATTGCTCCAAGTTCAATGTGTCACGAGTCTCCTACGGCTCAATTCCTAGGAGCATTGGCTACTATCTTAGGAGATGTATTTGTCATTTGGCATATATGGAAATATGACAAGTTTCGTTGTTTACTCTTTACCAAACGTAATGCTTTCAGATTCAGTGAGTTACGTTTCGTTTCAACAGGTAACGCTAGTCTGAGTCATCATCGTACGTCTAAGCTGATGTTATATTTGCCGTGTTCCAGTTATAGTAGTGAGTATACATCCCTACATGACTTGCCAAGGATCAGGATTCTGAAGCTATGGAATTCGCGTTTTCCCAGTGGATGTTCGTGATATCGTCCGTGTGTGTAAGTTGACATTTTGTTGGTAAATCCATTGTGAAGATTGACTGACTAGATGAAATCGATGTGTTGACATAGTTCACAGCATGGAACGTGATTCTAGTGTGGGTAAAATATACAGAGTATTATGCTGTAGTACCAATCTCGAAGACTGAAAGTGAGATTATGCCTGTTCCATTCCAATTGGTAAGTCTTATCCAACCATTCTCGCTTCCCTCGTAGTCTCTTTTACAGTATGACCTTAGCTTATCGATGACAATTAGTGGAGTAAACATAAACAGACCCTTGTAAGATCGTCTTATCAGCTGCTAGCAATCGCATGGGGTATGGTGTTAGCTATTCATTCGGAAGAAACTCTCTATTGGGCATATTTGATTAATTCGATCAGGAAAAGAAATTCTACCAACTGGTTCAAGAGTATATGGTTTAAGATCTGGGTACTCATCAGTGTAACTGTACGTAGAAGTCTTCGATTGACTAGCGAGACTGTCATTGAGATGTACCGCATATATTGTTGGTGAGCTAAGATGATCGATGAATAGGTGTTGACAGTTATTCCTGCTGTTGGAAATATGGAAACCACAAATCTCGTGAAAATGGAAGCCAATATCTTTATGGCGGGGTAAGCATGACCTATTTGTTCGTTAGCTATGCTAATCAGATCGATGACATAGATCCGTATTAGCGTCGTTGTTGTTTTTTATGAGTCTTTGGCTGTATCTTGTCTTCCCTGGATTCGTGAAGGAATCAGTGAGTCCATCCGCATTCTATACATCGATGAGCTGAGACTGATACTTCTCAGCGTCGACAAGGTGCCAACACAGAAGTCATGGCTAGGCTTGAATACTTCAAGGTAAGTTTTCTTTCTACATGCTTAAGATGACGATTGAAACCCTGAACGCCTTGGTATGGCTTGACCAGGAATTGAACGGTATTCGCACACTCTTTCGATTCTTATACGTCTTCTGTATTTTGACTCTATCGATTGACGGTCAGACGAAACATAAACATGTTAATACCACACCGTGAGTATATCATCAACTGTCTTGTGAGGTGCAGCGCTCAATTGTGATGCAACCTAGGTTCTGGCTCGATTTGTTCTTCGTTTGTGCATTGTTCTTCGTTTTCACGTCTAATGGGCTGTCCCTCATGGTAAGTCTACCATTCTATCACTTCAAGAACAAGCTCAATCAAGGACGTCCTAGATTCTACTTCCAAGGAATATGCAAGCGGATGAAATCTCCAAAAACAATAATGTATTTATCCGACCACCCCGTCAAAGTCAACATCGAACTGATATGCAAGTCCTTCCATCTTCATCTACCATTGGATCTTCCCACAAATACGATGATCAAGATGGTCTCTATCAACGGGATGTTGAACGTAGTCAACGTAATTCAACTCCATGGGGAGCACTGGGCGAGAGATTGAACGTTGAAAAGACCAGATTGAGTGGACTGGACGAATGTGAAAGTGGTGGAGCAGTAGCTATCGCCCTAAAAGGTCCTCCTCGACAGTCAACTTGGCATCGTAATAGAACAGAAGAGAGTCTCAATTCTAGAGGTGATGCTCCATTCGCTCCTACTGGTGGTGAAAGGATGTTGAGAGCAGGTGAAGGCCTCGATGAGTCTCCCCAGGTAGTAAGTTGTGTCTATAATCGGTCAGCAAATCGTGAAGCTAACACGTATTCTAAATCTTTGTAGTTGAGCAATTTCAGATCACCGGCGGATTTGGCCCGACCACCTCGACCTACTGAAGTGACAGTCGTTGTCAAGACCGAACAAATCGTTGAAAAGGCATAGAGAGCTTAGATCAGTGTGAGCAGTAGGAGGATTCATGGAGAACTGGGAAATACATTAACTGCTTCGATCAGCATCGGGCAACGGTCTATGTGCACATGACGAATGGGGGGTGAATCAGCAGTCAGACTGTTCTTATGTATTATACTTTGCTTTCAATGTGTATATGCTTCTTAAATGTCGAGTTCTTCTCTACATTTTGATCGAGGTCGTCAGGGCTATATGACATCGCGGTAAGAGTCATGGATGAAATCAAATCAACGGACTGCCGTTTTTCATGCAACTTGTTCAGGAAGATGCAGCGGTTCGACCGGGCCGTTGATATGCCGTTTTTAACGGGAGGTTCTTTGTTCACCGCAACTACAAAGGTGAGGGAATGGTGGATGACGCCGACGAAGAAAACCGATGAAAATGCGGGGGACAATGAACGGTTCCAGGTGGATGACTTGCGGGGCCATGTGGATGGTCATGGCGAGCGGATGGACAGTCGGAAAGTTGAGAAAGACCGGGAATTTTCGTATGAACCCCTTACAGGCGTCGACGATCATTTCTAGCATCAACTTCTATACTCATCGCTGAGCAATACGACACCTACCTAACACAACATCGAAAATTCTCTTACAACCATCTGGCCCACTTTGCAATTGTCACCCTACGCGTGAACGCAAAACATGTCTTTCCGAGCTGGAATACTGCCTTCTTTGAAAGGTAATTTGCCTGGACCATCTATCCGAATCCGACCCAATCAATTATCAGCACGAGGTTACTCATCAGCTACTCATGCTCATCCTCACACGCAAACTTACGCTCATTCAGCACCTAGATATAGACAAGGTCCATCGGCATTCCGAAAATGGGCTACTAGATTTGGTGAGTCCGAGTTATCGACTCGACTTTGATGTTTAACCCATCTCTTCTGCCTTCTGTCAACCCGTTCTGTTATTGCGGTTGGAAGGAGTGGGACATTTGCTCAATGGTAAAAGGTGAGATCCAGCTGATACTCTTGTTGTGATGATAGCTTTGGCTTTAGCGTTTCCAGCGGTATATGTAGCGGGAGCCGCATTTCCTCCTCAGCTAGTGCTATTCGTCTTTCCACGATACGCTCCTCCCCCACCCCACAAAGATTCCCCGAGAGGTAAATCGCATATGTCAGATATGGAGAGATGTATACATGAAGTGGATATAGTAGAGGATACGAGAAAGAAAGTCGCAGCTGGAGAATGGTATGAGACTAGTGAGTTGCTTTTTCCAATCAATCGAAGCAATGAGATCTTCGCGATTCAGCACAATTAGCAATTTCAACGTGACTTGTGCCGAGGGGTGCGAATGTTTGCTGATTGATTGACGATTTACGTAGGACCATATCAAAATTATGATCCTAACAAGGTACATAATTCGCTCACAGCGGGATCATTGAGAGGTCCAGGAATGTTGGCTATTGCACCTGTCCTTTTCGCCAAAGCAGATGAATCAGAAGCTATCGGTGAGTCATCTGGTCCTCCACTCTATCATACCAAATACACGTAAATGGAAACGCGATACTGAACCTCTCTCATGCAATGATACAGCTGTCATTCATCTCGGTAGAGCACTTTGTGGACATGACGGAATCATTCATGGTGGTTTACTAGCTACGGTATTTGATGAAACGTTAGCTAGAAATGTAAGCAGCCCAAATACACTCCTCATCCTGCACATCACAGCTTATCCATCAGCCCAAAAATGTATCATCCTAAAGTTGATTTGTATGCTGATCGTAATCACTATTTCAGGCTCTTCTTAACCTTCCTTCCAGAATCGGCGTAACAGCCAATCTTAACATTAATTACAGATCACCATGTATGGCGGATCAAGTAAGCTTCACGACTGCGCTAGGGTAGGGGACGTCAAGCTGACTTAACGCTACTAATAATCAGTTCGTGATAGTGCGTACCAAACTTGAGAATGTCAAAGGACGAAAAGCTGTTGTCAGTGGATACATGGAAACTACAAGTGGAGAAAGGATCGCAGACGCTACGTGAGTGGATTATTACAGCTGATCTCATCCCTCTCCGATAACCTAGTTCCCGAAATCCTTCGCTGACATGCGAGGTTTCCATATCAACAGTGGATTGTTCATCGAACCTAAATGGGCTCAGTTCTTAGCTTCAAGCGGTGTAACAGAAGCGATGGGTCGTCCTTTGCCAAGTCCATCCAAATCACCAATATTATTAGATGATCAAACTGAACATATCATATAAACATAGAAGCTTTTCGTGGTGAACTTGTGGTAGAAGAAGGCATCTTCTCACAGGGTGCGTTAGGTACTGCAGGCACGAATACTGTGACGAAGTGCAACTGAACATGGAAATTTCAAATCTAATATCAAAATCAAGTGCGAATGACATTCCCCTTTTGAAATATATCACAGAACAAGGGACCATCCATCAAACAGATCAACAACAGCCTAGAAGACTGAAAAATAGATACGTAAATGCAACTTATGTATATACTTTACCCACATCCGAATCTCAAGGCAAACAGAGACATCTTAAATTTCCACCAAGTAAAACCTATCAAACTTCCTTGAAACGGTACTATTGACGCTTTTCAACCTCCGACCAATCTCACAAATTCCCTCAATGGCATCAGACAGCTTGTCCAAATGCGATGGTAGTACTTGACATTGCTGATAGTCTCTTCCCATCTACAGTCGCTACATCATTTGATTCCTTCCATTTGGATTTTTCTTTGTGACTCTTACCAGGATGAGCTGTATAATTCGAGTCGTCACTATCGATCTCTGAAGGAGGAGTAATGGTTTTAAACCCATTCCCATTTCTACCTTTGGGCAAAGCTTTGATTCGTCTAGTGGTCGATTCTGGCTTCATTATAATAGGAGAGGAAGGGTTGATTTTATTTTTGATTTCGCCATGTTTGGCTGCGGGAAAAGATTCATCTGCAGAAACGAACTCGTCACTGCCTATCGGGTTTATGACATCTCCAGTCTCTGGTAGAGTTGGTATTCCTTCCTTTTTGGACGATATACGGTTATCGGTGTTGGAGGGTCGTCGAGATCCCATGGGAGTTTGTTTGTTCGCTTCTTTGTCAGTCTCAGAACCTCCCTCTACGCTTTCACTAGGGACTGTTCGAACATCAATCTTTTGAGTAGTAGTGAGGTCACCTTCGTTATCCGTTTCGTTACCAGTCTCAGCTTCTGTCGGAAGCGTAGAAGAAGTCATTACGCTCGCCGATCTCTGTGAAGAGACTACATTCAGAGCTAATTCCAGCTGTAAAATGATAACACATTATTACGCATTCCTCAAGTGACAAAGGCTAGGATACGCTACTCACTTTCGCTTGGATACTAGCTACTCTCTGAGCCATGGTGTCAGATCCATTAGGAGTTACCATTCCTGATCTCGATTCTCGTCCAGTCTCTGCGGTAACTCCAGTCACCACTGAAGCTCTTTTGTTCAATCTGTTTTCATCAGATCTAGGATTCCCTTTGACTTGGCCTAAAACACTCATAGGTTTTGATCTGGTAGATGTCATGTTAGTGGTTTTGGATCTTGAAGATAATCTTGAACGGATTGAAGATGTGTCTCCTGGTGTTGCAGATCTTGAGGACGTTTCTGATCCAGTAATATTAAGGGATGGAGATGGAGGTAAACCTGCTAAAGCACCGTTAATTTGAGCCTCGAGGGAATTCATGATGTCCTCTCTTTCCCTTTCAAGCTCTTGTATACTATTCAACACAAGTAAAACATTAGCTAAGTTTGGATTCTACGACGCAAGATTAGTCTGACGTACGACTGGTGCATGTCTGATAGTTGCCGCATAGCTTCAGATCTTGCATCTTCAGTGTTCTTCAATTTTTCTTCGAGCTCTATATTTTGCTTACTTTGTTCATTGGCGACTATAGGTGGATGGATCAGTCAGCTCAGTCATTGCCAGAATCGTGTATGGTATCTTGGCTCACTATTAGAAAGCCTCTTTGCTTCTCTCCTTTCCCGTTCGATCTTAGTTTTCAATTCATTCGCCTCGACGGTGAGTCTATCCGCATACTTTTCAAACATCTCAAATTGTTTCTTCCACTATACAGATACCAAATGGTAAGGTAGGTTTGTGACTATCAGAATGTAAACATCACTCACATGATCGCCTTCTTGAATGAGCTTGAGTAATCGTCTGTTGATTTTAGCTACTTTCAACTCCAAATCGTCCCTAGTTTCGACATAGTGTGCTACAGTTCTCGACAGATTAGCAAACTTCGAAAGCTTGTCAGAAGGAAAGAAGGAAACATACACGCTCTCCTCCTCATCATAGCTTTAGCAAGTTGTTCTCCGACTGTCAATTGAGCTTGAGGTCTGGCCATACCGGTCTTCATTAATCTTTGAATTAAAGTAGGCTTCTTGTGCTATTCCGATTTCCCATCATCAGCTCGCCCACTAAGCCAAGTTTGTTGAGTGATTCACCTTATCTGTTAGAATCTTGTCAAATGCTGAAATGACAACTTCATGTCTCCACCAACTAGGAGCTTTCAGCCTTTCTCCGAGATAATGCGGTCTTTCACCTTTATAAGTAAATCGATTGAAATTTCTGAAATTACCCTTGGGATAGGAGACCTTGAACTCCATAGGGATGCTTCGGTCCATGGCTTAGATATGTAACTGTCAGCTTTTCTGCGAACAGAAGATGCTGGTAGTTCAACTCACGAAAAGAGTGCCCCAATGCAGCCAAAACGCGCTGTTTAACCTTCTCTCGTTTGGGTCGAGGTGTAATAACGCCGTTTGGAGCAGATTGACACGATAAAGTACTACAATTCAGTCACAACTTCGAACAGGTGGACTTACTTTGTATCGATGTCAAGTATAACGACCTCGGGAGGCGGGGCCAGGAGATATCGACATTCTGTTGGCATACCCTGTAACGAAGATGGTGAGTTTCCCGACAGAAATATTGTTGGATAGACTTACGATTATATAGGGTCCGGGATCTTCGATGACAAATGTAGTGTCTCGCTAGATACGAATCAGCTTTTACTCGTGCTGTATGATATAATAAAGCGTTTCACATACGGCATGTATCATAGGCATGGTTATGCCACCCCAACCCCTCATCTCGACAATGTACTTTAGAGTGCTGACTCCCACATTGAGCATAGCGGGATGTTTTGAACAGAAGATTACTCTTCCGGAGTTGGACAAAGCAATCTGGTGTCAGAAACATAGACGTCAATACGTGTTCTGATCAGGATGCGGGACACTCACTTCAGCAGCAGTTATGATATGATCCAAGTCTACAGCTTGAAACAGAGGCCATAACTGAAAATCAACCTTCATCAGACCTTTATCGAAATCCATTAACCCTCCAGGCATATATCCTTCTACAATCACTTGATCTTCAGGCTTTTCACCAACTGGAACTCTGAACGATTCTCCCGGTCTAGGAGGATCGTAATTAAGCAATCGGTTGATCTGAATCATATGGACTTTGGCGTTTTTAGAGAATCGTGCCCACTGTGAACAGCACAGGTCGCGTAAGCCAGCTTCACCACTGTCGGGTACTGGGTTCACTCACACTGAGTCGTAGGTAGTCTTGTAGGAAGTCATAAATCGGAAACCTGGACACTAAACAGAGCATTGTCAATTATCAAGCGATAGAATGCCCTCAGTATCATAGTTGACTTACCCATAGTGATAGCATAAGGCATCCAGAAGATATCGCTAGCTTCATCATACGCAGCAGCAGCATCTTCTGGGACCGAATCAACAGTTGACAATCTATCAGCCACTAATGCACTTTTTATACCCCTTCTTCCAAGTGGACCTTCTAGATCAGAATCACTCATTCCAGTTTCAGTTTCGCTTGCAGTAATATCACCTTCAGATTGATTTTTACCCATCATATAATGCAATGAACCTCTTTTCGTTCCTCTTTTCTCACTTGGTGCAGTTGATCCTTTCTTTCCGGCTAAAGGACTGATTGAACTCAAGGATCCTTGTCCGAGTCTAGCACGTTCCGCTCTCATTTTGATAGTCTTCAATTGCACTGCACGATCCCGATCAGCATGTGTCCAGACAGTCAGAGTCACACCGTAGTAAGTGAGCTCAGTGGCAGAAGCGGTGTTTCTGATATTTGGGTTACCTTGAGCTTGAAGATGTAATGCAGGATCGAGTAAGCCTTGTTCGTCAACTGCTGAGACCATCGAAAATGTGTTGGGAGCACCTGAGACAGCACTGTCAAGTCGAGTTCGAGCGATAGCAGCGAGTGTATCATGTCGAGGAACGTTGAACGTGAATGCGTGACAGGTAGTGGGAGGTGACAAGGTGGAATTTACCACTTCCACTAAAACCAAAGTCAACAATCTACAAAGGCTAAAAGGATAAAACAGAATTCTCACTGACCATCACGAGGATGAGCGAATTTGAGGGCTTTTGACACCAATTTTTGCGCACCATCAGGTCCAGTATCGGGTACGTATTTCCCTCTGATATCCTTTGAGAGACCATTGGTAAAAGTACTTGATTTAGAATCTTTCCTAGTTCGAGCTGATTCATCTGCTTTTTCACCACTGAACGAACTTCCTAACATTTCAGGACGCCAGAATAGTCCCATCGAGTCTTCGAGAGGTTGGATACCACGGGAAGAGTCAGAATCAGAGAAAGACCATTGAGCTGTTGACTACGTATAAGTGTCAGCCAGGGATATTTTCACCAGGAACGATGAGCTCACCTTTCCCAGACCGGAAACTAGATACAACGAGGCGATCTTCGCATTTGAATCGATACCCAACATCCTATCAGCTTTAGTCCTAGATCCGACACTGGTGACACTTTGGTTGAAGGTCTGATCAAAGCTGTTGAGGATATGAGGACCTGAATCGTTTCTCAACCCTTTCAATTCATCGAGTTCTTCCATTTTCTCTAACATCCCAGGTGAGATCGTTTCTGCATGTCGAGCGGTTTTGGCAGTACTATTACGACGAACATTGGACACAGCACCTGGATCTGGATTGTGTTGACCACTTCTCATACTAGGTAGATGTTTGGAAGGTAGTTTGGGTGTCAAGACTGGTTCCTGTGACAATATCGCAGGAGGAATATGAGGCGATGGAGGTGATGATTGATCGGCGAATGACGAGGATCTGCTTGGTATTGGCCTTTCAGTAGGTGACAAAGGTGTATCAAGCAAATTCGCATTATCTCTTCGGATGTAATCTTTACTTGGTCGAACGTAATCAGCTACGATATCAACAACTTGTCTATCAAGAGAAAATTCTGAGTCCTGTCTTTTATGTTTATGTTCAATATGATCGTGATGACGATGAGAATGAGAATGAGAACGAGAATGATTTTCTGATTTCTTATGAGATTGGGGTTTGGAGTGAGGCTTTGTTGAATGATTCGAAGGAGGAGATGTGGTGGCGAAAGTATTGTAAATTGAAGAATGTTGTAAACCGTCGTTTCTAGCAAAAGGATCTTTTTTCACTGTTAAGTTTTCGTCAAGTGGTGTTGATTTCTCAATAGTCAATCTGGGTAATGGTTGAGGAATCGATTGTAGACACGGTGTTTGTGGGAAATGTGTAGGTTTATGAGGAACGATAAGTGTAGATTTATCGATATCTGATAAACCGTTTTTGCCTGAGGATCGACCGATAGAACCCAGATTGAGAGCTACCATCTTTGAGATCAGAGGAGAGGACGTGATCTTTGGGGGCAAGAAGTAGTTGAATCCTGGTTGTCAAGGGAGACGAATACGTGATCAACCTCGATACAAGGCGAAATTCGGATTCCAACGATCTTTGAAGATGAGGGATAGATGTTCTTGAAAAAAGAAGTACTTGGCAAAGGTAAATATATAAATTACTGGGACACAAAAATTCCATCTTCCTCGGCAGCTTTTTCGTTAGCTTTTCATGTTTCCCTTTTTCCATACGGATTATACATTAAAGACTAGATCCCCTAAAAGCGTTCGCTCGGGTCATCGAATATGCGCCCTTGCACATGTCATTATGGGAAGCACAAGCCTTCATATTGCAGACTAGGGTATGTTTTCGACATGAATAGTAGTCCTCCAACATCATTATCACTCATCATTTTCGCCTTCGGGGTTTTCAAATACCTCTCATTCTCAGTAGAAGCAATATACCTGAAGCACCAATAAGCAGTCATGGACGATAAAAGTATACCAACGAGACAGATGAAGATTGTTTCCCGAGCCTGTTCATAAGACTTAGTGTTCAGTATACAGGAGCTAAACTTGGGTCAAAGCTTGATCCGGTTGATGTATAATCTTCAGAT